>NC_034594.1:95281235-95300942 GCF_900095145.1 Mus pahari
TCTTCTTCTTCTTCTTCTTCTTCTTCTTCTTCTTCTTCTTCTTCTTCTTCTTCTTCTTCTTCTTCTTCTTCTTCTTCTTCTTCTTCTTTTCTTCATCTGTGGTGGCAGCAGCAACAACAACAATAACCAGGCCGATTAACTCAGTGCCAAGAGGGTAGACAAGCCAGTAAAAGACGAAAGAATCTCCTTTCTAACATGGTTTTTATTTGAACTTCTGTCAGGAGGTATACCCACAACCAAGGTAGGCTCCCACAAATCAAGAAAAACAGGACATTTCTACTAGTAAGGGTTCTTACTCAGGTAATTCTAATTTAGGGCAAGCTATTAAAACCAATCATATTACTCCACTTCATGTCAACTTGATCCAAAATTATGTCATCATAAAGGCCAAAACTTTAAACAGGAGCATATACCCACACTAAACAAACAAACAAACAAACAAACAAATAATAACTTAAGGTAATAAAAATAAATCTTAAAAACCTAACCTCGTTCTCCAAGTCTCATATTTATTTTACAATATAAATGCAATGGGCATTAAACAGTCCTTCAAGTCTTTAAAACCCAATGTTTTAAGTCTCAGATCTCTAATTGTAAGCTTATATGAATATCAAAACCAATCACGTACATTCCACACATGATGGAGCCAAGCAGACATTCTTATTCCAAAAGAGAAAACAATAATGAAACAAAACAAAAGTAGCCAACCACATGCATCATAGTGAAATTAAATCTATCAAAGAAAACACTAAATTTTTCAGCTTCAGTGACCAGCGCGTAGACTCCAGGGAGCTTGGCTAGCAAAGTCCTTTGAGGAATATTTAATCTTTTAAAGTTTCGTGACTTAAATTGATATATATCAATTGATATATTTATGACACCCACCCCTAATACTATCTCCATAGATGTTATATAAAAAGAAAACCACAAATATATATATATATATATATATATATATATATATTTAATGTATTCTTAACAAACAGGACAAAAATATTTTTATCAACTACAATCTTTGTTTCTGGCTTTAGCTTCCTTCCTCTACTACCCATTCTGCATTTCCTCCACCCTCAGCAAGCACTTCAAGATGTTGGTTTCCATGGGAGGGTCTGTGCCCTTTGTCATCCTGCCTGGATCGGGTGGCGGTAGCTTTCCATTGACCTTAAACACTGCACACGGTAAGAGACACCGTAAAGGATCTCCTGCACTGCAGGCACACCCTTCCTTACCTCCACTGTGGAGAGACAGCACAGTTCCTCCCTTAGTCTGGACCAACCATGCCTCCTAACACTGATACTTCTTCCTTAGCTTGTGACTCAAGGACACCAGAAACCCAGAATGGCCAGGAGGACTTCTTCCAATCCAGTAGAATGCTTGTTTTGCCTTCTGGGGAGAAGTATTTCTCATTCTGGAACCCAAACTCCAATTCCCCCAAAGTAGAAGGTTGTAAGAACAGGGAGAAAATTTTTCTAGCAGGTGACTAAGGGTGATAGTAGAACCGTTCCCATTTCCACCCCTTGATTATTTGGAGCCATGGCTCCTAGCTATAGGAGAAATAGTACCGTGTAGAAGGTGATGACTCAAAGTATCTGCTATCCTCTGAAAGGTCTGCCTCAGGCCCTGCAGGCTACTGATATCCCACTGCTGTTTTAGCTGTATCTTTAGAAACCCATTCTACCATTCTATCAAACCACCTGCTTCAGGACAGTGGGGAACATTGTAATACCAGTGGATTTCATGAGTGCGGGCCCAGTGTTGCATTTTTCTGGCTGCGAAGGGAGTTCTTTGATCAAAACAGTGCTGTGTGGAATACCGTGATGTGGGTAGGGCATTCTCTAAGTCCACAGATAGCAATTTTAGCTGCAGAAAAGTCAAACCCACAAACAGAATCGTTATCCACTCCAGTAAGTACAGAGCATGGCCCTTACCATGGTATGATGGAAGAGGCACAGCACAGTCAACCTGTCATTAGGTCATTGGCTATGCTCGCACCAGTGGATGGCGCCATATCAGGAGCTCAGCGCTCATCTTTGCTGCTGGCAAATCTGTCTCAGCAGAGGCTGTAACCAAGTCAAACTTGGTGAGCAGGATTCCATATTGTCAAGACCATATATAACTTTCTTCTCTGCTGCTGAGGTCACTTGTTCATTGGGCAGGGACAGGAATGGCTAGGGAAAGAGGCTGACTGTCCTCAGAAGGCATAACCCTATTTATGTGGTTATCAAACTCCTCTACTGAAGTCATCTTTTGATGAACATTTATGTGGTACACAAATGCCTGCACATTCTTTGTCCATTTGGAGAGATCTGTAACTTCCCCCCTAAAATGTCTTTTTCACCAATTTTCCAACCATGTTCCTTCCAAGTTCCTGGCCATACAAACCAAATCATTGACTATAACGAGAAACAGTAAACAATCATGCATTTGGCCATTTCTCCTTCAAAACAGCATCCCTGACCAGGTGTTCTGCCCAACGTTCTATCTACTTTGAAGAGTTTCCTTCACCAGTGTCTATCACAGGAGTTCCAGGAAGGAGCTGTCATGCTGCAGCTGTCTGCTTCAGGATAATGTCTGGAGAGCATGCAGAACCATCTGCAAACCAAGTCTTAATCTTCTATCCCTCCCCTCCATCAACTGATCATAGGGCATATCCCATAAGACCATAGGTATGTGACTGGGGACATAAGGCGTTGTAACAGAAGTAGGAATCATAGACATTAGGGCAACTTCTTCATGTAACTTTCTTGTGTCCTCAGGACCTGCTTGGGCCCTATCTGATACATGTGCTAGGTTGCTGCTGTGCACATCCAACTTTATGACTTGGAGGGTCAGATAATAAATACCCAGCTTATGATGCTCAGCTCGGGTCACGTGATAACCGGGTGACCCATTGTCAAACATTCAGTTTCCACTTAGAGTGAAAAATAGGCCAGGAGATGTCTCCCAAAGGGAAAATCGTTGTCTGTAGTTGACAGTAAGGCCTTGTTCCAAAATCCCAAGGGCTTCTGTTGTGATTGGGGACCTTCCACGCCTCCAAAGCCATTGGGTTTGCTGGACCATATGGCTCAAGTGGTAGAGTAGTCTGTGTACAGCGGCCTGGACCTGTTGAAGAACTTTCTCCTGTTCCAGGCTCCATTCAAAATCTTCAGCTTTCTGAGTTCCTTGGTCTATGGGCAGGAGCAACAAGTGAGGAATGTGCTGTCTCCAAAACGCAATCAGCCCCCTAAGCATTGTATTTCTCTCTTGGTGGTAGGAGGAGCCCAGGTAGGATAACTTATCTTTCACTTTAGAAGGTGTATTTCTGCGTGCCTCATGCTACATGGAAGAAGGAACCTCAGAGGAGGAGTTGCCTCCATCAGACTGGCCTGTAGACAAGTTTGCGGGGGTTATATAAAGGTTGATGTGGGAGGACCAAAGTGCAGCCTACTGTTGTCGTCTCAGGAATGGTAGAAGAAAGCTCATGAGTGACTCAGTTTGTTTTCTCTTACTGGATCAAAAGGCCTGAAGCACTTAAAGAAAAGAGGTTTAGAGGCTGGAGAGATGGTGCTGAGGTTAGGAGCAGAGTCTGCGTTTGCGAAAGAGCTGAGTTCAGTTTCCCAGTACCCATCTAAGGCAGCTCACAACCACATGTAACTCCAGCTCTACGGGATTACCTCTGGGTGCTTACACTCTATATACGACACTGCGAGCTCATGTGTGCGCGCGCACACACACACGCACACGCACACACACCCCTAATTAAAAATAATAAAAATATATCTTTTTTTAAAAAAAAAAGAAGAAAAGAGCCTTAGATGGGATGACTCCTGGTTAAATGCCCAGCATGTAAGCAGTAAAAGCAGAAAGCATGAGGACTGGAATTTGGATCCCAGATCCCAGAACTTACACCAGTGACAGGTGGGCATGGGGACACACAGGGAATTCCAGCATTTGGAAGGTGGACACAGAGGATCCCTGGGACAGGTAGCCTATATAGGCTAGCTGAATCAGAAAACTCTGGGTTCAGAGGAGAGATGCTGCTGAAATGAATAAGATAGAAGGCAATCAAGCAAGACTGAGTTAACACCCTGGCCTTGACACATGTGGACCCTCCATGTATGCCTATACTTATGAAAACATACATACTCACATGCATACACACATGTATACATATGTGCATATACACATACATACATTCACACATACACACACATGCAAACATGTACATACACATACACAAAGAGGAAAAAAACAAAAAGAAGAAAAGAGATTTATTTAACCTTTTTGGACACTGAGAGTCTAAGACCCAGTGGCTTCCTTGGTTCAGCCCATGGTGAGGGCTTTCAGCCCACATTGTCTGGTGGAGGCTATCACAATATGAGCACATCACAATATGGCAAGACAGCAAGCCAGAGGGATGCAGGGGTCAGGGTTTGTCTTACATGAAGGCTCTCCAGGGAACTAATCAGTCATCTGTAATAGCTACACCAATCTCTTCATAGGGTAGGGCCTCCAAAAACCTAGCTACCTCTTTCTCCCCCACATGGCCTCTTAAGGGTCCCACAATCTCACCATCACTACCCTGGGACATATGAATTTGGGGGAAGAGTCACTGAGACCACATAGTAAATAAAGACATTTTGTTCTCTCTTGCTGCCCAAGGTAGAAACCAGCATCGCCCTAACCCTTGGGTGCAAATCATGCCAGCCTGAGATGTCCTAGGGCAGAGCCTCGGAGCCAGTCTCTGCACTGTCTTGGCCTTGATGTTGTTCATCAATATAAATTAGCGAGCACATTGACTTGTCAGGTCATATCCATTTATTTACATTTATAAGGGAAAGAGCACAGAATGGTGTTGAAAGGCTGCTGGCCATTCGGAGGGAGCCTAGGAAGGGCTGTGTACACCAGGGCACAGAGTACTCCATCAATCACATGACCCACTCTTAACCTGGTATCTGCTGGGGCCTGACATGGTGCTCATAAAAGTCCCAAGAAGTCAGATGGCCATCCTTAATCTCGCTGGGAAGGCAGTAGCCACGTAGCACAGGCAACTCAACAGATGGCACAGGTGGACTCGCTTGTTGATGGAATTGAATGCTAATATGAGTTGTGGGCTTTGTGTTCCCGGAGCTGTGTGCTGAGAACTATGGACTTCTGCAGAGGAGGCTGGAGCCATTGTAGGGAGTGTGGGGTGGGGTAGGAGAAAATGCTTTCTCCTTCCCTGCTTTGGTCAGATCAGTTTTAGTAACTTGTCTCACATAGTGGGCACGGGGCAAAACTCCATCCAAGTCTATGCTGTCCTTAAAGACAAGACTGGGGCTGGGGAGATGGCCCAGTTGGTGAAGTACTTGCCTTGTGAAACAAAAACCTACCTTTGATTCTTAGAACCCACACAAAACCCAAAAACAAAAACAAAAAACAAGACAAAAAAACAAAAAACAAAAACNAAAAAACCAAAAACCAAAAACCAAAAAACAAAAAACATGCATAGTACATACTGTCGTCCCAGCACTGGGGAGGCAGAAACAGGGGCATACCTGGGCTCGTGGCCAGCCTAGCCTACTTGGTAAGTTCCAGGTTAAAGTGAGGGATCCTGTCTCACACAAGAGGGTATGGGAGAGAAATGTTGCTTGAAGAATGACCCTTGAGGCTGATTCTCTGGCCCCTCACAAGACTGTACATGGATTGTATGTACACACTCACACAGAGAAAAATGGTGGCAGAATCACCAGAGGTGCCAGGTTAGAATTACATCACTGGCTGTGGAGCTCTGGGCTTGAGGGACTTAGAAAACAGAACTGGCAGTGGGGGAGGGTCCCTAGGAGCGTCCTGGGGCTACTGAAGGAGGAGTACAAGATTCCTCCACTTGCAATCCTTTAATAATGTCTCCATTTCCACTGGCTAGCACCTTCCATTGTGACACCCTGAGCGCTGAGTAAACCAGTCTGAAAATAGGTCCCTGAGCTGAGGGACTATGTTTGTTTGTTTGTTTTGTTGTTGTTGTTGGTGGTTTTTTGTTTTGTTTTTAGGTTGAGGGAGATCAAAGTCATGTGGGCTAGATCAAGGGTCAGTTACAAGCAAGATAGGAATCCCTTTGTCTCTTCCATGTGAGCCTCTCTGTCACAGAGCTCCCTGCTCAGATGGAGTCCTGGTCCCTCCTACTCCAAGGGAGAAGAGGGTTCTTGGAAGCACCTGCAACTTCCCTCCTTGTCACTTGTCAACTTTGGAACAATCAGTCTGCTACTTAAAAGTTAACAAGGGAAGCACTCCAGGGGCTGTGACTAATCCATCTTTGTTAGCACTAACAGCACTGGGTGGAGGGCAGAGGGCTCAATGTGCCACCTCCCTGCTGGTGCTGCACCTGTGGTCCATAGAGCAATCACTCAGGCCCAGAGCAATCACCCTGCTAGGAGGAGGGCACCTGGCACTTCAGCTCCTCTCTACAGAGCTCAGAGGGAATGGCCACTGTGGAGGAATCTCTGAGGAGAGAGCTCTGAGACTGGCTCCAGGAGAAGCCCTAGAACAGAAGCCCCCCCCCCCCAATACCTGTCTCCTGTGTGCATAGATGGTAGAGGGAGCCTCCTACATGAACAGTGGGCCAAGTGAAGGGTATGGACCATAATCTAGCCAGCAGGGCAGACAAGACCACAGGTAATCGCCCAAGGGTTTTAGGTGCTGAAGTAGAGGCATGGGTAGAACTTTGCCTGGAGAGGTCAGGAAAGGCCTCAGGGGGAACCAACCCAAAATGCAAAAGAGGAACTGAGATAAGATGGTGATGTGTGCAAAAGCCCAGGAGTGATCTGGAGGCCTACAGGGGTGCTGGCCAGATATGATGGTCTTGAACTATCATGTTTCTGATGTATGTATGTATGTATGTATGTATGTATGTATGTATATTATGTATATATGTCATATATATTTTCCTTTCCTATATTTATGTCATATATATTTTCATAGTATACATTGTTACTGTTTCTTTTTATCTCTTCATTCATTTGCCTTGTTTCTCTGCCACCTATCCAACTGCCTCCCATGTTTATTATCTATTGATTCATTCCTCCATTATCTATCAAACCATTTACCAATCCATCTAGCCATATGTATGTTCCTCTGTTGACTCTGTGTCCATAGAACTATCCATCAATACACTGATTCATCCATCCACTCACCTATCTACCTATTCATCCATCCATCTACCATCCACCCACCCATACATGCATACACTTACCCACTCATCTATTGGTCCATTTCTAGAAGCTTTCCCCCCAACTCTGTAGCTACAGCTGGCCTGGAACTACTAAGTGACCCAGAGTAGTCTAGAGCTTGTGGCAATTCTCCTACCACCATCTTTCCCGTATTGGGATTGTAGATAGGTAACAGCTGTGACGCCTGGCTTAGAAGTCTTAAAACCATAACTCTAAGTATTTAGGTTTTTGAAGAACTCTTTCAAATGACACAACACCCAACATTTCCCTGATGTAGGAGAGGTATGCTAGGTTTCAAATGTGGGACAAAGGACCGAGGTGCCTACTTAACATATCAAAGTTTTCTGGCTGCCATGTTCTCCCAGCATCCCTCAGTCGCTATCTGTTTCAGGGTCCGCCTGACTGGCATACCCCAGGCCCTATCCTGAACTCTCCAGCCCAGGGGGCTGACTGCCCTTCCCTATATAATCTAACCGTTTCGGTTACCAGCTCCCTTTGTACATTTGAGCCTCCTGGCTGCTTCACCTGGTTCCCCTCTTTCCTCTTTCCCTTCTACTTCCCCATCTCTTCTCATGGCTCAGTCTGGTGGCATCTACTCTGGACTCTCCCAGATGTGTCTGTCTCTGGCTATGCTCTCCCACACATCTACAATAAACTTTCTCCTCCACCATACCTAGGAGCAGTCATATCCTTTCCTTTCCTTTTGCTCTATTTATTTATTATCTATTTATTTTTTTCATTCATTTGGTGCTGAAATCCTGGACCAGTCATGTTCCCTTTCTTTTCTTCCTTCCTCCTTTTCTTTCTTTCTTTCTTTCTTTCTTCCTTCCTTCCTTTCTTTCTTTCTTTCTCTCTCTCTCTTTCTTTCCTTTTTCTTCCTTTTTCTATTTTTCACCCAGGGTATACTATCTTACATTAGTACCTCCTAGATTTCCTTACAGGCACTTACCCCAGGAAAGGCAGCAGAAGTCACAACCTGTGCTTTTTGTGTGAATTTTCATTTCTTGTTGGTAGGTGAGGCCTGACGTCTAAGGATAAACAGGGGAGCCTGGGAGAGGCTCCAGGTCAAAGTTCAGCAGGTCAGGCCCACTGCCCTAGTTTGATCTTGACTCTTCCTCAAAGTCCCATGTACTGGAGGCTTGGTCCTCAGGTCATAGTATCTGGAAAGTGTTGAGGCCTTTAAGAGGTGGAGCCTAGTGTGAAGTGTGGGTTGTTGGCGTGTGTCCTTAAATGGAGATTATGGAACACTGGTCTCTGTCTTTGTCTCTGCTTCCTGGCCACAACACTTGAACAGTGCTTTCTGTCACACACTCTTTCTATGATGCCTTGCCAAAACCAGACCTAAAGTAATGGGGATAATTATGGGCTAACACGTCGGAGATGGAACCAGAGGAAACCTTTCCCTCCTCTCATGCTGATTGCCTTGGGGATTTGTTCCAGTAACAGAAAACTGACCAATATACTCATTACCGAGGCCATCTTGGTGATCCTTGGGCCAGCTGGAGGCTGCTGTGGGCCATCTGCCTTGTCCATATGCCGTGGTCATGGCAAATATTTCTGGTTTTTTAGATACTTTTGAACAATAAATGCCATTGGAACTTTTGGGCAAGAGAAAAGTATTGCTACATGAGTCCAACCTTGAGTCAGGCTTGCCAACACCCTGGCCAATGGGTGCTACTCTCTAGAAGCCAGAGGGATGCTTAGAATCCGTGGAAATGCTTTGGGAGCTCAGGCAAATCTGGGCCTGCATAGGAATTTAGCAGAGACTGGGGATGTACCTCCCATTAGGACAGAGCTTGCCCAGCCGGTAGGAAACCCTGAGTTTGATTCTCAGCGTCACATAAACTAGACATTGCAGCACACACCTATAATCCCAGTGTTCAAGAGGTAAAGGCAGGAGGGGCAGGAGCTCAGGCTCATCCTTTGATACATAGTAAGTTTGAAGTCAGTCTGGGCTACAGAAGACCCTGTCTCAAATAATTAACAACAACGACAAGGACAACAACAACAACCACCAGCTGTGTGATTCGGGGAAGTGGTTTAGTGGATACAATGCTAGCCATGGAAGTACAAAAACCACTGCACCTTTCCCCAGGGTACAGGAACAGCTAGTGCAAATTGAAGGATCCCAGGCCAGGGAACCCTTGGTACTAGAGGCCATCTGCGACTTCTCACCAGGGGATGCATTAGTTACTTGCTCACTGCTGTGGTAAAAGAGCTGGGAAAAGCAAGTTAGGGAAAGAAAGGTTTATTTCACTCACGGTTGAAAGTCCATCATGGCAGAGGAAGCATGGTGGCTGAAACATAAGCCAGATGGTATGTGCAGCCAGGACACAGAGAGCTTGTGTGGCTGCTTCTTCTCTGATTGACAGGGAAGTGACATTGTGTAGATCTGTAACTGATGTGCCCCACACCCATGCACTATCAACAAAGATCTATGATCTCAGTCGACTCCAGCAAGACAAACCATCAAAGCTGATGTATCTAGTCACAACCTCTTGCTGTTACCTAGGCATTCCGTGCAATGGCTTGTTAGTACAAGCTTTGTGACTTGACTGTTGGAACCCTGGGGAAGGAGGCATTAGGAATAATGACATCTAAAGTCTCCCTCTAGAGCTTCTGATTTATCTGACCAGGAGAAGGTTATAAAGCATCCAAGAGCATCCCTGGTAGTTTCACACACACACACACACACACACACACACACACACACACACACGCACACACATGCATGCACCACACTTGTACACTTCCCACATATGTATTCAAGCACATGTGCTGTTTGCTGAAATTTCTGGTCCCCTCTTTTTCTCTGCTGTGCTTTGTATGTATGGCATGCATTTGTGGATACGGCATACAATGGTGGGCATGCAGATGTCAAAGGATGTCTTTATGGAGCCTGATTTTTCACTGTGGGCTGTGGGGATTGAACTCGGTTTGTCAGGCTTGCATAGCAAGCACCTTTACCCACCGGGCCACCCCATGGGTCCTCTTTCATCTTCCTTTATCTCCCTGCTTTAAAAACTCCTTGCCTTCTCATGTTTTCTTGTCCAAGCTGGAGAAGAAAACCAAGGCAGAGCTGTCTCTTAGGGAGCAGGGTAGCTCCACTCTGCAGGCCTTGCTCTTTCAAGCCCTCTCTTGAGGTAGCCTCAGAGTACATGAAGTCCCATGCTTTGCCCCCAATCCTTCTCTCCACAGCTCAAACTGGGTGATTCACAGGACAGCTGAGTTCCAAGGTGTCTTCTCCCGAGCTCATCAAAAAGCAAATACTCAGGCGCTTGAATAAGATAAGCAATTTGTGGCTTTGTAAAAAGTCAATGCAATTCAATTTAGGCCTCTTAAGGAGCTTGCGCCTCTCCGCGCCACTCACACACATTGTTTCCGTGTCTAACCTGCTTCGGAGGTGGAGGGACTGCCTTTCCACTTCTGTTTGCAAAGTGGGATGAAGTCCCTGGGACGAGTGACCTTCAAACACCACACAAAACTTACAAAGGAAGCTGTCACCCAGAAACCTCATCCCCGCCTCAGAGCACAGCTCTTTTCCTTAATATAGATTCCAGTTTTGCAAAAAGACAGGTTACAAAACTAGCTATTTCCCCCTACAAACACACATGCTTTAATTTCTTCTCTCTACCCAAGAACAATAGTGAACTTCCATCCTGACTCTAATGGCTGTCGTTCCTGAGAGGTCTTCCCCAAAGACCCCTTTGGAGATCAGGGGAGACCCTTGAAATAGACTCCTATCCCTTTCATGTGTCTTGGGGCAGTTGTGAGTTTTTTCTCTCCAGCCCCACCCCCTTTTTCCATAGAACAGATTGCTCTTGGCTTCTCTTTATTTGTTCCTTCATTGATTTTATTTAGAAAACTGGCTAATTTAGTCACACCTTGGCAGACAAATTCGGGGCAAGCAAGAATATGAATACTAAAGGATTTTTGGTAGATTCTTATCTGCTACATAAATCTCCCCGTGTGTGGTGTGCATGTATGTGTGCTTGAATGCTTTTGCATGTATTGGGGGTGCACATGTGTGGGTGTACATGCACATGGAGACCTGACACATGAGCTTGATATTGGATCTCATCCTCTGTGTCTCTTCTACCTTACTCACTAACACAGAGTCTGTCAATCAAACCCAGAACTTGTGGTGTGGCTAGCATAGCCAGCCAGCTTTCTCTGGGGAGCTCCTGTCTTTGCCTCCAAAGGCTCCAGTCTCACCTGGGATTTATGTGGGGTTCTGGTGGATCCAAATTCCAGCCTTCCCACTGGCTCAGTCAGGGTTCCCACTGCTCAGACACATCACTGCTCCAGCCCTTGTACCAGGTTCTGATTTTTTTTTTTTTTTTTTTTTTTTACAATTCTTTGAGGACTACCTGAATCATTTTACTGATGGGGTTCAGAGATGTCATTCAATCTTGCCAAGGTCACACAGCTAATAGATGCCAAGCTAGAATGAACGTCTGGTAGAACCCTGAGCTCTGGTAAATGCTAATGAAAGTCTCCACTTAACAATTCTTCCTGAATAACTCTTTGAGTCTCAGGAAGCCTGTTTTCATATAAAATCTTTTTGGCTCATGTTCCTGGAGATCAAACTGAAGCCTTCTCAAATATCATTATCGTTTGTCTCAATATTAGGTTTCTGCACCACTGTAAGGATTACAGCTTAACATATGCTCCTGTCTTAGAAATCGTGGTTGCTCTCTCCTCTCACATTTGCTGAGAACCCTGCACACTCTTGCCTTCAGAAAAGCTACAGGGGGTCACCAATGTGAGGCGCAGGTTCAGGGGAGCAATGGGAGAGACAGGGTCAGGCTGTAGTCCGTCCTTTCTTCCTCTATCTGTGACCCAGGTGTCTCAGAATTGATCCCAGGAAAGCAAGTAAATAGACATGAGAAATCAAGAACAACTTCAGCCACT
The DNA here is from genome assembly GCF_900095145.1 of Mus pahari. Lineage (NCBI taxonomy): Eukaryota > Metazoa > Chordata > Mammalia > Rodentia > Muridae > Mus > Mus pahari. The sequence goes on from NC_034594.1 coordinate 95,293,334, forward strand.
TCTTGGCAACTGACCTGGTGGTCAGATGCTTAATGCTGCATTTAGCTTGTTCCTCTGTATCAGAAGCCAAGGTGCGGGGCATCCTCCCACGCATGCGTACTAACAAAGCACCTGCATGCTTAAGAGGCTGATGTCATTATAATACTGTTTGCATTGTGATTTTGACACCCTCCACTTTTGTATCAATTGTGGGAAAATGACCCTTAAAACATGATTTGGTCCACCATGATTTGGGAGGGGAAAAAGGGTCACCTTACTTCATGAATATTCCACTTACCTCATAAATATTCATAAACTCCTTTTAAGTCCCCAACATAGAGCCCACTGGGCACCTCTTTACTTTGGGTAAGACCACACCAGTATCTCAGCTTAGCTCTGTCCAATAAACTTTTGTTTAAACTATCTGTTTTATGTGTGTATATTATGTATATGTGTGTGTGCTTGTGTATAAATGTTCATGACAGTACATGTGCATGTATGTGTATGGAAGTTAGGCATTTAAGTTGGGTGTCTTTCTCTATCCATCTCGGTTTTATTTTTTGAATCAGGGATTTTCACTGAACCTGGAGCTCACCAGGTCGGTTAGGTTGACTGGCCTGTGAGCGCCAGAGATCTTCAGTCTCGGTCTCCCTCTCTCTGAGAAGCAGCACAAGTGGCCACTGGGGCCTTTATGTCAGTGCAGGGGATCCAGACTAAAACATTCTTTTCTGGTGGGACAGGGGAGGAGCTTAAGACCTGGCAAGGAAACAAAAACCAGGCCAAGGAAGTCAACAAAACTCACAGGGCGGAAGCTCCTGAAGTTACAGGATTAACAAGGCCCTCCCTGAAGTTGCTTACGCAGAGACAACTGCCAGGGAGCAGAGACTCTGAGAATTAACTGTGTCTGCAGGTTGTTCAGGAGCTCTGGGCTGCAGCTCCCATGAGCGGTCACTCTCCGTGTCCTGGACCTTTCAGTGAGGCAGCTGCTATCTGTGCTCCTGTAAGGACCCCACCCCCACCACCTGTCAACTCACCAGCTCACAAAGCTGGACTTGGATGGAACGGGGTCCTTGGTCTGCCACTGGTGTCTTGTCTGTCAAAAACTGACATTTGTTGCGCCTCTCCTGGAAAGGTCATGCAGCAAGCCCATGTGAGGCCCCATGATTCTAAAAGCTCCAGTCTGCTCCCCTTTTCATCTCCTCTGCATAGAGAACTGTTTGATATGGAAGCCACAGGGCTCTGGACGTTCTGGAGTTCCCCAAACGGACTTGTCAATTGATGGATTAATTTGTTGATCGAACGTTTTTCCCAAATTAAACTTTCACGGTTTCTCTAGCAAAAGTCAATCGTCCTCTTGGGAGCATTCAGGTTTCGTTCTGGCCCTCTGGGGTGTTCGAGCTTGTAGTATATGCAGTACACACCCCAATGATAAAGTCCTCAATAACTACAGGAAGAGCTGGCAGGATGATTTAGATCTAAAGTCCAGAGCAAGGCAATTACATCTGGCTCCCAGCTTTACAAAATTGAAATAATCTTTATCTGAATTTTAAAAGGTATGCTAACATTATAGCGTCAAATGTCAAATGTGGTGATGACTTATCCTACTTATATGAGAGGTGACACAGATGGGGCAGAGCCTTAATATGCATGTGGCCACCACTTAAAGGTTAAACACGTCTGCTGCGATCTGGTGAGCTAATTGTACTTTTATTGATCGAGTTTGGAATCTGAATAGCATCAGGGAAATGAAATTCTTAGAGCCAGCCTTACTGCTGTGGGCCTTCCTCATCCTCTCTGGACAAATGAGACATTTGGAGAAGGAGCTCGTCTCTCGAGGCTTGCTGTCCTGCTAAATTATTTTCTATTTCTCATTAATTCTTGTCTTCTTTTTGCCCACACCTCCAGTCCCTTCGTGCCCTCCCTTGCCTGTCTGAGTTGTTTCAGCTGTCAAAATCTCCTGCTCTCAGAGGCTGGTCCTCATTGCTCTTTGAGCTCCACCCTGTTTCAGTCCGGGGCTCCTGGGATCCAGCCATCAAGGCTTAATTATGTACTTCTGGAGTGGCTTGCTAATGATCTCATCTGTGGTTCCTGGGGCTCTGTCCATGGCAGACACTAGCTTTTGATATAGAAAACATGTTCTAAGTAACCGTAAGAACGTGAAGCCTATAGGAACTGCTTTAAGACTGGCACCAGGGATTGAGAATGTAGCTTGGTTGGCAGAGTGCTTGCTTAGCATGCACAAAGGCCAGTTTGGTGCCCAGAAAGACTTCCGTAGGGGTATAAGCCTCAGAACTCAAACATCCAGGAGATGGAGGCAGGAGAATCAGAAGTTCAAGGTCATTCCTGAACTACATACTGAGTTCCAGAATAGCCTGGGCTATGTCTCAGGCAAAAGCAAACAAGCAAAAATCAGAAAGGGATATTAACAAGCCTCAAGCAAGTGTATTTGTGAGGCGGGAGGGAGGGAGGCTCATAGACTCAGGAAGCAAACAAAATGTTCAAGGTTCTGGAAGCTCCTGGACCCTAACATTCTCAAGGCTTCTTCCCAGTGCTATATAAATAGTGGCTGTGGCTGGGGAGAGAAGACTCCCACCTTCTGTAAGGCACGCTGGGAGAGCCAATGATACAGCTTTTGTGAATCTTCACCTAAGCTGGAGAGGGCTTTTCAGTGATGCAGCTGCCTTTGAGTCTCCCACGCTCCTGTTAGGCACGCAAACATTCTTGCTGTCTCACCAAACTTGCCTTGGCCGGTACTGCCTCTTTGATCTGTCGTTGGCGTCCTCACTGGGGTTAGGGACATATAGATGCTTGTTCATGCCTCTTGGGGAACAGTCAGACAGCAGGAGAAGCTGGAGGTCGGAAGAGCGGTGCTTGTGTGAGGGAGGGTGGGCTGCCCCTTGATGGATGTGGGGGGAGGGCATTCGTGGGAAGATCCTGCAAACTAAATGCTTAAGGTGTATATATTATCATAGGAACATAAAAACTCAGTAAAAATAACAATATGGTTGTTGTTGAGCTTTTCCTATCTACCTATGCATTTACCCTCTCTCTTTCTCTCTCTGTGTATGTGAGTGTGTGTGTATACCTGCACTAGTGTGTACACACACCAGAGACTGACGACATCTATCTTCCTCAATGACTCTCCACCTTATTTTTTGACTGACTGATCATAAAACCCCAGGGATCTTCCCCTCTCTGCCTCCCCCCCCCCTTCCAGGACTTGGATTACACAGTGCCTGACTTGTTATGTGGGAGCTAGTCCTCAGTCAGGCCCTTGTGCTTATGGGGCAACCATTTTGCCCACCAAGCCGTTGCCTCACCCCACACACCTGTGCCAGCTTCCTTCCTTGGGCCCTTATCACTCCTCTTCCTCCCCTCCTCACAAGCTATAAGAACAGATGACTTCCAGGCCGGGAGTGGCAGCACACGCCTTTAATCCCAGTGCCCAGAGGCAGAAGAAGAGGGGTTTCTGTGAGTTCAAGGCCAGCCTGGTCTACAGAGTGAGTTCCAGGGCTACACAGAGAAACCCTTGTCTCAGAAAAGAAAAGAAAAAAAGAATGGCTTTATGGACTTTCATTTCCGCCCTGCCTTGATCTCTCTCTTCAGAGACCTTACCGTTCCAACATCTGTCTGAGGCACTGGGAGCCTGAACTCCCCTCAGTACCTTACCACGCCTCTTGTTAGTCTGTCCAAGCAATAATAAATCTTCTAACTCCCTCCTTATCCCCGTGTCTCAGTGTCTTCTTGAGTCGTCATCCAAATCCCATCACTTCTTCCTTGTCTCCCTCCATCCACTCTCTCCCTTTACCCTTCTCTTTCTCCTTTCTTCCTCGCTTACCTCTTCTTCACTTTCACCCCCTCCTTCTCCCTCCCTCACGGCTCCCTCCTCCTTCTCCTCTTCCCTTTGACCCACATCCATGGAGCACAGTCCACAGCCAGGCAGGGAGAGATGCCAGTGTGCTCTGGGTGTCAGGGGCTTATGTCAGAGACTCCAACAGGTAAGAAAACATTGTGGCATGTGTCACATAGTGTCAACTGGAGGAGAAAGCAGAGCAGGCAAGTGCAGCTGTGGACCAGGGGCAGTGTGGAGCAGGAGATGGGGTGCCTGCACGGAACACGGGAAGAAGCCCAAATATTTGTGTAACAACAGAGAAAGTTCCTGGTGAAGTCAGAGAAACAGGCAGGAAGGACCTGCAGTAAGGGGCTTTGCCTTTACTCTGAATATCTTGGGGCTATTTGATGTTTTGTGGTGGGGTGTGATGCTGCCAGGAGACATCCAACTTGCAGCAGGAGAGCTGGAGGAAGGCTCTGCAGTGTCTGGGTAGAGAGGAGCAAGGGGACCATGGGGAGATGTCATGAGCCCTTTGAGGTGCTAACAGGGTTGCTGGAAAGGCTGACTCGGGGCCTGTTTCCAGGCTGCAGGTTCTCCGATGAAGGCCCCACTGGAGACATTATCGTCACTCCAGAGACACGACATTAACAGTAAGTTGAATTATTTTTCTGATTCTTTTGCAGTTTTTCCAGTCTCCTCCAGCACCACAGCTCTCCAGGGATGTACAACACCATTCAAGACAAGAGAAGAATGCTCCGGAACTTAAATTCAAGGCAGCTGCCATTCCGCTGCTGTCTACAGTTGCTGTCTGTGCCCAAGTAGAGAGCATCTGTAAAGATGTAGGCATTTCTGGAATCAGGATCTGAACACGGGCCCTAGAAGCTCTTACAACTAGGCTCAGCCTCAAAGACCAATTAGAGGCACAATTAATAGTGGAAAGCAGAAAAAAGTGTTCAAAAGCCCACTGGCCCCTGCCGCCACCAAGTCCATCTCCAGGGTCCTGACATGAGGTTTAGGTTTAGATGGAGGGCAGGAGGCAGGAATGGCTAAGCAAGCCCGGTCAGAATGTGATCTTTGTGCTAGGGGGTGTGATCAGGGCGTGGTCAGTTTGTGCAGGGGTGTGGTCAGGGCATGGTCAGGGTGTGGCAAGTCTCCTGCAAGTGGCCTGACAAGTTTGTCACAAGTGTGTGAACTCTCTTTCCAGGAGACAAGTTCCGTCTCTGACTGACACCAGGCATTAGTGTTTCCCTTCTCCCACTGGGAAAGGACTTGCAGTATGGCTCAGCAGTTAAGAACACTTACTGCTCTTTCAGGGGACCCAGGTTCATTTCCATCACCCACATCATGGCAGCTCACAACTATTTTTAACTCCAGGTACAGGGATCCAATGCTTTCCTCTGATCCCCCACAGACACTGCATGCATGCATATGCATACATATAAGTAAAGTATTCATATACATAAAATAAAAATTAATTAAATATACTAAAATAAATTGTCTTAGTTATGGTTTCCATTGCTGTGTAAAGACATCATGACCAAGGCAACTCTTACAAAGGCAAACATTTAATTGGGGCTGGCTTATAGTTTCAGAGGTTTAGTTAATTATCAACATAGTGGGAAGCATGGTGGCATGCAGGCAGACATGGTGCTGGAGATGGAGCTGAGAGTTTTGCATCTTGATCTGAAGGCAGCAGAAAAGACTGTGTTACACTGAACATAGCTTGAACATAGGATACCTCAAAGCCTGCCCCACAGTGATGCACTTCCTCTAATAAGACCACACCTACTCTAACAAGGCCACACCTCCAAATAGTGCCACACCCTATGGGCCAAGCATTCAGACCCATGCATGAGTCTATAGGGTTTATTCCTATTCAAACCATAACATAAATAAATAAAGATTTCAAGGGAAGTTCAAATGAGCAGTTCAGTTCACAGGTTAGCAGTGGGCAGCTCAATCTACTTGCAAACACGTCAGGGATACATCAGCAGTCCAATACGGTAGGGTTTGGATAACAAACACGAATCAGCAGTAGTGGCATGACTTACCGGAGACAGCCAGGCTTCAGCTTTGGCATAAGTCAACAGGAGGGACTAGGAGGAACACCAAGAGTCGTTCTTGGCTGCGCCTCTCTTGGGGAAGCAAAGATCAGGGGAGCATAGAGACCTACAGTGTTGTTGCACAGCCAGCCGTACCAGCAAGTCTAGCTCTGTCTCCATCACTGTTGAGTCCTGTTTATACCCTTCAAACACCACGTGTCCTCCACGGGTCTTGCCACAGCACGCGTGTCTGTCTGAGCTTCACCATCATTCAACTCTAAAGGTTATTAAAAGAAAGTGGTAGGCAGCCTGGAATATCCCCTTTTATTTTTGTAAAAAAAAAAAAAAAAAAAAAAAAAAACCGAGGGAAAGCTTAAAGTCTAATTGGGTCATGTGTAGAGGACACAGGACCCAGCTGGAGGAGGTTTCACTGCACAAATCTATGACAATTTAGGCATCAAAGAGAATGGCGTTAGTAATGGATATTAGCACACTGAAAAAATTAATGAGTTTATCGTTATGAGAGAGGAGAAAGGAAAAGCAGGAGCGGGTGGGAGGGGAGAGAGGGAAAGGATACCAGGATAAAAGTTAAGTGTTCAGAAGAAGGTCGGTTAATAAGAGTAGGGGGAGGGGCAAAGGAGTTTATAAAACCACCGTATTATAACCAGTAGCATAATGATTGATTTAGTCAAGGAGTTTTGTAAAAGGTCATTAAAGCAAATATACTCACATGGACTGTCAAACACATCTCCTGCCCCTTGTCTATGTATGACAGTATTTTCATGTTCCCAGCTGATGCCCAGGTCTCAAGTAGCACAGAGCCCTTTATAATCCTGTATGTTTTCTTTACATATCTATGATAGTTAATTTATAAACTAATCACAATAGTATATTAATAACAATATATAGCGAGAACAAAATAATATATAACTAATAATAATATGCGACAAAAGCAGTTACAACGATGAATCTATTTTGTGAGGCAGGGTCTTACTTTGCAGCTGAAGATGACCTTGATCCTCCCGCCTCCATCTCATGACTGCTATCATGCCTGGCTTTTATGGGTGCTGGGATTCGTATCCAGAGCGTTATGCAAGTTAGTCAATCACCACCAACTGCATCCTCGCCCATTAAATCATATTTTATAGTGAAAGTTATATGACTGTGCTGTCCACTTACAATCTCACTGCTACTGCACATTTTCACTTGGAGTAGCCGCTTCCTAATTTCTCGTTGGCTCCCCTGGACTGTCAGCATTCTATTTCTTGCTCTCTGACGTCATTACTAAGTAAAGCAAAGGTTACTTGATTGCGTGTACTCAAGTTCCACAACAGTTGGTCTGATGACCACGAGGGTTGCTGGATGGCCGGCAGGCAGTGTTTACCGTTGCATATACTCTGGGCAGTAGTGTGAGTCATGTCTGAGGCATGAAGTCACAAGGCAGTGCAAAAAATGTCATCAAGACATTTTAATATTGCAAACAACTTGAAATGTATCCACTGTTTACTTCTGGAATTTTCCATGTAATATTTTCAGCCAATAATTGATCATGAATGCCTGCAATGACAGTAAGTGACAAAAACTGCAATTGCATTGTACAGAGATATCCTCCAAATTGAAACTTTCCCTCTAGGAGGTAGAGGCTCATAAGCCTCAGGGCATAATATAGTTGCCTTCCTGCTTCTGTGTGTGCATGTGCAAGAGAGAGAGAGAGAGAGAGAGAGAGAGAGAGAGAGAGAGAGAGAGAGAGAGAGAG
>NC_034594.1:95301517-95315519 GCF_900095145.1 Mus pahari
GAGGAGGAGGAGGGGGGAGGGAGGGAGGGAGGGAGAGAGAGAGGGGGAGAGAGAGAGAGAGAATGAATATAAATCTTGATGAAGGTTTTCAGACCATGAGAAGAGCAGGAGAGATGGGTATTTAGAGAGAGATGATCTACAAGTCTGAGAAGGGCTGGAGATGGAAAAAGATGGAGAAGAGTGTTTGTGGATCAAGGTGCCCAAGAAGCTGTGATGGAGGTATGTTCCACGACCTTCCCTATTCTCTGTATAGAAAAACCCCCCACCCAAAGCCAAGCCATGGGCTACACAGGACACTGCAGCCCAGAGCAGAGCTGGACAAGTCAGGAGAGAAGGCCCAGCCTGCCCTCCTTTCACAGGAGACTACTTCAGAGCAGCACGTTGTCCTTTGATACACAGCTGGAGAGACGGTACAGTGAGTAAAGGCATTTGCTGTACAAATAGGAAGACAGTTCAAATCCCCAGCAGCTGTGTCAAAGACTGTGCATGCAGCGTGGATGCAGGACAGTTCTGGGAGCTCAGTGGGTAGCCGACATTAACAAAGGGTGAGCCCCCGGCTCAGTGAGAGACCCTGTCTCAGGGGAGTAAGGTGGAGAGTGACCGAGGAAGCTGCTGGCATTCTCCCCAGGCCTCTGCATGCATTCACATATCTATACATTCTCGTGCATGCACCACACACACACACACACACCCAACACAGAAAACCCAAAATGCATATGCAACACATACACACACACATAAAACAACAAGCACATGCAACACACACAACACAAAATGCATATGCAACATACACTCATACACACACACAAAATAACAAAATACATATGCATCACACACACACACACACACACACACACACTCTCACAGAAATATACAAATCAAACCCTCTGACCCCCGCAGCACCTCCTCTGAGGCGCCAGCCCATCACAAATGACGGAATGCACTATGGGAGCAATGATTCCCTCCAACACAATAATTACAAAACACTTAGTGCTCTTTCTAAATGATTATACGTTTTATTTAAATATTTATCTTTCTCAAATTTGACTGAAAATCTATAAGTAATTAGTTATCAGCCCAGCTACTGGGCTGACAGGCAGTTTCCTTAATTTTCTATGCAGTCGACAGGGTTTTAACTCTGAAATTATTCTAGTCACAGCATCCTTCAAAGGTCTAAATGGAAAAAAAAAAAGTTAAATGCCTTAATATCTTTGAGATTTGCAAAGATATTTGAGGATTTGCTGAGGGATTCGGTGTAGGATGAAGAAAGTGTTTTGTTAGCGCAGAGGCTAACTTGCATCTCCGCTTTGAAAGGAAATGTGGGATCCGAATGCACAGAGAGGGCCGAGATGAGAGAGCTCGCGCAATCATTTGTGTCTCTGCAGCCTGTGCCTTTGAGGCCTAGGTTACGCTGGTTCAGAGGCCTGTGGGACTGTGTGCTCCCTTCCTCTGGCAAGGGTAACCGCAGTGAACAAGGATAAAATGCAAACTAGCAAACACTAATTATAAGGTGTCTAAATTATCATTGAAGTGCAGGCTCCATCCCCAGTAAATGCTTACCAGTAAGCTATAATTCTGTAGGGACTGAGCTTTCAGGGAGGGGAGGGGGCAGGTCGGGCTCGTGCCCTGCCCTGGGTGGGGTTTCACCTCTTTGGATCTTTTTACAGATAGGGTCTCACTCTGTAGCCCCGGCTAGCCTGGAACTCTCTATATAGACCAGGCTGTCCTCAAGCTCCGAGATCTGCCTGCTTCTACCTTTCAAGTGCTGGGATTAAAGGTGTGTGTCTCCCTGTCTGGCCTCACTTCATTGGTTTGTCCTCACAATTTGCTCATAGTCCTGGGCTAGGTTGCCCTGGCTTGCAGTCCTGCTTGGCCTGGCACTTGCCTCTGCCACTGGGGATGCTTTGAGTTTTCATGCTCTGTCATCATTTCTGCAGAGCTCAGTAAAGAAACTTCCCGTACATAAGTGAAGTGCTGGCCTTGCAAGAACCAGTCCTGAGTTCGAGCCTCAGCACATACGTAAGAAAGGCTAGCTGTCAGCAGCAGGCACTGGTAACCTCAGCTCTGGGGAAGTGCACACCGGAGGAGCCCTGGAGCTCCTGGCCTGTCAGCTTAGTCTGCTTCTACTAGATGTGCTCCAGGCCAGTGAAAGGCCTTGTCACAAAAAAACAAAACAAAACAAACAACAACAACAAAAAAAACAAAAACAAAAAACAAAAACAAAAAAAACAAAAAACAAAACAAAAAAAGAAGAAAGCAAAAGGAAGGTGGACAATGCCGTGCCTAAGGTTGCCCTCTGTGCCTAAGGCTGCCATCTGGCCTCCATATACTTATGTTTGTGCACCTACACACACGCACACACACACACACACACACATGTCAAGTGCACATGTACACACACACACACACATACACACATGTCATGTGCACATGGACACACACATGTGCACATACACACACACACATACACACACACATGTCAAGTGCACATGTACACACACACATGTGCGCATGGACACAAAACATACACACACACATGTCAAGTGCACATGTACACACACACATGTGCGCATGGACACACACACACACATACACACATGTCATGTGCGCATGGACACACACACATGTGCGCATGGACACACACACACACGTACACACACACACACACACACACACACACACACACACACACACGCAATCTTGTCCTTAGTTAAGAAAGTCAATCACAGATGCCCAGGACAGCACTTGGGGCTGTGCTCCCAGGAACAGCCAAACCCAGGCGTGGTTTTGACTGCGGCTCCTCTGTGGCACAGCACTTAGTTCTTCCGCACACATGCATAGGCACACACAGCTCTGTGCATATACGCACCGAGAACTATCATTGTCACATGATCTGGGTGCGGCGGTACATGACCATAGTCCCAGTACTTGGGAGACTGAGGCAAGAGGATTACTATGACTATCTGCCTTCATAGCTGAACCCTTTCAAAAGCAACCTCTACCCAAGAACTATTCTGTGCATTTAAGAGATGGGCATAAGAGGTCTTCGGAGAGGCAGTTATGTTATGTCTTAGTTATGTTTCTATTGCTCTGATAAGACCATGACCAAAAGAGACTGTGATAGAGAGTGTTTGTTTCAGTTTACAGTTCTACATCACAGTCCAACATCCAAGAAAGCCAAGGCAGGAACTCAGGACGAGGACCTGGAGGGCAGAACTGTTCCAGAGGCCATGGAGGGATGCTGCTTACTGACTTGCTAAGTCTGCTCTTGAATTGCACCCCTGGGTGGTTCCAGGTTCCGCCTCTCCTCCCAGGGTGTCCAGACACCACAGGTACACTGGCTTGGAGAGGACAGGGCAAAGTCAGGAACGGTCAGGGGGCACGATCCACCTCTTCCCTCCAGGGTGTCAGAAGCCATTGCCTGCCAGGCCGGGAGGGAGTGAAGCAGAATCCAGATGGAGGCCTCCTCTGATGATCTTTAATGAAGCAGCTCTCCGAGACGATCTTAGCTTGTTCCAATTTCTTAATTTGGGGTGGATTTGAATACATACCTTTATTCGGGGTGAACCAAGTATTACGTAGTTTGGTGGGGAGTGGGGGTGGGGTGGGGAGAATATCCAGGGTAGGAAAAGGTCATTGACTAAAGACTAAGGTCCTGAGATGCCTACTTAGCATAGAGAAGTATTCTAGGTGACTGCCTGTGACCTGGTTGGAAGTCACCTGGTCACATGCTCTGAGGCAGGCATGGAAAAGGCAAGGAGCTAGTTCTACCCCTGCCTGTCTCAAGTTTTGAGATTTCTGGGGTTTGAACATGCTCTACCTCGCCATTTCCACGCGTTCCTCTTGTGGCATGGTCCAAGTGCCCCAAACCCCATAGCTACCAGCTCAAGGGAGGCACAGTGGGCTGAGCCCTCTCTCATCCATCATTAATCAAGAAAAGGCCCACAGGCAAACTCGGTGGGAACACTTTTCTCAGTTGAGGTTCCTCTTCTCAAGTGACCCTAGTTTGTGTCAGGTTGACACAAAACTTACCAGGACCACTCTATCCCCTGGGAGGGCCTTTCTCCTTTCCGTGTCTGCTTCTGCTTGATGAAAAGAAAACAGGCCTTTCCCTTCAGCACTTTTGCAGGATCCGGCCTCCCCTACCTGCCGCATGGGCCAGTTGAGAAGCTGTTTGTAAAGAACAGCTATAGGACTCAGAGGTCAACCCAAGGCTAGGGACCACGCCTTCCCTGTGCGTGCTGCAGAACAGAGTTGTCTGTGTTTTAAATCCCATTTGGTTTTCTGGGCAGTGGAAACACCAGTTCCTGGTAATTAGCCCCAAGGCCTGCTTTGGCTCTTACAGGCATGAATGCATCTATGCATGCAGGTTTGTATATGTATTTATAAACCTGTGCACGTATACACAGATGTGTGTCCGTGTGTGTGTGCACTATGTACTTATGCTCCTGTGTATGCATGTCTGTCCGTATATGTATGTGTATGAGAATGCACACGTACACATATGCACTCAATTCAGCACTCTCTGTCTCTCACCATCTGCCGAAGGGCACCGGTTGCTGTCTCAGAGTGCTACGTCAGGGAGCACTAGATTTGGGTACAGGGGTGGGGCTGGAGTAGTAGAAGCCAAGAGAAAGGAGCATTGTTGATGACAGTGAAGGCAGTGGCCACTTGCACAAATATGTTCCTTCCCAGATCTTAATGCCTGTGTTTATTACTCCTTGTGGCATACCTAAACACATGCTTTGTAGATGATGAACCTGAAACTAAACCAACTAGCCCTGGTCACACAGCTCGTCGACATTAACAGTTAGCATCTGGACCAAGGCAGCCTGGGTCTTCTTGAAATCTGACCCAGCTCGGCTGTGAGCTGTGCAGGTGTCAAGTGAGGATCCCCTTGGGAGGGGTGGGGGAGGGTGGCATGAGGCGACCACTGGCAGGCTATGGCAGCCATGTGAGAATGGGCACTGTGGCCCACCAGGGCTTTAGAATTTCAACAAAGAAAAACATAAATGTTGATTCCAGGCAAAATATCCAGACCTAAGAGGGGCTTTGTGCCACTGTAGCTGGGTCAGTAGGGTACATGCCTTGCTTGCACGAAGCCTGGGCTTCCATCCCCGCATGACATCTGCCTAGCATGATCCTGCAATACCTGTAATCCAACACATGAGAGGTGGAGAAAGGATTAGAAAGTCAAGGCTAGTTTTGTCTACATAGTGAGTTTTGAGGCCAGCCCGGGCTACATGAGAACCTGTCTCCAACAAACAGCACATCAAAACCAACCAACCAAGCCAGGTGGTGGTGGCGCACGCCTTTAATCCCAACACTTGGGAGGCAGAGGCAGGCGGATTTCTGAGTTCGAGGCCAGACTGGTCTACAGAGTGAGTTCCAGGACAGCCAGGGCTACACAGAGAAACCCTGTCTCAAAAAAACCAAAAAAGAAAAGTAAAACAAAACAAAACAAAATAAAAAAAACAACCAACCAAAACCAAAGACCAAAAAACCAAAACCACTTCAAAGACTAAATATGTGTTGCAGACTATAACAGGCTGCCAGGCGCCACTGGGTCTCATTTTATTAGAAACCAAATAAGGTTGGAGTGTGAATGTGATTTTCCTCCAATCTGGACCAGAACCAAAGGCACCCTGGAAGCCATCATGGCCCATCAGGCCGATCTGGTGCCAGCTGGGAGACTCACTCCTCGTTTTCCAGAGCACTTTCTTCTCTGTGTCCCCTGGTGACAGGAGTCTGAGAGACCAGGCTTTGGTGCACTCTGCTTGTGCAGAAGGAGTGGGTCTTTCACAGCTCTGGGAAGGAAGGAGGAAGCAGTTTCGTAGGTGAAGCTCTGCACCTGGCCTTGCTTGCTCTTGAATGCACCCCAGCCTTCCTGCTGCCAGCCCCCCAGCAGTCCTGTTTCCTCCGTGAGTCAGCTTTGCCACCTCTAACCTCACTGTGGAGTTGGGGGACTCTGACCTTGCCTTCCTCAGCTGCCTGGCCAACTGTCTTGACCCAGGCCTTCTTGGAAATGAGGGCCAAGCAGGGATGCTCTGTGGGATGCAATCAGACCTTGAGTCAGATCTGCCATTTCTGAGGGGAAGATGAACCTGCTGACAGTCCCCCATGATGCTAGCCCTTTACCTTCACCACATGCCCCCAACCTCTCCCTCCTACTTCAGGCCCCTCGAGGGTTCTCAACTGCCAGGTGGAGGTGCCTTTGGACCTGGTCTCTTTGTTTACCGTCAGTGCCACAGATACAGCTCCTGTTCCTCCTGGTGGGTTTTCTGATCTAGTTATAGAACAGAGTGTTGGGAGTGGAGGGAGCTGGCTTTGGTGTGATTGATTGGCTCCTGGGTTGTGGGCCTATCATAGATGTGTTGGCTGGGTTCGTTCTAAACAGTAGGCCTGGAGCGCCTGAGAATCACCTGGAGGCATAGCTCCCATCAGCTGTTGGATCTCCAAGATTAGCTGAGCCATGGTACTAGTTGTGCTGTGGAGTATCGGGTGAGTGTGGGCCCTGAAGCAGGAAGTGAAAAGCTGGAAACAGGAAGCAGGAAGCAGAAAACACTCTCCATCCATCCTCATGCAGCTTGCCTACTGCCAAGTAGACAGTCAATAAACAAGGAAATAATTAGTAGCACGGCTCATTAGGAAAGGACTTATCCTAAGAACAACAAAATCAAGTGGGAAGGGGAATGAAGGCTCGGAACAGGGGCTTACTTTCCAGCCAGGTGGCTGTGATAGGAATGGCAGCTGCCAGGGACAAGGAACATTCTAAGGCAATGCAGTCCCTGGTGCAAAGGCCCATGGGGCAGGACATACCTGACACACGTGTGGCACGTAATGTGTGGCTCATAAAGGCAGGTCAGTAGTCAGCACAAGAGTGAATGTGTGTGATTTAATGTCGTTTCTGGTCATTGTAATAAAATGCTCTGATCAAAGCAACTCAAGGAAGAAAGGATTTATTTAGCTTACACCCCCAGATTATATAGTCTGTCACTGTAGGATAGTCAAGGCAGCATGGGCTAGTCATGACCACAGGAATAGAGAGCAGTGGGTGAATGTGTGCCTCCTACTGCCTGGCTCACTCTCTGTTCCATTCAGCCCATGAAATGCTGCCTGCATACTTGCAGGCTCTTCCCACTCAGGAAACCCAGCACGGGCCAGCCTAGTCTAGATAATTCCTCATTGAGACTCCCCTCCCAGGAGATTCTAGATGGTATCGAGATAACAAGACAAACCAGCCACTCTAGCAGGAGGTGGGACCAGTGACTGGAGAGCAAGGAGGGCTTAAACAGGGCAAGGGACGTGATTTTCCTGAGGCTGACACAGGGCTGCCCTAACCACTGTACCGGGACAAGAGGGCTTACGCTACTGCTGTGATCCATGAAGGAAATGATGACACCTTGTGCCCAGGGTGGGCAGTGGGTGATGAAGGCAGCGTTCACACTTCAGGTGTGGTGAAGCATGTGGAATGTGCCTCATAAAAGACTCCAGGACTGTGGCCCACGGAGCCTGAGTAAAGGAGTTGCTTGTGACTGACATGGGAGACTGCAAGCAGAGCAGGCTTGGAAGGAGGATGGGGTTATTCATTCGCTGACCTGTGACCAGACACCTGTGGGCACTGAGAGTTCTCAGCAGTGTACCAGGATCGGAGATCGAGGGAAATAACAATTAACTCAGTCCTACACCTTACGGCCCCAGGAGTCCTATATATCACACACCCCAGCGTGTACTCTGGAGAAGAATGTGGGCTTTCAAGAATATGTAGTAGGCCAGCTGACCTAGTTTGGAGAGTGGTTGCTGGTTGGAGGAGGTGATAATCCAACGTTGGTATGAAAGAGGAGGGATAGTTAACTATGTGGAAAGTTTGGTGTGGGCACAGTGTCCCAGGAAGAGGAAGCGTGTCAAGGTTCTGTAGCCAGAGGAAGTGTGAGGGTCCAGGGCATTTGAGAAAGAGTGGAACATACTAAATCTAGGAGGGCAGGAGAGAGCATGGTGAGAGAAGAGACCAGACAGCACAGTGACAGGCAGGCCAGGCTGGACCGTCATGTCGACTTGGTCGTGTAGATTTCTCTCTTCTCACTTGGCAGATGTGGAAACAGTCCCTGGTGGTGGAGAGAGGTATACAAGTCCCCCAGCTAGCGGACACTAGAACTCACGCTGGCCTTGTCCTGAGAGCTCTTCCTGTTGGAAGCATTGTCAAGGCTCATCAAGTGCACTGACACTGAGGGAAGGTTTGTCAGGCTGGGAACCCAGGGCACAGTCAAGGATGTAAGCTGGGACTCTGAGGTCTGCCTCTGAGTTCTGTGTGTCCTGCAGCCACCACATTCACGTTTCTCCCGGGTGCTATCCTGCTGGACATTTTTCTCTTTGATTTGATGGCTATACAATTAATCTCATCTGACAGGTGAGGAGGGGTCTCCCCTGCCACGGTCCCCAAGGAGAGTAAATATTGATTTTGGGAAATGGGGTGGGGGGAAGATTCACTTGTGAGTCGATTCTGAGTCAAACCGCATCTTGAGTGGCATTCCGTGATGAAGGATGGTACCTTTGTCCTTTTGGCTGGCACACTGAGTGTGAGAGGAGGCGGGGGCTCTCCACAGGCCATCAGGAAAAACTTAGGAGCGCCACACAGCATCCTTGATGAGTGAATGCTGGGTCTATCCTGTGATGAGGTTGTCTGAGCTTCGGGCAGACCCGTTTGAGTAACAGGTGCAGGGTTTGGCTCTGTGAGGACTGTCTGAGAGGCTTCCATTCAGCTGAGCCCTGTGCCCTGCACTGGAGCACAGGGCGCCTTATACACCCAGTCTGCTTAGGGAAGAAGCCATGTGTCTCCAGTACTCACGTGCATACAAGCTGCCTGTTTCCTGTTCCGGAGGCCAGTCTTCGGCTTCCCTGGAGAGACTAGCGTGTCCTTATCTGGATGGCTTGTTTCAGTAGTACCGTCATGAAATGGCTCTCGAGGATACTTGCATGCTCCTGCAGAGAGAGCAATAGAATGATCATGTCTGAGTTGCACCATCGGTCCTGGGGGTGGAGGACAAAGGGACAAGAGGTCAAACACACCTTAGGGTGAAATGAAGTGAATTAGTAGACTTCACTCCCGTTCACAAAGGGATTGAAGAAGAAAAGTCACACTGTTAGCAACTCCCAACTGAGGTCCATACCTAAAGCTGAGATGCTTGGCTTACAGAACAGATCCTGAGCCATTCCACTGGTAAAAAACTCAAGTATATCTAAATTGCTCTTTCCTATGTACTGAAACATTTTCTCTTGGAGAGTATATGGGAGTACAGAGGGATGAGGAGGGGCCAGGGAGCAGGGAGGAAGGAAAAAGGACCAGGAATCAGGGAAGAGGAAGCAAGGAGGAAGAGGGAGGAGGAATGAGAAAGGAGGAGCCAGGGAGGAGAAAGGAGGAACGAAGGAGGATCGCACAGGGAGGGAGGAGTAAGGAGCATGGAGGAGGGAAATCATTTAAGTGTTATAAAATATAGAGCAGTGTAATTGTGGTGGTGACGGGAATACCTTGGCAGGCCCATACTGAATGTCCCCCTGAGGAATCACGCCATGTGACAGACCTAATGTAAAGAAAGTTTATTGGAAAAGGGCAGGGAGTGGGGCCCTGGAAAGGGGGGGAGGCAGAGAAAAGGGGGGAGAAAGAAAGGAAGAGAGGCCAGCTGGGAAGAGAGAGAGAGAGAGAGAGAGAGAGAGAGAGAGAGAGAGAGAGAGAGAGAGAATGGAGAAGGGGACGGGGGACAGGCTGGAGTAGGCTGGTGGCACAGGTGGAAGGTGATGATGAAAGTTATCGATATGTAACTGTTGGACAGAGCCTAGGGGAATCATCTATAAGCTAACAATAAGGCCCAGGAAGTAAACAAAACTCACAAGGCTCAGGAAGCTTCTGAAATTTATGAGGTTATGGCCAGTGCTGGGTAAGTAGTAAGGCCTGGTGGGGAGAGGAAACTTCTACAGGAGGCGCTAGGATGCAGCTTTTGTGAGCTTCATCTTTGCTGGATGGGTTTATTTTTCGTTTTGTTTTGTTTTACCACTGTTTCTCTCATCGAGTCACCCATTCCTTTCATAAGGAACTCCAATGAACTCACTGCTTCTGGAAGGCTTGTTTCTTTAGTCTGTTGTCAGCATTATAGACACTGGTTCACATCTTCACAGGAAAGGCCACGCAACACTCTGCCCTCTTGCTTGCTTCATAACTTTGTAACCTGGAGAGTCGCAGGCTGCCACAAGGAGCTGTGTGGCTGAGTTTCAGTCATTATCAGTCCTAGAGCACCACTAGACCAAAGTCTAAGAGATGTGCTTCACCACGTGGCCAGCAGGAATGAGAAAGTCATAGCAAGATGACACAAGTCCCAAGAGCTGACACAGCAGTACACACCTTGTCCTGGCTAGTTTACATCAATTTAACACAAGCTAAGGTCA
Organism: Mus pahari; assembly: GCF_900095145.1. Lineage (NCBI taxonomy): Eukaryota > Metazoa > Chordata > Mammalia > Rodentia > Muridae > Mus > Mus pahari. The sequence goes on from NC_034594.1 coordinate 95,311,955, forward strand.
CCTGAGAGGAGGGAACCTCAATTAGAAAAGGTCTCCATAAGATCAGGTTGTAGGCAGGCCGGTAGGGCCTCTTATGCTCCCCCTGAGTTGGTAGTCCCGAGTTCTATAAGAAATCAGGGTGAGCAAGCCAGTAAGCATCAGTCCTCAATGGCCTCTGCATTAGCTCCTGCCTCCAGGCTCCTGCCCACTTTGAATTCCTGCCCCGTGTCCCTCAGTGGTCTGTGACTCTGGATATGTAAGTCAAATAAACCCTTTCCTCCCCAAGCTGCTTTTGGATGTGGTATTTCATCACAGCAGTAGTAGCCCTAGCTAGCTAGGGCTCAGCTGTAATTACAGGACTAGGAAGGCTGAGGCAGGAGGATTGCCATGAGTTTAAGGGTAGCCTGAGACACAGAATGGGGCCGTCAAACACAAAGCAGAACAAAACAAATGCCTTTAATTGTTAAATATCTTGGTTGGGGTTTTAGTTTTCAATAGAAGTATCTTGGAAAGCTAGATTAGCCACTTTGAAGCAATGAGCATCCTGTAAGAAATGGACCCAGCCAAGGCTAAATGTCAGTTGTAGAGTGTAGCCAGTACTATGGTTAATCCACTCTACTGTGCTTCTTGCTACCTCCCCAATGCTCTGGATTCTCGAATAAAAGACACACACACACACACACACACACACACACATACACACACACACACACACATGCACAGCCTTATTTTTAATATGCCAAGGCAGCCCAACGGTTGGGCCTCTCCCAAACTTCCACATTGCTACCTCCTCCCTTCTGATACTCCTGAATTATTACTTAACTAAAAATCTGTATTTCATCTGTGCTACCCCAAACCCTATCGGGGAGAGGCCCCTTGGGCTCTTTTCTGGCTCTTATATGATTGTTACTCTGTCTTCTGCACATCTCGTGATTGGTCCTCGTGCTTCCCCAGCATAGTGATTCTAAAACCTTCCTCTTCCCATGGTTCCCTTGCCCCGGAAATCTAAAGTCTTGCCTCTGTCTCCTTGTCCAGCCATTAGCCGCCAGCAACTTTATTTACCAATTGGAGCCAACTGGGGGCAGGGACGCATAGTGTCTTACATGCAGATGTGCAAATTCCCATGTAATTTGGGAACCCCATTAACATAATATAAGCAATAAACAAATTCCACAGCACTAGAGAGCAGAGTCCACTTAGGGAGGCACATATTGAGCTGGTGATGGCCTCTGGCTGAGTTCCCTGCAGGCAATGCCATTCTCTAGCCTTACGAATGAGGACCCCTCAACCCCGTAAATGCCAGCAGTTTCAGTTGTCCTCTGGCCTCTGTGATGCATTTCAGACCCAAAGTCGGAAGAACAAAGCACAGCCCCTTCCAGAAATCAAGGCCCACAAAACGGTGACAGGAAGCAGTTGTATTGAGCAAAAACAAACATGGAAACAGCTTTATATGATGAGAGGGTCATTCATGCTGTCAAACTGCATCTACTTGTTCATGAGGAGAAGAAGAAGAAATTTGGGAAGAAGGAGAAACACTGAGACTGACACAGCCTGATGGCTTGCTCTGCTGCCCCGCTGTCTGTCTCCAGGCTCTGGGTCCCGCCCCTGTCACTGTTTCCATATGCTGCCAACTCATCAGACAGACCCGGGAACTGTGGGGCCACAGACCTCCCTCCCCATGTTATTCCTTATGCTCAAGATTAAAAAAATATATTATTTCATGGATGCATATGCTTTGCTACATATATGTCCATGTTCTACATCTGTGTGTGGTGCCCAAAGAAGCCAGAAAAGGATATTGGATCCCCTAGACCTGGAGTGGACGATGATTGTGAGTGACCCTGTAGATTCTAGGAATTGGCAGTGGGTCCTCTGCAAGAGCAGCCAGTGCTCTTAATGCCTGAACGATCTCTTTAGCCCCTGTGTCTTTTCATTCATGAAAGACTAACCAGGAACTCTCCAAGGAGTGACATACGCGAGAATCCTCCTCCTAGCCACTAGCCAGCCTCAACCTGGAGTCCTAAAGAAATTCTGGCTAGCTATGGGATCAGAGAATAGGGGAGAGGGGATCTGACTGTGCCCCACAGCGAGTCCTCAAAGGGAAGAGAAGTGGAGGAACAGAACAGAACTGCATCCTCAGTAGGCAAACATGGGCAGAACCCAGTCAAGCAAGGAAGTCATAGCTTCCTAGTGTGGGGCAGTTTCCTGTGCCCTGCAGGCAGCCACAAATGGGCTTTTAAGCTTCTGGGGTTAGTTCTGCCCTCTGCACTTTAAGTAAGACAAGACTGACAGACCTCAGAGGCTCCCTCCCACCCCAGGACAGCCAGGAAAAGCAGTTTGTGAGCCTAGGGGAGAAAGCTCCAGGCAGGCCTGGAATCGGCAGGGGTGAAGCATTGAAAAAACTGTTAAAGCTGTGTCCAGTCTTTTTCCCTACTTGGTCTTTTATGTTTGTTTTTTAATTCTTTATTTTTATTTACTCTTTGTGTGTAGGAATGTTTTGCCTACATGTATGTATCTGTACCACCTGTGTGCCTGGTACCTCTGGAAGCCAGAAGAGGGCTTTGGATTCCCTGGTACTGTAATTTCAGGTGGCTGTGAACTAACCTGGGGGTCCTTGGAATCGAACCGGGGTCTTCTGCAAGAGCAAGTGCTCTTAACCACTGAGCCATCTCTCCAGCCCCGCCCTGTTGGCCTTGGTATGTTTCATCATCTCTGAGGATGTCCAGCCAGTTTGAAGGCCATGTCCTCATGCTATAAAGACATTTTAGGATGCTTCATAAAACTGTTTTTATAAATGACTTTATTTTACATACATGTGTTTAAGTATCTTGTACTCACCCGATATAATTATCCTCTTTGAGGTTCACTGCCTCAGTCCACTGACCTAGGCCTAGTCCTGGAGGTTTCTAGACTCCATACAACCAATCGAGGCCTAGAATGTTTTCAGCCTCTGAGACTTGTTGCTGAGTAAGCTCATCCTTTCCTGTCCTTTCCTGTCCTTTCTGAGCTCTGACTGGCTGGTCAACAAAGCTGTTTTGGCTCAAACTCATCTCCAAGCTAATGATTCAATCTGGCTTCTCTTGACTTTTTAGCTCTGCTTTGCCTCAAACTAGCTTTGACGATTTGTTCTAGTCTTCTGGCTCCTTCTTATTCTCTGACTCATATCTAGCCCTGTCTTCACCTGTGTCTAGCTTGCTCTCTCTTTAACTTGTCTCTGTAAAACCTCCTGGTAAAACTGCCCTTTCTCCTTTTCTCTCTCTGCACTGCTCTCTCTTAGGTAGGCCCTCTTTCCTCTCTGTTCTCATGAGAGTTGGGCATGGCCTAGTCTGTCATTTCAAGCATGGGCGCTTTCTTCAACAAACTAATTTTACCTTCATCGTTTGGGATTAAAGGTATGTTTGTACTAAGGCTGAGCCACACCACAACTAGAAACAGGTTTTTCCAGTAAACAATACAATCTTGGGGTTCACAATGTAATTAAATGTCCTGCAATATACATGTAACTGTTTTTCTTGCACATTGGATTTTTATTTTTGTAATTGTGTGTGTGTGTGTGTGTGTGTGTGTGTGTGTGTGTGTGTGTGTG
>NC_034594.1:95315578-95316636 GCF_900095145.1 Mus pahari
AGACAGGGGAAGGGGAGGGAGGCATGCAGGTGCCTGAGGAGGCCAGAAAAGAACAATGAATCCCTTGGAGCTGGAGGTACAGGTGGTTAGAAGTTCTCCAACATAGTTACTGGGTCCTGAACTTGTTTCCTCTGTAAGTGCAGTATGTGCTCTTAAACACCGAGTCACCTCTCCAGCCCCATGTGTAGCTGTTTTATACCTATTTTTAGAGTCGTTTTCTGTTACTGAAGTTTTTATGGTCAGAGCCTGGGCCCTGGAAGCCACACAGGCCAGGCTTGTCCACCTGTCCCTAGCAGTCTATTAACGAAGCAATAGTAAAAACCAAACAAACACACAGAAAAAGGAAGTCTATCCAATGTGACCACATTGAGGAGAGCCACTATGATCCAGATCTCCACGGGGCCCTGACATGAGGTTCAGGTTTCAACAGAAGGCAAGAGCTGTGCATAGCTAAGATGTCCTGGTCAAGGTGTGGCCATGCCCATCTCTGAACCAACATTGTCTCAGTGCCAGCTTTTCCTGCAATGGGGTCTAAGAAATTGCCAGAACTGTGTGAAATTTTTGTTCTGAGAAACAAACCTCTCCCCTGGCTGGCGTCATGTTTCACCCTTGGCCGTGCACCTGCATAAGTTTCAAGAAATTCTAATTTCCAGTAGTTTGAGAGCCAAAGGGAAGGGCACACGTGTCTCTTTTGAATAGCTTCATTCCTGCCAGGATGCTTACACTTCTGCTCACAACTTCTGCCTCGTTCAAGCCCTTCCCCGGTAACTTAGGCAGTCAGCTGGCATGTGTCCTTTATTTTTTTCTAAGTGCACTCGCACACACTCACACACACATACCTCCCACACACACACACCTAAACACAGCAGAATGAGACAAAGGTACTCTCTCTCTCTCTCTCTCTCTCTTTTTTTTTTTTTTTTTTTTTTTTTTGGTTTTTCGAGACAGGGTTTCTCTGTGTAGCCCTGGCTGTCCTGGAACTCACTCTGTAGATCAGGCTGGCCTCAAACTCAGAAATTCAACTCCCTCCACCTTCCGAGTGCGTGTGCCACCACGCC
>NC_034594.1:95316647-95319329 GCF_900095145.1 Mus pahari
GAGTGCTGGGATTAAAGGCGTGCGCCACCACGCCCGGCAAAGGTACTCTCTTAAATGGCTGCCCAGTGGGCTATTACAATAATGGTTTATGGCATGAAATAACATATCACCATTTATTCAGCTACTTTCAGCTGGCAGCCATTTACAGTTTGTGTTCTGCTATAAATATCAACTACTCTTCTATAGACAATGTCCCTGTTTCCTAATGTTTTAATTAGAAATTCTTTTATTTCTGTGGGATAAATACTGAGAATGAGGGTGCTTTTAATTTTAGCATTTTAATTTTGATAGACAGGTTGAAATTGGTCCTAATAAGGTTGATTTTTACAGCCAGTCCCAGCAGGAGGTATTCTTGGTCCTTTCTGTAAAAATAGAAATGAGAACATGTGTACATTATTTGTTTGTGTGGGCATAGAGAGTGCAGAGCCCTCATAGTCCAGAGCCCACCCCTCAAAGCTGGCTGGGAGCTGCCAGAACTGAACTCAGGTCCTCCGCAAGAGTAGCAAGTGCTCATCACTGCTGAGCCACCTCTGCAGTAGCTTCTCATTGTTACTTTATGTGTTAATTTATGTTTGTGACTCATTCAAAAATCTAGATATATTTCATATTTATTGGTCACTTAAATCTAGGCCTCTGTAGAGTTTCTCGGTTTATTTATTTCATTAGTCGGTTGTCTGACTTGCTGATTGGAAGACAACGTGTTTGGGTGTGAGTGGGTTGTAGGGGAATAGGTGTGTATGTGGTGTTTGTGTGTGTGTGTATGTGTGTGTGTGCATGCATGTGCATGTGAATGCAGATACCTAAGGATTCCAGAAGAGGCTGCTGAATCCCTGGAGCTGGAGTTACAGGCAGTTGAGAGCTACTTGGCATGGGCCATGGGAACTGACTTGGCGTCAAGCACCCTTAACCCCAAGACAGCTCTCTAGCTCAACCTTTCACTTTTCCTTCATAATTTTCAGCAGCCAACGTTTGTGCCCCATGCATTATCAGGAATCATTGCTGAGCTAAGGGAATCTGGCTAGCCCAGCCTGGCCAACACGGCTCTGGTAGGCCTTGCCTTTCTCCTCCATTCCCTCTGCCTTGCTAAAAACTATTAGATTACATTCCTACAGCTAGACCCCGTGGTCTATTCCCTTATTTGGCCACTTCCTCCTCCTGAGGCTGACAACTAAGGTCCAGCTATCTAAGTATTGAAGTCCAGCAGTCAAAAGCCCCCCTTTGGCTCACCTAAATAGCATACCCAATTAAATTTAGACACCTCACCCTAACACGGAGGTGAGGGGCAGTGGGGGGTGTTCATCTGTTACCTTTATAAACCACTAATTGCCTATGGCCACCTCTCTCTTTTCCCTATCCAGTCAGTCAGTCTTTGGTCCTCTTGAACAAATAACCCCTCCCACCTCTCCTTCAAATTCCGTCTCTTATCTTTGTCTTGTATTTCCTTTCCTTTATCCCTGTGGGGCAAATAAATCTCCTTTGTGCTGAAAACTTCTCAGGTGCCATTTAGGAAAGGCTAAAGGCAAATAAGTAAGTTTCCTGGAGACGGCCCACCATTTTTGCGTGGCTCACGATGAGTGAGCTCTGAGAGGCAAGGTCCGAGAGACTTCATCCCAGGATGGCTTCTTACACTGATATGACTTTCCTGTCACTATTACATAGTCTAATGATTCCTGGGCACCAGCCCACCCTATTGGGCAGATCTCCTGCAGATCAACATAAAGATAAAGTTTCATGAATTAATGCTGTTTAGATGGATCAACAATTTTATAGAATTCCTGATTTGATTCAAATAATTTTAGGAAGAAAATTTTAAGAGATGATTTTTAGTTCTTTTGCCAGAAAGATAATAAAGTTAGGCTCAAGAATAGAATGGTTCCCACTCCTCATAGAATAAAAGCTGCATAATAAAAAATACAATGAGCTTTTGCAATTACATTAAAAAGAGAAATAGGTTTGGGACAAATTTGTGATAAAAAAATTCATGGAGAGAATAAAATCTGGAGTGGAAAATAAATAAATAAATAAATAAAAGATGAAGTAAAAAAATTATTCTAGGTCAGATCCAAGGATGAAGCTACAGATGTGTACTATGATAAAGCACGGCCATGTGAAACTGTTGCTTTGAACTTATAAGGAGCTTGTAGAATGAAGCACTGTTTTGAACTTACTATCAGCAATCTTCTGTAACTCCCCTTTAATGGAATACTTACCTCTATGAGGTAATTTTCTAAAGAACTTTTCTCTATGAAGGTATAAAAAGGCCAGGGAGGAGAAATAAACTGGTGGCTTGGTGGGCTTTGCCCCATCCACCCAAATGTAAATACATATGTGTCCATTTGTCTATATGTATGCATGGATATAGATACATGAATAGATATATGTGTACATATGTAACTATACATGAACACACGTGGAGCTGATGAGACAGGTGATCGGGCTGGACCCCAATGTGTGTGTGTATGAATGTATGAGTGTGTGTACATCTTGTGCATGCTGTCTGCGTAAATTAATTAATTTTCTTTTACTTCTTTTCCTTTCTCTCTGGTTCATGAAGAGTTAACAAGTCCAAGTCTCTAGCCTGGACAGCTAGAGTCCCTTAAGCATCAGAAAAAATAAACCAGTGTTAATTAGCACAAATAGTGTGTGTGTGTGTGTGTGTGTGTGTGTGTGTGTGTGTGTGTG
>NC_034594.1:95319359-95376205 GCF_900095145.1 Mus pahari
GAGAGAGAGAGAGAGAGAAACAGAGAAAAGAAGCCAACTCGTACTGGCACAGAACAGTAAGAAAGAGTTAAGTCTCCAGAAGCCATCAGCTCCTGGTCCCCAAAACAGTAAGAGAGAGTAACAAGGCCATAGAGCATCAGTCTTTGGCCTTTGTCCAACGCTGTGTCCTACCTCAGCACTTGTGATGCTAGGAAGGTCCCCTGCAAGAACTTGGTCTTGGGCGTCCTGAGCCGATACTTTGCCTGAGTCTCTGGACCACTGCTGCAGATGTTGTGGATTGACATCTAGAAGGCATCCTGCCAAGTTCCCACATTCTTGTTTCTTGTGACAATACACAGTGGAAATACACAAGTGGGAAGACTTGTGTCACATGCACAGTGGTAAAAAAAAAAAAAGGAGATAGTTTATTTTAAGAAATTAAAACATTTTGTTTATAGCTTAAGTATGTGTCTGCAAGTGTATATCCAGACATGTGTGCAGGTGCCCATAGAGGCCAGAAGAGGGCATCAGATCCCTTTGGAGCAGGAGTCAGAGGCAGTTTTGGGCCTCCAGATGTAGATGATGGGAACTGAACTCTGGTGCTCTGCAAGACCAACAAGTGCTTTTAACCAAGCCTCCCCCCCCCCCAGTCCCGGGATCCTTTGTTAGAAAAGAGGAAGACACTTTCAAGTGTGGGAGGGGCACAGAGACCCAGGAAAGGTCAGAGGTTCAAAAAGAGCACTGGTCCGCTAGGGTCATGACTGGAGGTCACTTACATAGCTCTCGCTGTCTCTAGATGGAGTTCCAGGTGGATGGTTGGTTTGTTTTGTGTCTCACATATGCTCTGTGTATTGTGGGAAGACAGTTTCTGATCTTTCTGTGTCACGCATAATCTTTCTACTTCCCTTCTTCCCTCTCCTCCTCCCTCTTCTCTCCTTCCTCCTTTCCTCCTCTGCCCCCTCCTCCTCCCTCCTTTCTGCCTTCCCATCTCCCCCTCCTGCTCTTCTTGCTCTGTTTTCCTGCCACACAGATGTTTTACACAACAGATAATCTTATCTTTTTTTCACCTATCATGTACTGATAATGAGTAATCCACATTTTTCCCTTTAGAAAAGCATTTGTGTGTGCACACTGCTCTTAGTGACCAAAAAATGCTCAGCTTTTCTGATCCACCCCAGAGAAAGGCTATGAAAATAGAGCCACAGTTTCCAGAGAAATTAAAATACACACACACACACACACACACACACACACACACACACACACACACTTGGACCACCATTTTGAAGTCTAGAAGAAATGGATAATTTCCTGCCAAACCCATCTCAAAATCAACGTCAGAAGTGAAACACTTGAAGAGCAAATTAAATCGAGGAGAGAAGAAAGTTCTAAAGAGCCACCACTCAGCAAGTAGCAGATGCCATCAGAGCCCAGACTCACTGAACATCCAGACCCCAGGAGGACAGCAATCTTCTGCTAGGTGGGTGCTTACTCTGATGGGATCTTCCCTCAATGGGACCCTTGAAACATGGGGATCCCTTGAAACAGGCTGAGCCGGAGATTAGCCCACAGCTGATCCATCCAGAGCTTCTCAGGGGGGAGACAGCGGGATTCAGGAGAGGGAAGATTTGGATCTTTGGACATGGATCTTCTATCTTCACAAAGATGGATTAGGAGGTACCCTGAGGCTCTTATGGCCCTTCCAGGTCATCCTAAATGACACAGAGGGGCTGGGCTTTTTCACCCTTGCTTCACTGAGTCAGCAGATGTTGTCTGTCCTGAGAAGGGGCACAGCTGTGTGCGTGCCATGCCAATTCACAAAGAGGTGTTACACGGAGTGCCCTCCACAGGCAGCCTCTCAGAAGGCGCAGGGGAGTCTGGGAACCACACTGAGGTAGCTACTGCAGAAGGGTTGTGTTCCTCTGTCTCTGCCACCTTTCTCGTTGCTGGAGACTCGAGGAAGCAATTTATGGGAAGGGTTGTCTTGCCTCACGCGGTACAGGTACAGTCCGTCATGGTGGAGAAGACTTGGTGGCAGGAGCATGCGGCAGCTGCTTACACAACCAACCACAGTGAGGAAGCAGAGAGGCGAATGCTGTGCTCAGCTCTCTTTCTCCTTTTTATTCAGTTCAGGACCCCAGGTCGTTGGAGAGTGTTACCCTCAGTTAGAGCGGGTCTTCCCAGTTCATCTAACTCAGCGAAGAAACTCCTTCCCTTGGAGAGCTGCGTGGAGATACATTTTCATGGTGAGTCTAAATCCCATCAAGGTGATGACCAACAATAGCCGTCAGCATCTCCAGAGCCTCTGGCCTGTTGTTGGGATATCACAGGGGGCAGCGGATCTGAGAATGGTGGGGTTGACCCTCCCCACAACAGCAGCCAAAGGGCAACTTCCACTTCCTCCTGTTCTTCCTGCCCCACACGTGGGGAGCATGCAGCTATTTCCTGACAGGCCTGAGAAGGCAGAGATGAGAGAAAGAGTGTCTCTAAGGGAGGAATGTTTGTGCAGGCGGCAAACTCCTCCCACACTCTACTGTGTCACTCTCCTTGCCACTGGGTGCCTGGAGGGGAAATTACTGTGTGAGTTGAAGTCTTCAGAGAAAAACCCCCCAACCAAAAAAAGAAAAAAACCCAAAAACCCCAAGCCTCTGGCACTGATCCTACAAGAGCGATTGGCTGGTTTCCTTGTTTTGTCCTAGTTTATGTGTTTTATCTTATTTTATCTTTACCCTTTAGATGCCCTGTTTGTTTTCTAATAAGACGGGAAAGGGGATGGGTCCTGATGGGAGGGAAGGCAGTTGCTTAAGAAGGGTTTAGAACGCATCAGATCAAACCCTGCTATCTTGGACTATCTTTAGCCCTCCCTGATTCTTGACCTAGTAGCCTTGTGACCCTCTAATGTGGAATCTTTTAACAGACCACTAGATTCTACTAAAAGTTACAGATAAGCCATCAGACAGAACCTGAACCCTATTTGAGAGATTTCTTCTTTAGTACACCCACTTACAGGATGTTCCCACCACGCATTTAAAAAGTATCTTGATTTATTGACCCTCTTTGTTCTGGAAAAAAAAACAAAACAAAACAACAAATTTATGAAATTGTTACCATTGGAACATGACATTTGGGGTAACCTGAATCTGTGTTCCTGGACCCTGGGTCCTCATATTTGGCTCGAGAATAAAACCCTCTCTCATTCCCTCTGAGGTGAGAGCTGTATTTTGGCATTAACTCCTGTGTCTGTTTCCCTGACCACAACCCTGGGAGTGGTCTGATCAGAGCAGTCAGTGAAGGGAGAACAGCAGATGAGCCTCTCCTCCTGAGATCACTTCCTCTACACCCCTTCTCCTTCAGACCATCTTTCTCTCTTGTCCATGAAAAACTTTGTATATTTCTTTCTCTTGCTGTAACAGAATGCCTGAGGCCGAAAAATGCATAAAAAAGAGTTGTAGAGTCTGGGGAGTCCAAATTGCGTACACACGTCCCATGAAGGCTCATACTATACCAGCTGGCAGAAAGCAGAAGGGAAGTAGAGTGCATGGGGGGGGGGGGCAGCCGCGAGACAGATGTGTCTACACTTCATAACCAGCTGTTTCCAGAGTAGCTAATCTGGAACTTGCTCTCTGACGGATCTTTAACCCCTTCATGTGCTTTTCAGTGTCATCACTGTTTATTTAAACATTTTGGATCTTGCTTTGAGACCTGTCAACTACTGAGCCTTCACTCTCCTCTTTCCCAATGCTCCACAGTGTACAACTCCACACAGTGCTGGAGCTGAAGTGTGCATGTTAACCCATCTATGCCACTGAGAAGGGTCGCCAACCTCACTAGTCCTGGTTAGCTTAATCACCTCTGAAAGGCTCCACCTCTCCATACTGCTACAGTGACTGCAGACATCAACAGTAGCTTCTGAGGGAAAAACTCTAGTCAGCCATAGTCATTGTGTACCCATTGTGACAGTGCAGCAGAGCACACAAAATTATAAGGCCAATAGCCACGATGGAAGCAGAAGTGGGCTAGAGCTGAACTGGAGGCAGAAAGAAGAAAACACTCCCTTTGGGAGTCCCCAGAGAGGCTCCAGGGCCGTGAGTTCCAGCCCTGGGCTGGGACCTGCAAGGAGCAGAGGGGGTTAGCAAGTGAGCTCCAGCGGCCTGGGTATCCTTCCATTCACCACGTTTAGTGTGAGTCACTTGTTTATGCAAATCCCCTGCCTTACACATGAACAGTTTTGGGAAGTGTTTGTTCAGCCTGAAGTGCTCACAGATCACAGCGATTTGTGTCCTTTGAAACTCAAACATGCTCATGAGGTTGAAGTATGGAGGCTCTTTGTTCAAGCAAAGGGAGTTGTCTAGAAAGATAACTGGCCACCCTGTACCTAACTATGGAAATAGATGTGTTCAGCTGAGTACCGTGGTGTGGAGGAGCAATGGCATCTGCCACACACAGGCCTGCCTGGTGGTCCTGATTGCACAGCTTTGCCTGAGGTTAGCAGGAAACGTGTGAAGAAGATAGAAAGAGATGTCCTACAGATGTCCAGGGAGCTCAGCTTGGGTTTCAAGGTTTGAAGAGGACACAAAAGCAGAAAACAAGTCAAGGACAAAATGCTGTGGTGTATGCTGGGCAGGGAGAGCTGTGTTTGCAAATTTTACAGCAGTGAATGAGCTAATGCTTGGTAAGGAAAAGTCAAGGACAAAAGAAAATTAATTTTTTTCCTATTATGTATGAAGCCAGCAAAATCCAGATGTGGATAGTTTTTAAGAGTGGCCGTGGGTCCCTTCCACGGGTGACTGTTTCCCCAGTCTATGGAGCAAGGAAGTGTGTGGTAGATGAGCTGTAATCAGAACATAGAACACAAAGGGGCCACACAGCCCTGAGGGAGGCAGATGATAGGAAGACCCATAGGTGAGCCTTCCCCATAGGACATGCCTGCAGCTGTCATCATTGCTAACATGACAACCTGTGTTTTTATCTGGAGTGTAAGCTTCAAGTATGAAAATAACTCATTCACATGACCGTAAAGAGTCTGGTATGGCACCCTCAAGGGTAATCAAACAGGAACTTGTCTCAACCTGGGAGGGTCTCTAGTGATTGGCACAAGCATTGGGTTGAACCAGGCTTTATGTGATTCAATGAGTCTGAAGCTTTTCCCTCCGAATGAAAACCTTCCCATTTGAAGAAGGAGGGAGAGCACAACACCCAGGAAGTAAATAAAGCAAGCTCAGCAAGCTCCTGAAAATTACAGGATTCACAAGGTCCTGCCCAGGATTAGATGAGCTGTAACAATGAGGAGAGGAGATTTGCTGACTGACAGAGCTGCCCCCAACTCATGCAGGGAATTCTAGGATACCGCTTTTGTGAGTCATCACCCATGCTGCAGTAGGTTTTTCAGGATGTAGCTGCAACTGTTTCACTCATGCTCTTGTCAGTGACCCCTGACTCATAGTCTCATAAACAAACAAAACAACAAGAAACAAAAGCAAAAACCAGAAGCAAAACCCCACTTGTTTGTCCAACTAGGCTTAGTGAGAAACCTCTAATTAGTCTATCACTAATGCCCTCTCTGGGGTCACGTGTTCATGTCTTCCCAGAAAAAAGTCACACAACCAGGGCAGGTAAGCACAACTAAACATATGAGCTTTTTATACTTAGATATTAACTTGATCACCATAACAGGACTGAGAAATCAAAAGAAAACAAAAAAATCTAGTGAGACTGTAGCTCACTAGAACATGTGTTTAGTCTGCACTTGATCCCAGTCACTGCTGAGCCAAATCAGTTAACTTGCTGTTTCTACCCAGCTTCTCCACCTGTAAAATGGGAGAACATACTTATTTTGATCTAGAAAATTATTCAGGCACACATACACGAACTGTATATGTACACATGTGTATGATATGAAAGTGTGCATGAATGAATCTGTGTAGACAGAGATGGACTTTTGTGTATGTATGCATGTATGTATGTATGTATGTATGTATGTATGTATGTATGGGTTTAGGTGCACATACAAGTGTACATGTGCATATGGAGGCCAGAAGCCAACCTCAGATGTCTTTCCTCAGGATTCCATCCATGGTAACCTTTTTTGTAAATGAGACAGAGGCTCTCACTTTTACTTCTAACTTTCCAAGTAAGCTAGGCTGGCTGGCCAGGGACCCCCGGTCTCTGCCCCCACAGCATGGGGATTAGAAGATGCATGGATTCTGGGGCTTGAACTTAGAGCCTTATGTTTTCATAGAAAGCACTCCACTGAATGAGAACCAGCCCTAGGCATACAATTTGATATCTGTAAAATACAGCATTTGAATGTGTGTGTATGTGTGTACGTGTATGCACTTTCCCATGGTGCCAGATGCCTTTAATCCAAATATTCAGGAGACCAACGTAGGCAGATTTCTGTGATTTTGACGCTAGTCTGATCTACACAGAGGATTTCCGGGTAAACAGGGCTACCTAGAGAGACCTGGTCTTTCTATATAGTATATGCTTATAGATGTGATATGTACATGTATATACTCACACACGGCACCTTCACACATACACATGATATATACGCATAAACAATATGCTGGGAGGCATGTTGGTGTCCCAGGTACCAAATCAATGACTCTTGGTGGTGGCTGTTTATCTGGGGTCAGCATCATCTCTCCCTTCAGGAAGCAGAGGCAGGAACTTATGTCAAAGGTAGGTGATGGTGGCCCCCAGGGCAACAATGTATGCAAATGTTAAGGACTTTATAAAAAGGGAAAATTTAAGGCTGAAGTCAGTCTAAAAGGAACTTGTAAATCCTGAGCAGATTGGCTAAATGAGAATGGATTGCCTTGATATGGCCAGAGGGGAAATTTAGGAGTTACGGCAATTACAGCACTGCCAGAGTTATAGGGCGCACCAGAGAGTCTTTAGCCAAGTCCTGTAGCCAGAAGAGTAATTCACCAGGCTTGGCTGTATGTCTAAAGAGAAGACTGGTTCGAGACCAAACAGTTTTTTTTCCCCTCCCAAATTAAAAAGCAATTTATGTTCTTAAATCACAAGCAACTCTGTTCTCTCTCACACTATGCAAACCTTACTCTAAAGGCAGTCTAACTGAGACGACAGTAAAAGGATCAAAAAGAAATGAGGCTGGAGAAATGCCTGGGTAAGTAAGTAAAAGCATTGTAAAGACTAATGAAGAGCCTGGAAAGTTAGGGGAAGCCGAGGAAATCTTGAAATACCTCTAGATGACCATCAGCTGGAGATGACTCTCTTCATTGTGTGAGCAGTTAGCCTGCTTCTCAGCCTGCCTTGGCTCTGCTAGATAAGGCTAGTGTCCTGCTTACTTTTAATGGTCAACTTTACATGACAGAATCACCTGGGAAGAGATTTTTAGTGGTATAGACGTTTGGCCTGTCATTATATCTGTGGGGGGTTGTCTTGATTGTTAAATGATGTTGGAAGTCCCGGCCCACTGTGAGAAGTATTATTCCCTAGGCAAGGATCCTTAGCGCGTAAGAGAGTTTAGCTGAGAGCTAACGGGAAATATCCTGTATGTGTTTATCTCTGCTCTTGAGTGGGGATGTGCCATGACCAGCTGCTTGAGTTCCTGCCTTGACTTCCACTCAATGATGGGCTGTAACCAGAACCTAAGAGCCAAATAAACTCTTTCCCATCTAAACTGATTGTCATCATTAGAGTGTTTTATCACAGAAACAGAAAGGAAACTGAGACATTCAGACACCCACTGACTAAGACAACAGGGCAGCTGAGAGAGCCCTGTGTCACAGGTATTGCCTTTGGCCTCTGGACTATGTTATCAATGAAACTCTTCTTTAGAGCACCTAATTGTTTGTTACAGAAAATGTATAGTTGACTTGTTCTTGTCCATCAACTACCTGTAGGTAATCGTAAAGCTAAAGAGAGACTTGGACAACCAAATCATGGGCTGGAGAGATGGCACAGTCAGGCAAATGCCTGCCTTGCAATCATTAGCATCTATTCTTGATTCCTAAAACCCATGTTTAAAAGAAAAGAAGCAGGGCTGGAGAGATGGCTCAGCGGTTAAGAACACTGACCCCTCCATCAGAGGTCCTGAGTTCAATTCCCAGCAACTACATGGTGGCTCACAACCATTTGTAATGGGATCTGATGCCTTCTTCTGGTGTGTCTGAAGACAGCGACAGTGTACTCACATACATAAAATGAATAAATCATTAAAAAAAAAAAAAGCTGGCTATAGTACACTTAGTCTCAGTGCTGAGGAGGTGACGTTTTAGGGCTTACCAGCTAACTGGATTCACCTAGTTGGTTGGTCCCAGTCCAGGGAGAGACCCTGTCTCAAAAAATAAGGTTGATGGTTCCTTTGAAATAACAGTTGTCCCTGAGTCTCTACATACACATGCAGATGTGTGTTTCCTTGTATGTCGATTCTCAGTTCCCTTTCTTATCTAATTCAGTCTGGGATTCCAACCCAAGGGTTGCCTCCACCCACATTTAGGGTAAGTCTTCCCTGCTTAGTCAAACCTTTCCGGAAACACCTCAAGGGCACACACAGAGGTGCGTTTCCATGGTGATTCAACACCCAATAAGGTATACATGTCTTGCCACAAAAAAAAAAAAAAAAAAAAAAAAAAAAATTGCAGGCAAATGGAAGCTAGAAATCTTTTTCCTGTCACGTTAAATTCACCACTTGTAATTATGAAGCACAAACAAGATCACCTCAGGCCGTGTTTTGAACTACCAGGCTGCAGTAGCCACAACCCTAGGATAAGGTAGCTGTCAATGTGGCCTGCGCCCTAGGTATCTGCCTTCATGGGAAAGACTGGTATATTTGAGCAAGGAGACTTTGTCCTCTGCGGTTTATTGTAGAAAGCTCCAGGGAGCCTAGTACCCCAGCATCTATCAGTGACAAGAACACATGTCCGTTGAAAAGGTTCATTACCCTAGGCTCAAATGTTCTAAGGAGGTAGGCGTGGAATACTTAGAGATTTCCCACAAAGGAGGTGGGGACATCATCTGGTACCAGCAGCAGGTAGCACATGGGGAACAGATGCCTGCTACCACCCTTCGCCACCTTCGGGTGTCACAGTCTTGAGACCCACACAGAAGCCATGAGGGAAGCCAGTGCACAAACCCCACAAAAGTGGCCTATGCTCAAGGAGCCCAGAGCAAGCCCTCTGGCCAGTCAGTGTCAGTCTCCCAAAGTCAATGCCTAAAAGTTTCTGAAGGCCCAGGCTCCTCCTGCTCTCTGGGGAAGGAAAAGGCATGCTGGGTAGTGGTTGCCACCCCTCCCCACACCCACATCTGGAGCAGGGTCATCAGCCCTGAGCCTGAGCCCTGGGGCACCTATGATTCTCTTAGATCTTATGAATGGGACAGAGGTGAGCTATAGCAAGGGGAGAAACATGGACAGCAGCCTATGCCAACTCAGGAGCCCTTCGTAAACATCGCAGTAAGTCCTAGGAGGCCTTGAGTACCAGATGGGACTTTGGAGGATTTCAGGAAGGAACCCAGGACCCAATCTAGACCTCAGGACCCTGCTCAGGCAGCTCTAGGGATCCAGGTCTGCTTCTGTGTTCCAGTGGCTGGCTCTCTCACGCGAGCCATGAGCTGCACATGTCTTCAAGCCTTAGCACTCTGTGCAAGGGCAAGGCTTCTAAATTTAGAGGTGCATCAGGAAGGACCGAGGAGATCCTTAGACCCATGCTGGGGCCTCTGTGCTCAAGAGTATGTCACAAAAGAACAGCAAGGTCTTGGGAGTGGGCAGTCAGAGTCCAAATCCTAATTCCTTTGCTTCCAAGTTGTATGAGATCAAGCAAGTTCATTGGGCCCCCTCTGCCATGCTCAGGTGTTATAGGCTGTCACAGGCGCAGCAAGTTCAGGCAGGCGTGCTTCTGCTCCTTATTGGCTGTGTGACCTTCCATAAGGTACCTGGCCTTTCTGAACCTTCTCTTCTCCAGCTTAATAACAGAACAGCACTCTGTACCAGAGTGCGACGCCAGAGCAGAAGCAAACGTGTTCAATGCACAGCACAGTGTGAGAGGATGCTGCAAGGAATTAAGAACACTTCCCCCTGCTTTTGTGATGAAATTGGTGCATCATGTCCCCCTCCCCTTCCTCCCTCCAAACCCTGCTGCATACCCCCCCCACTTGCTTTCAAGTTTAAGACATCTTTTTATTAATTGTTGTTACATACATATGTGTGTGTGTGTGCCTGTGCGTATACGATGTACACACATATATTCCTACTGTAACCTGACCGCCTGTATAACACTACTTACATGCATACTTTCAGGACTAGCCGTCTAGTATTGGATAACTGGTGTGCTCATCCCGGCTGAGGACGACTCATCCCCACTGTAAATATTTCTCAGACGCCTTAGATTCTGTAGTGAGGGGTTGAGGCTTTATTAACCCTCCCCCTCCCATCCCCTTTGGCGTGTCTATTGTCTTCCTTGTTCAGTTCATGTTTAGGCAAAGACACTTTTTTAAATGTCTCATGTATCACAGGCTGCCCCCAGGCTCCATAAACTCCATGTACAGATGTGAATGACCTTTAACTCCCTCCTCATCCTCCTGCCTCCACCTCCCTGGGATTAGAGGTGTGCTCCGCCACACCAGGCTTATGTGGTACTAGGCATGGAACCCGGGCCTTTGTGTCTGCTGGGCAAGCACTGTACCCACTGAGCCCCAAATCTTAAGCCAAATCCTGGAAACTTTTCCCTCCTTCCCTTCTTCAACCGGTGCTGGGAATGGAACCAGGGCTTCAGGCGTGCTAGGCCAGCACGCCACTGACTGAGCCAATTCCCCTGCCTCCACTGTAGAGGAATATTGCATGTATGTATGTAGGAAGAGAGAAGGGGGAGAGGAAGGAGAGAAGGAGGGAAGGAGGGAGAGAGGGGGAGGGGAGGGGGAGGGAGAAAGATACAGCAAGTGTGGAGGTGGGGAAAAACTTGTGGGAGTTGGTCCTCTCTACTATATGAGACCCAGGGACTGAACCCAGGGTCTCTCTCTCTCTCTCTCTCTCTCTCTCTCTCTCTCTCTCTCTCTCTCTCAGAGCAGCAGCTCAGAATTCTCCTTCCAGTGTTTGTCTGTCTCCCTTGTGACCGCCTGCCTTCTCTCCTGCCCTGACAGCTCACACTCATCAATCCTTCCCGACATAACTGCTCCAGTCATATTAATCTTCTATGTTCCTTCTCATCTCGGAGCCTTTGCTCCTGTCAGGTGCAACTGAAGGGTCCCCCTCCTTGCTGCCAAAGCAGGACTCTCCTCACAAGCCTTTGTCAAATGAGAACGCTATTCTTCATGGTGAAAGGAAGCAGAAAGGAAACCGAGAGACAAAGCCAGGGACTAGTTTACATATTCATATCTATGCCATCGGAAGAGTGCTGGGGGTTGGGGGTACCTCAGAAATTAGTAAAGAAGAACAATGAGTCAATTTAGAATCGATTGGAAATTAATACAGCCCGGGAAGGTGGGGGTGAGGGTTGGGGCAGTCAATAAACATATGAAAAGAGGCTCATTCCGGCTCACCAGAAGACACAACTCCATGGAGAGATGGAGAGATTCATTTTCCATACGTTTATTGGCAAAATAACGATGAGCGTGCTCAGTGTGGGTCAGGGGAGCGGGAGGAAACACCGTGGGGCGCTGTTAATGGGCTGTCAGTCAAGTGAGCCTCTGGTGGCGCACTGTGGCAATATTTACCAAATAGCACTTTATTTTTAGTTTTTTTTTAAGATTTTATTTTGTTTATCTTTTGCAGAGCTGGGAATTGAACCCAAGGCTTTGCACAAGCTAAATAAGTCCCTTCTGCTGAACTACCCGCACAGCCAGCCTACGGCCTTCCTCCTTTTCTCTTTCTTTGTTTCCCTCTGTCTGTCTGTCTGTCCCTGTCTCTCTGTCTCTGTCTCTGTCTCTGTCTCTCTCTCTTTCAATGTGTGTGTGTGTGTGTGTGTGTGTGTGTGTGTGTGTGTGTGTGTGTGTAGACAGGCTCTCACTAGGCAGCCCAGGCTAGCCTGAAACTTAGGGTTCTTAGATTGTTTCTGTCTCGGCCTCATCACCACCCCCTTTTCTGAGGTGCCCTGTTTCTGCCTCCACAGGGCTGAGATTAGAAACTCCTGCTCATTTTAACAAGGGGGTTCTGTGGTTCTGACTTTCAGGCTTTCGAGGCAAACGCTTTACCAGTTAAGCTATCTCCCAGCCCCAAAGGCTTGTTCATTACGGATGGACCTTTAAGTTTGCTGTGATACACCCATTGGCTGGAATGTCAGGTACAGGGGCATACAGTCTATGCCTCTACCCTAGGCATTGTCCTAAGTGGTAAAACGGCTCTCTGAGGAAGAACTCTGAGCTGATGAGCATGGAAAGGTAGTTACCTGCACCTTCCTATGAGCAGCACACAGCCAAAACGACTTATTGCAACTTTTGGTGGAGCCTGAGCTTGTGAAAGGAGCCAGTGAGCAGGGCAAGGCCAGCCATTCTCAGTTATCTCTCAGTACAGCTTTAGTTCTCTCCCTGTGTGAGCATCACTTTTTCAGTATAGACACTTGGCCTTCTGAGCCCTCCATGCGGCCCCTCCGTGTTCACCATTTGTCATAGTGATGTGACAAAATCCCTGACAAAAGGCAACCTAAGGGGATGTGGTTCATCCTGGCTCACCTTCTGGGTACCTTCACTGTGAGGAAGGAGGCAGGTGATCACATGGCAGCCACAGTGGGTAAGCAGAGAGTAATGAATGCTGATGCCAGCTTGCTTTCTCTAGGGCCCCAGTCGGTGGGATGGTGCTGCCCACATTCAGGGAGAGTCTTCCCACCTTAGCTAATATGATCTAGAAACTCTTCCACAGATGTGCCTGGAGATTCTATGTCCCATCAGGTTGGTAATTAATCACAGCCACCACACCTAAAGACCCTGTTTAAATTCTCTTCCACCTGCATCTCCCCTCCTAGGTGCCCAAGAGTTAGGTATCCATTCATCTCCTCAACAAACCCAGGCAGGCAGCAATGATGGGCAGGTCCTGGGAGTCCCTGGAGTGCTGGAAAACATTTACTGGAGCCCACATCTCTTAAGAGCTCCTGTTTCACACCCAGGCCTGTTCAACCCATGGTCATACACACCCCAGCACATCTACGGATGCATCCCAATGCAAGGGGTTGCACTAAGGCCTCAGAAGGCCAAGTGTCTATACTGAAAAAGTGATTCTCACACAGGGGGAAAACTGTACAATGGGGTCTACTGAGAAAGGTTGGCCTTGCCCTGCTCAGTTGCTATAACACATTATGAGATTTCTTCTTGCAATCTGATTTGTAATCTGATTGTGTGGTCCTTCAGTGAGACCTCTGCAGATGACAATGTTAAACGGTCAATGTCAAAAGGTTAGACACACTTGGCTGAATAACCTGGTACCAGAGACTTAATCGGCTAGATTTGGGTGTCCTGTCAGCTTGTCATGCTAAGATTGTCGTGAATGTTAGCTGAGGTAGGATGACACCCTGAGCGTGGAGGCCACCATTTCCTGGGCTGAGCCCTGGACTTCATGTGTACAGATATCTAGCTGGGTGCAGAGAACCGGTGGGCGGGTGGCATGGGTTCATTTGCTTCTCTCTGCTTGTGATGGTGGCTCTAGTGTGAGCAGCTGTCTCAAGCTGCTGCCTCTGTGGCACCCCTGCAACCAAGAATTGTAAGCCTCAAATCCTGCTCCTCCCCAAGTTGCATTTGGTCAGGGTGGTTTTATCACGGCCACAGGAATGAAGCTACAAGAGCCTTCAAAAGATACGTTTTCAACTTAGGTTTTACTTAAGAATAAGAAAACACCGTTTATTTTCCTTCCATCCTCTCTCTCCTGTCTTCCAGGGTAAACAAAGCCCGGGGCGGGGGAGGAAACACCCACCCTCTGCTTGGCACCATCCCTGCTGGGGGTGGGTGGTGGTGGGTGGTGGGGACAGTGAAAAGAGAGGGGCTGAACTAAGAGGAAGGAGCCAAAGAGGAAGCTGGGAGCAGGAAGCAAATGAAATCCTTCAAGACAGGGTCAGGAAATCAAGGAGAAAGAGCGTTTCAGAAGGCCTTTCGAGTTTGTTGGAGGTGGGGTTGGGGGAGATCGGGACTACAGTTGTTAGAGTGCGTGCTGCACAGCACGAGGACCAGCCCATGTAAAAACAGCAGGTGTGGTGGCACATGCCTATAATCCCTGTGCTGGGAAGTGACGGCTAGGTGGCCAGCTCTCCTATGAAATGACAAGCTCCAGTTACAGTGAAAGGCTCTGACTCAGAAACATTTTCTTTCAAAGCCCAGTCGAATGGCTTAGTGGGTAAAGGCACAAGTCTGATGGACGGGTTCAATGCCCCAAACCCACAGAAAATTGAAAGCAGAGAATAGACTCCTCAAAGTCGCCCTTTGACCTATACATGCAGCCCATGGCCTGCGGACTCCCCTGCATCATAAACATGCATACATTAAAAAAGAAAGAAAGAAGCAGAGCTTGATTGAAGATGCCTCTGGTTTGCACATACGTGTGAACACACACGTCACCTGTACTCACTATGCTGGCTAGTTGTTTGTTTGTTTGTTTGTTTGTTTGTTTTGTTTTTGTCAGCTTGCCATAAGCTAGAGTCTTCCGGGAAGAAGGATCCTCAACTGAGAACATGCCTCTATTTGATGGGTGTGCAGACAAGTCGGTGGTGCATTTTCTTGATTAATGACTGGTGTGCCACTGGGGGCATCCCACTCCCGGGGCATGTTGTCCTGGGTTGTGCAGGAAAGCAATCGGAGTGAGCCATGGTGTTGGTGGGGGTGGGGGGGTTGGCGGTGGCGGCGGCGGGGTGGGGGGAGGGTAGGAGGGACAAGGCGATATAAATGGTGTCCCTTCATGGTTCTTGCCTGCAGGCGCCTGTGGGGTGGGAGTTGCGGGGTGGTGGGGGTAGGAAGGACAAGCCTGCCTGCCGGCTGTTTTGATCATAGTGTTTATCACAGCAGCAGAAACCAAACTGTGACGCCCACACACATATATGTGCACGCATACCAACTCACGGACACTCCTTGTGCCTTGAAAGGGGCAGCAGCCAAGTGTCAGTCATGTCCTCTGTGTTTCTTTCCATCCACTTACTCATCTACCAATCAATCTACAGACTGATACTACGATAATTTACCCATCAAGCTGGCTACCTACCTATGTGTAGTTCATGTACTGATCTATTTATCTATTGATCTATTGATGTGTATGTCATCATCTATTGATCCCTCGTGTCTATCATCTATTATCTCCCTGTCTACCATCAATCCTGCCTGTCTCCATTTGAACAAAGCTACTGCTTGTGGAGATCGGAAGAGCGGTTCAGCAGGAATGCCGAGCTTCCAGTACCTCCTGCCTGTCTCCATTTGAACAAAGCTACTGCTTGTGGAGATCGGAAGAGCGGTTCAGCAGGAATGCCGAGCTTCCAGTACCTCCTGCCTGTCTCCATTTGAACAAAGCTACTGCTTGTGGAGATCGGAAGAGCGGTTCAGCAGGAATGCCGAGCTTCCAGTACCTCCTGCCTGTCTCCATTTGAAGGCAGGCTTGACAAGCATACGGCCTTGTGTTTGAACCGGAAGCCGATCCTCGAGCAACTTAAACATTTTATTCCAGTGAAAACTGAGATGACGCCATAAAATATTTAAGTAACAGCTTAACCCTGAAGTCACAGTAGAAAAGAATGATACATTTTGAGGTAAAAGCTGCAGTAAAGCTGAGGAGAGAGCTTGGGGACACAGAGTAACAGTGTCTGCATAAGACAGACAAAAAGCCAATGTCTTTCATTTGTGTTGAAAGAGTCATGGAGACAAAGACTTTGGATGAGCAGATGGGAACAGGAAGCCCTCACTGATGAGAGCTGCTAGGGAAACATTCTGAGCTCTACATATAAGTGGAGACATATGCTTAATGGCAGTGACCCGTTCTTAGTCACCTCTGATGGGCAGAGATGAGCCAGCTGGGTCTTACCTTGCACACCAAGGCATGGGGACATGGCCCCCTCTGCTGGGGGAGCCAGTGATACATACCATCTTTGTCATTGTTTTAGCTCTCTAGCTGTGGCTGTCCTGGGACTCACTGTATAGACCAGCTGAACTTGAGCTTAAGGAGATCCACCCACCTGCTGCCACCTGGGAATGCTGGGATTAAAGACATGTGTCACCATGCCCAGCAATGCCATCTTTTCAGAAGTTAATTTGGTAACAGGTTAACCCTTCAAATCCATACTCCACTCAACCCAGCAACAATTCCATCCCCAGCAGGGAACCCCCAGGTGTGTCAGCACACACACGTCCGTCCGTGCAAGGGCAGTCACAGCAGCACAGCTGCAACTTCAGTGACCGCACCATCCCAGTATCTCTGACCAGGAGTTCTGGGGCAACTCTGCCACATCTGTATTTCTGAGTGTTATGTGACCGCTGAGGACCACAAGCTTAGTGTGATACATGTATGTGCATCTTAAGGAAAAGCTGATATCCTGTCTGGATTATCCCAAGGCATTTGGGGCAAATGTAACGCTCCTGGCAGGAGTCAAGCTAGTCTAACGAGACATTTGCGCCTCTCCTTTTGACTATCAGGCGATTGAGACAATATACCCAAAGAATATAGAATTTTCCTTCCCCCCCCCCAAGAGACACGTGCTGAAAGAAGGAATGTCTGAAGCCCCTGGTTCCAGCCAGAGGGGGCGTTTGCAGCAGACTGATGGTGGGGGCCACACCTGACCAGGCCTGGTTGCCCTCTATGTAGCTTTTAAATTTTATTTTATTGTATGTATATGAATGCTATGCTTGCATGTGTGTCTGTGCATCATATGTTTTCCTGGTGACTTACGAGGTCAGAAGAGGTTGCTAAATTTTATGGAACTGGAGTCATGGACTTCATAAGCCTCCATATTATGGGTTATGGGAATCAAACCTGGGTCCTCTGCAAGAACAATAAAGTGCTCTTAACCCCTGAGTCATCTCTGCAACCCAGCTCTTGCTCTCTGTTTAAACCTACGTCAGGACTCAGAATATGCACTTGGAGGTCACTGGGCCCCTTTGCTCCTCTTCCCAGTATGGCCACAGTGAACCACTCTCTTCTGCTTTTCACTATCACACACGTTTCATTGGCCTGCAGAGGATGGTGGCTCCTCCTGGTAGGGCTGCAGGGCCCAAGCTCTGACCCTGACGGTTCTGGTAACTGCAGGATGAATGGGAAGCTAATGACCACTGTGGTAGGGGTACATAGAAAGGGTTGGTCCATCCAGGGTGATAAGCAACACAGACACAAGTATTTGGGTTAAAATGTGCCTCTGTTGGTTTGTTTTATTTCGAGGCAGAGTCTCGTGTGGCTCAGGCTGACCTCAAAGTCACTGTAAGTCGAGGATAAGCTTGAACTTCCGATACTCTTGCCTCCAGCTCCCTCCCGCGTGCTGGGTCACAGGCATGCACTGGTGCTGAGGACTGAACCTTGCTTCGTGCCTCCTAGGCAAGGGTCCTGACCAGTGTTATGCCAACTTGACACAAGTTGGAGTCATCTGAAGGGACTGAGAAAATGCCTCCGTAAGATCCAGCTCTAAGGCGTTTCGCAACTAGTGACTGATGGGAATGGCTCCGCCCTTGGTAGGTGGTGTCATCCCTGGGCTGGTGGGTCAGGGTTCTGTAAGAAGGCAGGCTGAGTAAAGCCATGTGAGCAAGGCAGTAAGCGGCACCCCTTCATGGCCCCTGCCTCAGCTCCTGACTCTGGGATCCCCCACCCTGTTTGAATGACTGTAACTGACTTCCTCCAATGAAGAACAGCACTGTGGAAGTGAAAGCAGAGTAAATGCTTCCCTCCCCACCTTGCTTTGGCTACAGTATTTCATCCCACCAATAGTGACCCAAACTAAGAGAGCAGGTGCTCCAGCAACAGAGTCACACCCCAAGTCTGTCTTCCTGTGGAGCAGAGCTGCTCTCGAGGGTATGGAGGGGGTGTGAGGAGGCTCTCTAGGAAACTGAGGGAAGCAGTGGCCCTTCTGTCCCCTTGTCCAGTGGGAACTGTGTCTTGGGGCTACTAGAGCATCCACGAAGCCCTGGAGACAGGCAACTCCAGACCATCAAAGGCAGAGCAGGAAGCACCTGTAAATGGAGCTCAGAGGGAGGAAACTAGTTTTTAAGTAATCGCAACCTCTTTCTATTAAGGACAGCAGCGGCCACAGTCAGTGCTTGTGGAATCTGGGAGTCCTGTCTTTCTTTGCCTCTGAGAGCTTGCCACATTTCAGGCTGCCGGGAAGAGCCTCCCCTCCCCAGTGGGTTCAGGAGCCTGAAAGGGTCCCACCATTCCCTGCAGTTGGATAGCTCCTCTCAGATCCATTGTTTTGTGTGGCTTTTCCTGAGGTGACATGAATAATCATACAGACAATTTAGCAAGGACAGCACNCCCCCCCCCCGCCCCCGCCCTAAACAAAAGACAAAAAACCACCAGTAGCATCAAAGCCCAGTTTAGGGAGCCAGTGAGTTTACTGGGGCTTCTTTGAGGAGTATGAGCAGTTAATCACAGAGACAAAACCCCAGCCCCATCTGTAAATGCTGTGCCCCCAGGGCTTCCTGGACAGCCTGCTTGGCTGAGATGCCCAAGTCTTGCTTACTTGTTCACTTCTCTCTGCTGAGCTTCCCCTCTTCCCTGCAGGAGAGAATGCCTTACTTCTCTGGGAACTGCTGCTTAACAAGGTCCCCCAGGTGAAACCCACCTCTCCAGCCTACCCCTGCAGGGAATTCTCCTGTTTGTGATTCACACAGCTGTGTTCCTGGGCTACCAGCCAGTATGTCAGCAATCAGTCCTGACCCCTCCCTGCACTTGGAACACCCAGAGAGGAGAGCCTCCATCCCATGCCCCTTGCTTTGTCTCAGCCCCTGTTCTGCCTTAGCTTGGCAACCAACTCTAAGACCAGCCCACTTGCCTGGGTCAGTCTTTTACTCTCCTCTGACCTTTCCTCTGGGGTCAGTTCAGAGAGAAGACAGATGTGTGTGACTGCCAGCCCTCAAGGGTTTCCATGGACAACACCACCAGCTGGATCACACGCCCTTTGACGATCTGGATGACTCAAGTCGTATTGCCCTTTCTCTAAGGCATGGTCTGGTACCTAGAATGCACTAGGTACAATCTGTTGAAACACATACTGGAAACACAAGAGAATTTGAGGAGACAAGTTGAGGGAAAGGCAGACTTGCAAAGCTGAGAGTCTCCTCATGACAGAGGCTATGAGGATGGCAAGGGCACTTACACTTCCTCTTCTCAGAGCAGTTGTTCTCTCTAGCAGCTGAGGCAAAGGCAGGGCGCTTCTACACTTCCTGTCCTCTGGGCATCGCAACCCCATTTCCAGATGCAGTTGCCTCATGAAGGCCCCTCCTGGCTCCCTTCCACCCTTCCTGGTCAGCACTCCACAGGAGGTCCATCTAGGTCCATCCTCCATGCACAGCCCATGAGGGATGAGATGCTCTTGAATTTACAGATGTGAGGGTCTTGGCCAAGGTTTCTCCTCTCCTTGACGACCTCTGGGGTCATCTGGTACAGTCTTGGTTTTGGAACAGGCAAAGGCAACTGCTGAAGTCATTCAAGCCCACAGTTCAGTCTGTTACAATTAGATGCATTATATACAAGCACATGCAGAAACGGGCTGGGGCTGTAGTTCAGTCTGTAGAGTATAGAGTTCCTGCCCAGCATGCGCACAACCCTGAGCTCCATCCCCGGGGCCACATAAACTGGCCATGATGGTGCCTGGAATCTCAGCACCTGTGATCAGAAATGCAAGCTTGCAGGTTGAGTTAGAGATCTTATCTCAAATAAATAAATAAATAAATAAATAAATAAAAAAAATTTCCCATGTGTAAAGTTGTAACTTACCCATAAACTTAAGAAGTATACCAGAGGAAAGGACAATGGTGTCTCACATCTGTTTCTCAAGGGGTCTTCAAGGGAGCCAGCTGGAGCCTTTGCTCTACTGCTTTGCTGAGAGCCCCTTTCTCCCTTTTATCTGGGCAGCTTGGCTGTCTCCTATGTAGCTAGCTGGAATCCCTCCTGGTTATTCACTCCTCCTGACCCATGGTACCCTGACTTCTCCACTTTCACCTTAAGATTTGTTTTTAACCTAACGAAAGGACCTAGTCCATCCCTTTGTCATTAGTAGGAGGCAGCCAGCTGGGTAGGGAAAAGAAGGACACTCCACACCCTAGTGATCACCTGCCCGCCCCACACCCTAAGTACCCCTCCCTCCGCACCCTCCCTACCCCTGCACGCCCCCCCCCCCCCCCCCCCGCTACCATGGGAGCCAGTGTTTAAGCAGTTGGGATTTGAGTCTGGCCCTGACTGGCTGGAGTTGTCCCCAGCAGATCTTTCAGACTCATCAATCACCTGCAGAAGTCATGTCTTCCTGCCCTAAGTTCTTACCTGAAACAAAGACATGAGAAGTGGGTAGGCCAAAGCGGGAGCTGAACTTGAAATTCAGAATCAGCCTTGGTTTCAGACTGGCTTTAGCCAGATTAGCAGCTCACTGTGTGGTGGTGGGCCAATAACCTCACTTTTCTGAGCGTCAGTTTTGTGCTTGGGATGTAGAATCTCATAGGATGATTGTGAGGGATTCACGTGTGTGCAGGTAATGGGAGTTTCCGTTTCCCTTGCTACCCCCCCCCCTTTTTTTTTTAAATGCCATCCGTCTCAGTAACTGTAGAACCCCGGGAGGAAAGGTTAAGGAGGGAGTTTGTGGGAAGCCCAGCTTGGATACAGATGCAGCGGCGTCTTTCTTCCTAGGCGGAAGATCTACAGCCCAGTAGTGCCTCCAGAAGAGCCTTCCTGGGAACCTTGCCTGTCCTCTCCAGGTCTGATGCCTGAGGGTGAGCCACAGGGAGAGACCCAGGCCAGTGCCTGGAGGCCGAATGCGGCCTGCAGCGCCCCCTCGTGCTCGGAAAGTGAAGGCGACCTTTGCTCACTCCCTGCTTCATGATGTCCTGGTGATGTTTGAGGAAGCCATAGCCCGTAACTACAGTCCCCTGGACTTTTCACGGTTAGCAGTCCGAGATCACTAAATTCTCACTCTACATGAGAAAACACACACACACACACACACACACGCACACGCACACACACACGCACACGCACGCTGGAAACTAGGCACGGGAGATGCAGATGTGATATAGCCAGGTAGGAAGCCACTGACGAGATGGAAAGCAAATAGAAATAAGGTTCTGGTTAACTTCAATGAGGAGCCCTGGGGATAGACACTGAACTGAAGTATCAGGGCTCAGGACCTGAGGTTTGATCGAGCAGTGAATGGCCTGGCTAGGTGCCCAAGAGGCAGAGAGAGCAGGTAGGACATGAAGATGCAGCCAGGACACACATCACCGTGGCAACCATGTGAGCTCACACCCTGCCTTTTCCTTTCCCTAGCTGTTGGGCTTGTTATGACTCCCCATCTGTCCAATGGCACCCTCCACATCTTCCTTACAGATTACTCTGTACACTGAAGGGAACAGCGTAAGTCTGACTACTGACATTTCCAATCAAGTCAGCAGAGAATGTGCCCCCTCATCAACACCTGTCCCTCCCCAGTCTGCTGCCTTGTCTCTTGCCCTTTGAGGGCACACACCACAATCAGAGAACTCCCTGCTCCCAGCACCAGATCTCCCAGAAACTGCATCTTTATTCATATTTTTGCCCTTGCTCTCACCAATTGCCAAGAACCCTTTGCCTTTTAGCTCTTTCTCATAAGGACTCAACTTCTAAGAACTAGTGTCCTTTCTCCTTAATAACCAATCCGCTCTTACTCATGGACACACGAGCAAACCTACTGTATCTTATTATAAAATGCCAAGCCCTCCCCACACCCCACCTACAGTCCCCCTCTGCTCCTCATCCAAGGGCTTTCGAGACCTTGTCCCAAGCTCTTCGCATCCTCCTCGGGGCCTCTCAGAAGCCACACCCAGCAGACCCAGAGAAACGAGGACTGAGAATTGGTGCTTAGGAGGGGCACGGCTCTGGCCTCTTTGATAGTCTATACTATACTGTTAAGAGTTTTCTTGAACTATTTTTCTACATATAAATACATCTCTTTCTATTTATAGACATATGTATTCTGCTCATAAACATCAGAGCAACCAACTACAAAACCATTTAAAAAATAGTTTAAAATAGAAAAGGACTAGATTTGGTGGTGACATCTTTAATCCTAGCACTAGAAAGTCAGAGACAGGTAAGTCTCTGTGAGTTTAAAGCCAGCCTGGTCTACATAGCAAGTTCCAGGCTAGCTAGAGCTTCGTACTTCGTATAAAACAACAACAACAACAAAACCTCAAACATTAAACACTCACCAATAGAGAAAAGCAATCACAGCCCTAATGCTAAAGACCTGTGTGTGTGTGTGTATGTGTGTGTGTGTATGTGTGTGTGTGTGTACACATGTGCATGTGTGTGTAGATGTGTGCTTGCATATAAGTATGCGAGTGTGTGTCTGCATGTGTGTGTGTACACATGTGCATGTGTGTGTAGATGTGTGCCTGCATGTAAGTATGCGAGTGTGTGTCTGCATGTGTGTGTGTTGTAAGCACATGCATACCTGTGTGTACAGGGTCACTTTCCTGTGCTGCTATGTGATATATGTGAGGTCAGAGAATGTGAGATACGAGAATGCTGTTCCTCAGTCAGTCTCCATCTTCTTTGTTTTGAGACAGGGTCTGTCAGTGACCTAGAAGCTCCTTGTTCCCGCTAGGCTGCTGGCTGATAGACTGATGGTCATGGAACCTCGGAGATCTCCTGACTCAGTCTCTCCCCCACCCCATCTCCAGGGTGCAGGTTCACACTGCCATACTTATCTTTTCTTTTTGACATGTATCTCCCACGATACATGTAGATATTGTAAATAATTCATTCACACACATGCACATACTCATATGTGTGTACACACATAACACACACATGTGTGTATACACGCCCATAGACACTCACATACCTGTGTATACACACAGAGAGACACATATTTGCATGCATACACAGAGGCACAGAGGATGTGGATACAGGCACACATATAGACACACACACAAAGGGATGGATAGATACATATGCACATGCACACATATAAACACAAACACACAAAGGGATGAACAGGTCCCCTGGAAGTGGAATTAAAGGTAGCTGTGAGCCACAGCATGGGAGTTGCTAGGAGCTAGGAGCTGTGAACTAGGAGCTAGGAAAGGAATAGCAGTAAGTTCTCAAAACCTCTGAGGCATCTCCCCAGCCTCCAGGCTCTTCTTAGTGTGTGAATTGACGATTTGTATTCTTGGAACGTGTCCTCTTGTCCTTCTGAGTACCCCATTACAAAGGGAACTGGAAAGTGTTTGAACAGACCCATGCATATTATCACCTGCCTGTTACCACAGACCTAGCATAGCCCCATCAGGTGAGTTCTGTCTGTGTGCGACATTAACAAAGATCTCTGAGCACTGTTTCTCTCGTTAGCGGCAGTGCACATCTCCCGAATGCTTCTGGAGTCTTAATGTACACATGGAAAGGCATGCAGAATTCTCAGTATGGGAGCTGAGTCCAGGGGACTGAGATGCGGGTGCCTGGGTCGCATCTGTGAGGTGGAGGTGCTGGTGGCATGAAAGAACACAGCGTTGTTGCTGTTCTGTGTCCTGCACAAGCACAGCACAACGAGCCTGGGCCAACCTTATAAGCACACGGAGCCTCAGACACCATGTTTTCCTTCTTCGTGTAAATGGGTTATGGAAATGAGAGTGGAAACCACTCCTTGGAGTGAGGGCATGTTCATCATTTTCTAAAGGAGCTACGATACCAACTAGGTCTTAATATTTTCTAAAACTTGAGATACAGTCTGAGGTAACCCAGTCTAGCCTGTTCACACACTGGGTAGTGGAAGATGACCTTGAACTCCTGGCCTTGTACACTACACTGCGTTTATGTGGTGCTGGGGATGGAACCCAGAGCTTTGTGAGTACTATACAGACATCCTAGTAAACGAACAGGCATAATTTAAAATAACATTTTCTTTTTCATTTATCATCTTAGGTTATTCTCACGAGAAGGGAGGAACCATTAGCAACATTTCTCAGACTGGGATACTGGGACTTATTGAGTAGATGACAGCTCCCTCTCCCTCTCCCTCTTCCCCTCCCTCTCCCTCTCCCTCTCCCTCTCCCTCTCCCCTCTTCCCCTCCCCCTTCCCTTTTCCCCTCTCCCCTCCCCCTCCCCTCTGTGTGTGTGTGTGTGTGTGTGTGTGTTTGCAGTTGAGTATAGGTGCCTGAAGAGGTCAGAAGAGAACATCAGATTCCCTAGAACAGGAGTTAGGAATGGTTGCAAGTTGCTGGACGTGTGTCCCTTTGTAAGAGCAACGTATGCTCTTAACTGCTGAGCCACTTCCCCCACTTCTGATGATGTCTGTGGAGGCCAGAGGGATATCAGAGCCACTGCCACCAGTGTTGCAGGTTACTGTGAGCTGCCTGACATGGGTGCTGGGCACAGAACCTAGCTAGGTCTCCTGTATGAGCTGTAAGTGCTTTGATCATTGAGCTATCTCTCCAGGTCTGGTTTCACACTCAGACCCTCACACTAGTGCAGTAAGGGCTTTTATCCACGGAGCCATCTTCTTTGTCCTCAGTAAGCTTTTCCTGAGTTCCTACTCTGGCATCCATCGGGGTGGGGTGGGGTGGGGTGGAATGGGGGCTGGACAAAGGTCCTCACGGATATGGAGCTCAGCATGTCTTCAGATAGAAAGGGACAGTTCACATGCATCCTGTGACCTGGTACCATCTGCAAGCTAACCTCTAGGCAGCAGAGAGCCAGAGATAGGGCAATGTACTGGTGATAGAGGCAATGAGGGAGGGACCCTGGAAGGTGATGAATGACTGAAGGCCACAGTAACCTTGACACGCTTCAGAGTCATCTTCCCCCACCCCCAGCTTATGAGGTCAAGGGCCTATTCATGAGCCTAGCACGTGCATGCTGACTGGCCATGACTGGAAAGCACAGGGGTGCTAGCTCAGGGACATTCAGTCACATCAGATCCCCAGTTGAGCTTTATTAATTTCCCCTCAACAGAGTTAGCAAGCCCATAGATTTCCATGTGGGTGGAGCCCAAAGACTCCTGGGGACACACTGATGACCTCTCAGGCTCCCAAGTCAGGTGCATTCCACACCTGCATCTTCATTATGTACGCAATTGTGAGTGCCCCAGGAGCTCTTCCTGCAGTCCCACAAACTCTTCTCTGTGCCCTGACAATTCACATTGTCCAGCCAGATGTTCCCAATGCCTGAGATAGAGAAGCAGGAGAGAGAAGGGAAGGGTGTTAAGGTAGAAGTTCAGGGTGGCAGGCCAGTGCCCAGGACCTCCCAACTGGCGTGGGAGGCTAGGTGAGCTTGTACAACATCTTGTATAATATCTCTGGTTCCTCTCTGACCTCAACCACACAGTGAAAGCCTCATGCAAATATTTACCACTTAATCCACACAGTATGCGTGCACACACAGCCTTCTACCGGCCCCTCCTTAGCTCAGCTTCCTCCTGCTATATCTATATTTCTACAGGACCTAACAGCCTCTGCCAGCCCCCTTCCTTCTGATAAGATTGAAGACAGAGCACTGGATGGCAGTCAGCTGTTCTCTAATGTGACTGACTGTCCAAAGAGTGTTACAGCCCAGCTAGTTCTATTGAGAAGCAAGTACAAAACCAGGGAAATGGCTCAATGGGTAAGAATGCTTGCAAAATCAAGAAAACCTGAGTTCGGATCTCCAGGACCCACATAAAAGCCTAGCTCTGGGTTCAGTGAGAGACCTTGTCTCAAGGGAATAGGCGGAGAGTGGCCTCTGCGAGACCTGCAGGTAGGTGCTTTGGGGTGAGACAAAGCAGAGGGCACCCAAGGAAAGGAGCAAGGGGTGCCATTGCCTTGTGCCTTGTCCTGCCAGCGTCTTTGCCAGGGCAGGAGTAGTGGGTCTATAAACTGACTTCTAGTGCTCCGTGGCGGCTTCCCCAAATTCCACATAATAAATCTTGCCTTTATTTTTCTTTCTTCTCATTCTTTGCTTTTATTTTTCTCCAGACAGAGATCAACTATGTAGTCTAGAGCGGCCTCAATGCTCCATTGTTGTTTTAGCCTCCCAAGAGCTGGAGTAACAAGTACCTGCCACCACACCTAACTTCCCGTGCACTCTTTAAAAGATCCTCACAGGGGCTGGGAAGATGGCTCAAGCAGGAAGCCTTGAGTTTGATTCCAGGGTCCATGTTAAAAAACAAAACAAAAACAAAAACAGGACATGGCAGTGTGTGCCTGTAATCTCTGTCCTTATACTGGAGACAGACAGCTCCCTGGTGCTCACTGACCAGGTAGCACAATCAAGCCAGCAGTTCCAGGACAGTGAGAGACCCTGTCTTATGAAAGCAAGGATTGAGAAGCACGAGGCTGTCCTCTGTCCTCCATAAACATGTGCACACAAGTGCATGCTCACCCACATGAACAGGCATGGATAGTACAGGAATGTACACATGCATGGACACACATACACAGAGGTGGAGGTATACCTTCATGGCTAAGACTTCTAGCAGCTACTGATTTGGGTTTCCAGATGTGGAAACAAACATCTGCCTTTGCCATGGTTCCATCTTCTCCCTCTGTTCTCAATAGCCACACTTGTCCCCACTCCACAAATAATGCTGGCCACATGACATTCTGACTCTAAGACCAGATAGACAGTGACCCAGAGCCTTTTATAGCCTTTGCTGTCACTCCTGGAAATGTGACAGTGTCCTTCAGACAGGTGGCTAAACTGGAAAGAGGTTAGTCCAGAGCCCAGAGTGGTGTACCTGTACTCTACCCATGCTAAGGCGCAGGACTTTCCAGTTCCTTGAACAAATGATTTTCTTTAGCCACAGTCATGGTGCATCACTTCACCAAAGGCTGTCACTGTACTGCTTGGGCATGTGTAGGAAAAAAGTCCCCAGCTGTGGAGTCACTTACCACCTCCATAGCCGGTAAGTCCTCTCCCGCTGGAGTAACCGAGCATGCGACAGAAGACAGTCGCATCATTATTATCCCAATCATCATCACAAATTGTCCCCCAGTTATTGTTATAGTAAACTTCAGCTCGGCCTCTGTTGATGCCACCCACGATCCGGATGTTTTGGGCGAATCCACCTGGACAAGAATATATGTGTGTAAGGTGAGGCAAGTGCTGGCCAGCATTGATGTGAGTTTTTCTGCTGCTCTTAGAAATTCTACATCTCGGAGGACATGCAGGATCCTGTTACCAGAGCTTTTGAGTATCTCCCCTTCAGCACCAACACTTTCTTGTATACTCACTCTCCTGCATTCTGCCTTAGAGGGAACAAGGCATAGGGGCAGATGTCTCTGTGCAAGCATGTCTTGCCTTGTGTGGTGGAAAGGAAAAAAAAATGGTAAAGGGAACAGAAGGAGGGAGTAGAGGGGGAGACGAGGTAGTGAGGAAGACAGAGAAATGATAAGAAAAAGAAGGAAAGAAGGGGAATGAGGAATGATGGAGGTAAACGTGGGAAGGAGGGAGAGATGGAACAGGGAGGAGGGAGAGACAGGATGGGGAAGAGGGAGAGATGGAAGGGGTAGGAAGCGGGAAGGAAGGTGGTATGAACAAGGAGGGGGAGAGGGAGTGGAAAGGGAGGGTGGAATGCTGCCTGAGCCACATACAGGCTCTGGCAAGATGTGAAGAATGTTCTTGAGAAATAAGCCCCACCCTCTAACATTCGATTTGGCAACACCAGATTGACTCCAACAGATAAGTAAAAGACAATGAAAGCACCCATTACCTTGTTGACCCTTTTCTCCCTTTTGTCCTTGCTGGCCAGAAGACCCTGTCATGAAGAGAAAACCCACACACTGTGAGCCAAGATCTTCCTCACCCCCCTTTTTATTCCCACAGCAGAACACAGAGAGGAACAAGGGGTAGGTTTCTTTCCTCCAGCTCTGTCTGTGACCTGGGATCTCTGAGGATAGCCATCTATACACACAGGAGTTGGGTAAGAGGAAGCAGGCCTCAGATGTATTGGAACGATGGGAGTGAGGCTAGTGAGAGAGACTCCATAAGCAACAAGGCTTAGGGAGAGACCTATTTGTCTGTGGTGCTGCCTGGGGTGGTTGGAGCAGAAACGGGAAGACTATATGCATCCTGGGGAAACTTGATTATGCTTTACCAATATAATTCCTAGCATGTAACTTGGCAACTCAATAAAGACACTTTCAGCAGCCTGGGTTTTCAAGACTCATAACCTTTAAGTCCATGTCAAAAGCAGCACTTACCTTTCATCCCAGGGTCTCCCTTCTGACCGACTCGTCCAGGTTCTCCTTTGGGACCTGCCAGCCCAGGGCTTCCAGTGTCTCCCTTTCTGCCTACAAGGCCTGAGAGAAGAGAGTTAGCCATATAGATGCCCAACTCTGTCCCTTAGGAGGACACAAGGGCCTTTCTGATTAGTGGATGAGTGATCCTGGACTATCAGATCCCCCAGTAACGGGCTGTGTGAGCATGTGGCCAAAGCTTTGGGCCAGCTGGGGGCTGTTCTGGTTATCTGGTCTTCCACCTTAATGCCATTGAGAATGCACAGGAGGAGATGGCTGGTAGAGTCCTTAGAAGATGCTATGATTACACAGAAGTTCGTCTTTCTGTGATAATTTCTTAGGATGTTTCTAGATCCCCACGTCTTATTAGTAGATTAAGACTGTAATAAAATGTGTAGCTCACATGGAAATAAAACACTGCAGAAGTCTGCCTGCACTCTATTTTAGTACTTGCTTTGGCATGGGTATGGTTTGAGCACACCCCACTAAGGTTCTAGTGTTGGGCGACTGAGCCTTAGGCGAGGGGTGTTAAGAGGACATGGCCATGGTGGGTAGTCCTCCAAGCCATGTGTGGGTGCTATCTGCAGAAGAGAGCCTGGGATCCTGCTTCTCTGGCTTCCTGTCCTTCTAAGCTCTCACTGATAGGTGGTTCAGATGGATAGACGGGACAGTGATCCCCATGTTCCCAGCTTGCTGGCTGGATGAATAAACTTCAGTCTGCTTAAAGATTCAGTTAGAGCACTTGGGGGCGGGGGCAGATGCAGGAAGATCTCTCTGAGTTTGAGGTCAACCTGCTCTACATAGCAACCAAACCAACCAACAAATAAAAAAACTCAACCCAACCAAACCAAACCAAACAAGCAGGACTATCTTTGCTCACTGGAGTTAGTGGTATTTGGGGCTATGCCTCCATTATGACACCACCTCCCACAAGGCTGAAAGTAAGCCAGCACCATGTCCTTGATCTTACACTTACTGACTTGTTTCTTTACAAAGTAGACTGCTTTGAATGTGATGGGAATGGTGATCATGAAGGAGGAGAAGGAGGAAGAAGAGGGAGAAGAATAAGAATAGGAAGAGGAAACACTAATGAGAAATAGCAGCAGTGGAGAGGAGGGACTTGGGAAGCTAGGAAGGGTAAGACAGAGCAAGACAGAGATGGGTAAGCCTTGACCCCTAAGGGCACACAGGGTCCACCCAGTTCCTTTGGTGGTAGCATGGCCAGAAACCACTGCATGCACTGCCCATCCTCCTCGGGTTCTGACCCACTTTCTTTCCATTTTCAGGTACTGTGGCCCTTCCATTTAACCCAGGTCTTCTAGGGAAGGAATAAAGGCTTGGATGATAAACCTCAGTCTCTGCTTCAACTCTGAGGGTAAGGTCACAGTGATCAAAGCCAGTGAGGCTTATTTCCACACACATAGGCATCATCCCGAGAAATTAAAATGAAGCCAGCCCTTTACCTGGGACTCCTGATTCTCCTTTTGTGCCTTTCTGTCCTTGAAATCCTAAGATGGAAACACAGGAAAGGGGGAGAGGATAATAAAACTTAGATATTAGACACTTTTAATCTTAGACAGCCTCTACCTTTGTCTGATTAATGCAGACAGAAGGGTACACTGGTTCTCCGTGATTGCTTCAAGCCTCATGATGGGGTGGAAGGGGAGACAGGCTGCAGACAGATGAAGATATGGGCGTGTTTCGATTGAAATGGTGACGACGTGCTGGGTGAAGGACTGAGGTACGCAGGTTCCGGATGCCCTGTTCCCCGTCTAGATATCAGTGACCTGATTTGACCTTGAATCCAGCTCATGTCCTCATTGTTTCATGAGAATTTCAGAAGATAGATCAGAGGTATTATATAAATGAACGTTTTGGTTCCAAAGACTATGCAGTTTCCACCCAGATCTTTGGGGGGTTATCACTGGTAGTAGATGGGCCAATAATAATTTGTGTTTGTGTGGGAGTATAGAGGACAGGGGACAACCTTTAGTGTCCTTCTGCGGGCTCTGTCCATCTTGTCCTTTGAGACAGGGTCTCTCACTGGGGCCTAGAACTCTCAATGTGGCCTAGGCTGGTTGGACAATGGATCCTCTGTTTCTGCCTCCCCAGCTCTAGGATTGCAGGAGCACAACACCATGCCTGGCTAAGGTTTCAGTGTGGATTCCAGTGGATCAAACTCAGCCCTCATGATAAGGCCGGCACCTATTAACTAGCTGTTTGTTGGATTCTTTGCCGTATCTCCAGGGTGTGTAAAGGGCCACATGGCACAAGGTTCTTATGTTTAGAAATGGAAAAATAAGAAAGCAACTCTTGGTGGTTATTCCCTATGAAGTTAATAGGGGAAGTCCTTGCTCCTGTTCTCTGTCTCTGGGGTGGGGGTGGGGTAGGACCAAGGACAACTTTCAAGAGTTAGTTCTCTCTTTCTATCTTGTGGAGCCTGAGTATAAAACTCAGGATGTCTGGCCTGGTTACAAATTAAATCACTGATGAACCATCTTACAGGAACCCTCCTTCCCTGCTCTACTCCCCCGCCCCTTCTCTCATTCGTTCCTTTATGAATACTAACTTTTCATAGAAGACCCACTATCTCCAGAACCCTTCAGGCATCCCCATGATGGGTCATGATCTGTTCCTTGAGTATTTTAAGGGTTCATCCTGGTTTCAGATCAGTGGGCCTCCCTCAGACAGTTCTGGAAACATGGGGGAGTGCAAGCTTATTGTGAGTTACTGAGAAAGAATAGATGATAAATCAGTCACATTGGTGACATGGGCCAGTCTTACCACAGACCCACCCTATGAGATCACCAGAAACCATGTAGAGCCATCACTTTGCCATGGCCTGAGCAGATTTCCCTCCTGACCTTCCCACCACTCTCTTCTCAGAGTTTCCAGACCTCACACAGTGCCAGCAAGGGGAGCAGAGGGGCCTTGGTGGTCTCTTGAAGATCCTTCTTGCAGTAAGGAATGAGAGAAGTGCTGGTCAGCTGCAATCCCTGACTGACCAGAGTGCAGGGCTTCAGCTCCTTACTAACTCAGGCTGGCCACTGAGCCCCAGGTATCTTCAGTCTCCACCTTCCCGGTGTTGAGATCACAAGTGGATGCCACCAAGCCCAGCTTATTTTCACACGTTTTGTCGCTTGAACTCAGACCCTTCAGTACTTTACCAACAGAGCTGTCTGTGCAGCCTAGCCCTGCCTTCTTTCATTATCCACACCCCTGAGGATTCCTGCTGGTTCCCTGCTACAGAGAGGAAGTGTAACTGATGACTCAGAGACACGAGGGGATCTATCCATGGTCCTGAAGGAGGAAACCATACAACCTGGCTGTCCCCAGACTTCTGCTCCCATGGCTCCCCTAAGCTGTCTTTGTCCCATCAGTTTGCCCTGCTTGCTTCTTTCTGAAGTCTTGCTTAGCTTGGTCTGAACGACCTTTCAGGGGCTCTCCAGGCGCCCCTGAATGACATCATTGTCTAACAGTGTCTCAGAATGTTCTGCCTGTGGTTTGTGTGGGACTAGGAGGTGGTTTGGATCAGAACAACTCCTGTGCAAGCATCAGGACATGACTAGGAATCCACAACACCCATGTAAAAACCACACATGGCTGTGCATGGCTGTGTGTGGCTGTGCATAGCTGTGAATGGCTGTAACCTTGTAGCAAACTTCTTGCTCAATGACTGACTCTGTCTCAAAAAATAAGTCAAGAACTGATAGGGGAGTTATATGACAAGCTCTTCTGGTAGCATCTGCACACACACACACACACACACACACACACACACACACACACACATCACACACACACACTTACACAGAAACATCTTACCAGGTCTACTTAGAGATTCTGATTAAGTGGAATTGGAGTGGGGACCCAGGAATACATTTCTAAAAATTAGTGGTCTAGGGCCCCGCCAAGGCAGCCCTAAGTAAGGACAGCTTTGATTTCTCTTGGATTATAGCCTATGTTACTCCATATAAGAAATTCAGGAAAAGCATCTCTTTGGGATCAAACAGTGGGACGAACTCTCAGACTCACTGTGCATTGGCAGCCAATGTCAAATAATTTAACATCTCTGATCCTTTGCAATGTGTCTATACATATGGACACATATGTATGTGTGAGTGCCCACATGAGGTCCAAAGTTGATGTCAAATGTTTTCCTTAATGACCTCCTCTTTATCAAGGCAGAGTCTCTGACCAAACCCAGAGCTAACCAGAGCTCACCAGTTCAAGCTAGTGTAGCTAGACAGCATGCCCTGGTGATCGATCCCCTTTTTCTGTCTCCTGAGGGCTGGAACTGCAGGCGGCCTCTACATTTTATATGGGTGATGGGGATCTGAACTCAGGTCCTCATGCACTTTACAGATGGAGACATTTCCCAGCTCCATTTCTGCTTCCTGACTGCTAGGCATGGAAGATAAAACTCAAGTAGGGGTTGATAGATTAAGAGTGTGATGGTAAAGTTCAGAACTATTTAACAGCAAACAGACCTCTCCTTGCTTATAATTAATCCATAATAATGAAACCCAGGCCAAGCCAGTGAAATGTCATTTCTGTCTTCATCTGATCCAGCTAGTTGTTCTTTTGAGAGATTCATGGTTTTATTTACAAAATGGGAAACCCATGGGCTGAAAACCTGGATTGCTTTATCAAAACTGGATAAGTTCCTAGAAGCTCTGGCTTGGGGATTGCCAGCCTCCTGACAGTGAGGATGCCAAGGGAGCTGCCTTCAAACATGAGGATGACATTCAGATTCCATCTGCCACCCACCCCTCTGAGTATCCCATTCTGGTAACCACCAAATCTAATCTGTGTGGCCACTCATTAGCCCACAGAATTCTGGGAAGTCCCTTCCATGGGAAGTTCACATAAGCCAGCAGATGTTGCACCAAGGCAAGCTTCAGCCTTGGATGAGCCACCAACCTAAATGGTGATTATCATACCTCATAAATGGAATATATAATCCACCATGTTTACATAGGGAGCCATACACAGTATTGGACTGATGGCATTTACCATCTGGGTCATTAATGGGATGTACACACATAGACACCACATAAAGATGCTCACCAGCTATAACACTATGAGCCACTGATTAAAATGTCTGTAATAAAATCGGCATGGGATCGTGTGTGTGTGTGTGTGTGTGTGTGTGTGTGCGCGCGCGCGCGCGCAGATGTATGTGTGTATGTGGGTTCTTGTGTATGAGTATATGTACACAGCAGCTGGAGGACATCCTCAACTCTTGTTTCTTAGATGCTTCCCACCTTGTGTACTGAGATAGCATCTCCCACTCTTCTGAAACGTGCTGAGTAGGCTAGGCTGTCTGACCAGCGAGCCCCAGGGATCCACCTGTCTCTACCTCCATCAAATTAGGGTTAAAAGCAAGTCCACTAGTTTATTTTGACATGAGTTCTGGGGATTGATTTTAGGCCCTCATGCTTGCTAGGCAAGCATTTAATCCAATGAGCTATCTCTCCAGCCCTGGTGAGGGGTTGTAAGAGATTGTGAGCCTTGAGGCAATCAAAGAATGGAGAAAGTGCAGCTAATACCTTAACTATGGCTCCTAATTGCCTCCAGGAAAGAAACAAAGATCATCATGTACTCAGAGTTCAAGGCCTGCTAGGAGGTACTAATGCGTGAGTGTGTGTGTGTGTGTGTGTGTGTGTGTGTGTGTGTGTGTGAGTGGCTGACTGACTGACTGACTGACTGACTGAGTGAATGAAGGAGTCAGCCAACCTCTTGACCAGTTGAAACTGGGACAGGCCAGCCTTTATGTGTGTTCATAGCCCTGCCAAAGGCTAGGGCACCCAAGTTCTTTGACCTCGCTCAACCTTATTCTCTGGCAGAGGAATGGGTCAAGGTAGAGGATCCTTTTATATTCTTGAAGGCAGGAGTCTAATCTTATGGCTCTGCCCTTCATCCTTACAGCACTCTCAACTGGCAATCCAGACTGCATAGGGCTTTCCAAATGGCATTTTGAGAGTCCACACTTGGAACATGCCTGCAGCCTGTCTATGGCATCTGTCCATGAACTATGGCAATCTGCCCATCTCTACAATGCCCACTGCAGTGGCCTGAACTTTCTAGACCAGGTGAACACAAATCAAAAGCTTGGATTCGGCTATCAAACAGATTAGCTCAGGGTCTTATCAAGTGACCCACACTGATGAGAGGCCATGTGACACAGACAAATATGGCAAATTGTTTATAACCCAGACCACAAAATAGAACGACTCTGTGTTAGTCTATAGGATAGGATAGAATGACTCTGTTAGTCTATATGATAGAATCGACTGACCCTATATTAGTCTATGTGACAGAATCTGGAAAAGAGCATCTGACTTTTGGACAACCCTCTAAATCCACTGTGTATGGAGAGCTTCTGCTAGGCTTGTAAACTAGTTTCCATGAGCTCCCTGGACCAGTTGGACCAGGGTTCTCCTAAGAGAATGCAGAGGAAGAGTTTTTGCCCTCTGATCTAATCCTAGGTGCTGAGGTCACCACAGGTGAGCCCAGCCTGACTGAGGTTTCCGTTTCCCTCTGTGATGCTCCAGGTTTGGTCATGGCATTCAAGGATCTCTGGGAACCGTGGACAGAAAAGAACAACCCAGGAAACTTGTGCTCACGGGGTTCTAACGGAAGAAACTACTTTCCTTTATCAGGAGCCTCCAGGGCTAGAAGACAGAAGGATCTCTGCCTCTTATGGGATGCTGAGCAGCAATCCTCCTTCTGGTCTACCCATAGAACCCAGCAACCCCACCTTCTATCCCCCTGCACACTCACTCACCTGTGTCCCCCTTGCTTCCTTTCAGACCTGCAATCCCTGGATACCCAGCAATCCCTCGGGGTCCTAGAAGAGAGACACCACATGGGCATAAGGATTGGAATAAACAGATGCAGAGATACCATTCCCAGTGCAGGGATAAAGGACCTCACCTGTTGGCCCAGGAGGACCAGTGTGTCCTGGCTCACCCTTGGCACCTGAAAGTCCTGGTGCACCTGGAGGGCCTGGAACACCCTGAACTCCAGGTTTTCCTGAAAGGTGATGGCAGGGTTATGGGGTCAGTGGTACAAAGACAGGCTCCCTATCCTCCATGACATACACCTCCTAACACCAGCCCTCCATCATCTTTAGGATTCATTTACTGCCCTATAGGGAGAGAAAAACAATGCCATAAGCTCTATCTCCTCCATCACAGCTGTGGAGTTCAGGATGGTGGACAAATTGAGAACTTCAGGCTGGGACTACCCAGTTCTGCATCTCAGCAGTCCAGGAAGTAGACATGTAAAGATGGTTTCCGCTAGAGTCTGCCTCTTCTACCAATTGACCATTTGTTTAAAAGAACAGTCAGCTTCCTCAACTCCTGGAGTGCTCTGGGTTAACACCGTGATGAGATGAAACCTGGCACAGTAGTTCAGTACTGAGATCCTAGCATTTGGGAGCCGGAGGCAGAAGAATCAGATGTTCAAAGTCATCTTTAGCTAAATAGTGAGGTTTAGACTAGCCTGGGCTACATGAGAAAGAAAAGAAGTGGAAGGAAAGAAGGAAAGAAGGAAGGAAGGAAGGAGGGAGGGAGGGAGGGAGGGAATGATATAATTGGCAACTTTCCCCACTTGATTCTTTCTGGGGACCACAGCCAATCTGCCCAGATGCCCACAGCTCCTACCTTGATCACCTTTGACTCCAGGAGACCCAGCCAAACCTACAATGGATGCGACTCATAAGAATGTTGTCAACTCTTACTGGCTCTGCTACCAGAAAAACAAAAAAAAAGGGCATTGACTTCAGGTGTGTGGCCCAACAGTGCAACATCTTACCTGGAAGGCCTGGTTTTCCAGCATCACCTTTACCTCCCTGAGCTCCAGGGGACCCCATGGGCCCTGTGTCACCCTTCATGCCCATGGCCCCCTTGTTTCCTGTAACAAACAAACAAAAAAAGCAATCAAGGTTGGACATGGGAGGAGGGTAAAACAGCCCCACTTAGGCATTTCCTGTCTCACCCAAACTCCAAAATAGACACAGACTCATGCCAGATTGGCCAGATAACCGAACACCAGTGATGCTTAGGTTCCCAGGACCCCAGTAAGAACTCTTACCAAGAGGACAAGAGTCATAGCCTGGGGTCATTCAGTACTTTGGGGGCTCATTTTACCGTCTACATTATGGGAATCATCTATTGTAGCCTCTCAGACTGAAATCTGAATGTTCTAGAAAGCATCTCCGGGATGCCAAGAATAGCAAAGGTCATCGGGAGAGAGAAGAACAATGCAGTAATTTCTGTGCCTGCCGGCGGTGCAGACACGGGCTTCCCTGGCACCCAAGATTTCAAATTTTCCACTTGTCATCAGCATTCCAAAGTCATCCAGCCAGTCCTCTCCTGAGTCCTCTGTCTCTTCCTCCTCCTTTCCTTGAGTACCTGGTGCATATCAATTGAGGGCAGCCTCCTTCCTGAAGGGCAGGCCAGCTGGGGAGGGGGCTGCACAGCGGGCTTGCATGGTATCAGCTACTCCGAGAGACACTAAGGTCACACTATCGACTGGGTGTGCTCTGTTCCCAGTGGGACCAACATGGGGGTGAAGGTCTTAAAGAGGACTGTCACCCCAAAGCAACCTTTTCTGCTTTCTACTAGAAAGCTGGCAGAAATTTTACTAAATGGAATTTATGGCTCTGCTCTCTAATATTGAGGTGTACTTTTCTTTTTTTAATGTGTATACCTGTTTATGCTCAAGTGTGTGGGTGACCACTTGTGTGTGGCATTCATGGATGAGTTTGCAAGTCAGGGGACCTCGGGTGTTGTTCCTCAGTTGCCACCCTGTTTTGCTGGGGAACTTGCTTTGAAACTCAGCAGACAGGTTGTCCAGCCAGCCTCAGGTAT
Source organism: Mus pahari (assembly GCF_900095145.1). Classification (NCBI taxonomy): domain Eukaryota; kingdom Metazoa; phylum Chordata; class Mammalia; order Rodentia; family Muridae; genus Mus; species Mus pahari. The sequence goes on from NC_034594.1 coordinate 95,356,523, forward strand.
CTGCCTGTCTCTACCTCCCTGGCACTGAGATTGCAAGCAAGTGTGACCACCCCTGGCCTTTTCACATAGGTTCTGGAATCAACCTTTATGTTGTACTCAAGTATATCACCAAGTGAGCCATCTCTCCAGCCTTCTCTTCTGTTATTTTTTGACAAGGGCCTGGGAGGGGACTAAGGTAACATGCCAGGTTCCTTCCAGGTCCCTTCAAAATGGGGACATGATTAATTAGTGAATGACTCTAAAGAGGACAGAAAGAGCAAAAACCAGCCAGTGAGTTAGGCTAGTTCTAATTCAAGGCTTGGGAGGGAGGCTAGCCGATTTGAGATAATAAAGAATGAATGCTTCCTGGGACCAGGGAGATGTCTCAGTGGGTAAAGTTCCTGTTAAATAAGCCTGAGATACTGAGTTTGAATCCTGGCACTCGTTTAAAAACAAAAACAAAACAAAAACACCATCACCACCAACAACAAAAACAAAATAAAAAACAAAACAAAACAACCAGGCATGGTGACACATGATTGCAATCCCAGAGCATGAAGGGACAGGCAAGAAGAGCCCTGGGGCTTGCTGGTCATCCAGTAAGTGAGCTCCAGGTTCAGTGAGAGACCCTACCTCAAGAAACAAACCATAATGAAAATACATTGTATGAAACTACTTTAAATAAAAATAAACCAGCAATTGTGTGTGCATGGCTACACACCATATACCACACACACATCTAAAAAGGGTAGCTACTTCCTGCCAGGACACCAAGTGCTAACAGAGGTCTGAATTCCATGGCACAAAGACCCCAGTAGGGAGCAGGAGGTCATTGTCCTCACCTTATGAGTTCAAACAGTTCATGAAACCCATCTGGAAGGCTCTCATAAAGAGAAAAAAAAACTTTGTATAATATGTGTATGCATATCACCCTGTAACTCACAAACATGAATGATTATGTATCAACAGAAATCAATTAATTCATTTCAAAAGAACTGGAGTACAGTTGAGGCTTCTCTTAAACAGCTGGACAGGCAGTTCTTGAACCAAGCCCTGTTTTCAGCTAGAACGAATAGACTTTCTGCTCCCTCGGGCTTCACCACGAATGCCAACACCCAATGCAACCCTTACCTGGAAGGCCTAGGTCCCCTTTGTCTCCTTTGGTGCCATGCTCCCCCTTGGGGCCAGTGAGACCTATGTCACCTTTGCTGCCCTTCTCTCCTCTAGGTCCTGGAGCACCTGTGATGAGATCAGAGGTGAGTGCCATTGTCCTAGTGAGGATGGGCCCCTGAAGATAGAATCAGAGTGTGAGGGAAGGGGTCTCTAGGGAAGACCCAGGGCACACGTCCATCAGCTCATCTCTTGGGTGGTCGTGGTGAGCTCTTTGAAAACTTGTGGGGAAAGGGGAGTAAGAAGGCATTCACCCTCAGGGCCAGAGCGGAGCTATAGAGAGAACTCATGGGGACAGCTGCCCCATGGGCATTGGCAGTGCATTGGTTGTCCCAGGAGAGGAAGCCCAAGTTACCAGCTGCTCCTTGCTTTCCTGGTGCACCCGTGAATCCCTGGAGGCCTGTGAGAAGAGAAGAAGGACTCAGTCACTGTGGTTGTTTCTTTAGTTAGCTGACATTCTGACCCCTCACCCCCCGTGGTACCCAATCATAAGATCCCACAACCCTATACACAAATGCACAAGCAAGCATGTGCAGCAGAGTCCCAGGCAGGCCCAGACAGAAGAGACTTCTCCCAAAGGCCTGGACCAGTGCGTAGTCATGGAAGAAGGCTAGAGAACAAAGCAAGTGGGTTTGAACCGTGGCTGCCTCTCCAAGCATGGTAGATGACCTTGGAAAAGACACCTCAGGATTCCTTGCCACAATGCTCTCATCTGTAAAACGAGGCTGCTGAAGGTTGGGCCCTCTGCAGGTGCCTCACTAGTGCTCCTGTGCCCAGGATGTAAGTGGAGTTGGCAAACAATGGCTCCCTCCTGGGACACCAGGCCACCTGGAAGGTATTGTGCGTTATAGCCTGAAGTGCAGGCTGTTCTTAGTGGGAAGAGGACCTGGGTAGCACAGTGGACATGAGGAGAAATGGGGAGACCCAGAGGGTGGGTGAGGAAGGGAAGGGGAAGAGAGGCTGCCAGGCAAGCTGTGGAGAAAGGCTTGCAGGGATGCCTGAGCTCCAGCCTTTCCTGGGAATGCCAGCTGCTCTGGGCTTATGGTCTCCATCACAGATACTTTGCCCTCCCATTAGGTTTGTAGGTTCCAGAAGCATGAGCAGAGTGTTAGGGGTTTATTAAGATTGCCCAGCTTTCTCCTGTCCTCTGTGGGTGCCTGTTGGAGCCACAAGAAGAGTGAGACCTCAGACTGCGCCTCTAGGAATGGGCTGAGCCTGTCCTTCCAGGTGGTCTGGTTGGCTGCTGTCTCTGGTATCTTGGGAGCCTACTTCAAGCCTCTCTCTCTCTCTCTCTCTCTCTCTCTCTCTCTCTCTCTCTCTCTCTCTCTCTCTCTGAGAGGCCTACCTGCTGTGTGAGTGTGAGGCTGTCTGTGCATAGGCCATGTGAGTATCTGCAGGTGCGCATGCATGAGTATGAGTATGACTATGCAGTGTGTAAATGTGAGCACTGGAGCATGGGCAGATGCCCACGTGTATGCATGATGAGTGTGTGAGCACCTGAGAGCAAGACTGCATGTGGACATAAATGTGTTCTCATACATGTGCATGAATATGCAAGTGTGTATTTCCATGATTGTGTATTGTGAATGTGTATGTGTGCCAAAAATGTGTGCTTATACATGTACATGAGTGCATGAGTGTATGGTGTGATTACTCATATTTATGTGTGCATATACATATATCCATACATGTGCATGAGTGTATGGCTCAGTGTGTGGTGTTAGTGTAAGGATGTATACATGTGAAGGCACCAGTGTTCATATGTGTGCATGAGTGAGTGTAGGGCTCTGTGTGTGTGTGTACGTATATGTAGCATGAGTGTGAATGCACAATGATGTGTGTAAACATGAGCTTGTAAATAAGTGTGTATGTGTGTGTGAGAAAGAGAGAGAGAGAGAGAGCACGTGGTGATGCAGTGGGTGAGGGTATGAGTGTCTGCAGATACTCCTCATCACACTATAACTTTCCTTGTTAAAGCCTTTTGGAAGAAGCCCTGTCTTGATGCAGAACAATGGGTTCTGGGGAATCTTACTAACTGCCTTCCTAGTGGGGCCAGTTCCTAGAAGCAGCTTTCTCTGTACCCCAGAGCTCTTGTAGCTGCTGGAGCTTTCAGGAGGGGCAAGCCTGCTGGTTTGTTTACTTCCGCTCTTACCTAGACCAGCTGGCTCTGCTCTCCGCTGTTAAAAGGTCTTAGGATTCTGCATCTTTCCACTGTAGCAGACTCAGCCATAGGGTACTGAGGGAGCTCTATAAAGACTGATGGTCACCCTCCTAGGCTTTTGGAGAGAGAGAAAGAAAGAAAGAAAGAAAGAAAGAAAGAAAGAAAGAAAGAAAGAAAGAAAGAAAGAAAGAAAGAAAGGGGGAGAGAGAGAGGGGGGGGAGAGGGGAGAGGGGAGAGAGGAAAGAGAGGAGGGCAGTGTATATTACGAACAACACCCCCGAAAAAGTCTCAGCTTCATTTTACGTACAAAAGCAATGAGGTCCATGATAGTATGATAGTGAGAGGCAAGATCAGAAAGGCAGGTTCGGCCACTGCTGGATCATGGAGCTGCGCTTTTCCCTGCAGACTCATAGGTTTGCAGTCCTTGGCAGCGAAGTCTCAACTGTGATGTCCACACCCTATCACCTGAACAGGCTGAGGCACCACTGAGCAATACTACCATTTGTGGACTCCCCCATCACTTCTGAGCCCACCTCAGGTCTCATACAAGCTGCCTCCCCTTGGGCAGGCCCATCCCACAGGGTTCCCGAGAAAGCCCACTGTGTGTTCCTGTGACACCTACTCACCTGCCTCTCCCTTGCTGCCTGGTGGGCCCTGGGGTCCTTGGACACCTGGATTTAGGGTTAAAATGTGAGGTTAGGGAACCATGGGAAGATAATAAGAGAACTTGCAGCTGGCTGGGTATGAGACAGACAAGATGAACAGTTAAGAGGAAGTTCGGGACTGGGAAAACCAATGCCAACTCAGCTGGTCTCAGCAGGACCTGGGTCACCTTCCCCAAATATTTCCTTAAAGTTCACATGCAAGGCACCATTGCCCTCCCCTCCCCCCCCCAACGAACTTCTCCACTCCGCAAGTAAGTACACCTTTCAATGTATTTCTGCAGCTAACTGTAACAGAGTGCATCGTGGGTACACCTCCATCCCCAGCGCTGGGAGGTGGTTCAGCAGTTAAGATGCTCTTGCGAGGACCTGAGTTCGGTTCCTAGCATCCGTGTCAGGCACAAATGCCTGTAGCCACAGCTCCATGGGATTTATCTGGCTTCTTTCAGCACTGCCCTGACATCCATTCCCAGGCACTATTATGTGCCATCAGAAAACAGAACTTAACAGACCAATAAAAACTGTTCTCAAAGGTAAGCCTCTGCCTAGCTCGGGAAAAGGACTGCCCTGAAGCATCCTGGGAGGCAAAGGGAGAAGTGATGGAGAGGAGATAAGTCCAGACATAGGAGGGGCTGGCTGCTGGTGCCATGGCTGGGATGGTGCTCTACTCTTGGGGGTGTATTCCATTTTCTCCCTTAAAACATACAGTTTATGTGTGTTTGTGTGTGAGAGGGTGTATACGTCATTTGTGTGGGCTGCTGAGTCTCGTGGAGCTGGCTACAGATGGTTGTGAGCCACTTGACATGGATGCTGTGAGCCAACCCAGGGTCCTCTGGCCATTCTGCGGAGCCTTCCCTCCAGACCTCCTCTTTCCTTTCTTGCTTGGTGTACTGGCTGGTTTTGTGTCAACTTGACACAGCTGGAGTTATCACAGAGAAAGGAGCTTCAGTTGGGGAAGTGCCTCCATGAGATCCAGCTGTAAGGCATTTTCTCAATTAGTGATCAAGGTGGAAAGGCCCTTTGTGGGTGGCACCATCCCTGGGCTGGTAGTCTTGGATTCTATTAAGACAGCAGGCTGAGCAAGCCAGGGGAAGCAGGCCAGTACGTAACATCCCTCCGTGGCCTCTGCATCAGCTCCTGCTTTCTGACCTGTTTGAGTTCCAGTCCTGACTTCCTTTGGTGATGAACAGCAGTGTGGAGATGTAAGCTGAATAAACCCTTTCCTCCCCAACTTGCTTCTTGGTCATGATGTTTGTGCCGGAATAGAAACCCTGGCTAAGACACTTGGTAAAAACAACCTTTGGCTCCTCCACTTTACCTGTGTCCTAGTATGATTTCCTTTTCCTGCCATGTCTGGGGTCAGAGAGAATTCAGAATGAGACATCTCCCCATTCGTGAGAGAGGGAAGAAAAGAATCAGAGTGTAACTTAGGGGAGAAAGGGAAAGAACACAGGGTCAGAAGACAGAGACCATACCTGGGGCTCCATCGCGACCGGCAGCCCCCTTTTCTCCCTTCTCAGCAGCTGGCCCAGGCAGCCCAGGGGTTCCAGGTGCACCCGGGGCCCCTTTTGGACCTGGGGGATAAAGAAGAGCAGAGACAGCAGCTAGTCAAACAACAGTAGATGGTAAAACATTCACCCAGCCTCCAAGGGCAGGCTAGCCCATGAGCCTCCAAGGGCAGGCTAGCCCATGAGCCTCCAAGGGCAGGCTAGTCCATGAAGGAAACAAAAGATCTAGGGTGATACCAAGAAGCGTATGGTCTGGGAGACACGGAAGAAATGGAAAAAGAATTGTATAGATGGTGTCTGAGCCAGCCACAGAGATGTAGCTTCAGGTACCAGTTCAAATTTGACTGTGTGGCTGTGTCCCCTATCCGTGTCAGGAAGCCTGTGGCTCTGGGTAGACATGCTTGCTGCAGGAACAGCAGCCTCTACCTGAGGCAAAGCCAGGACTTTTGAATTCTATGCTTTTCCCTGCTGAGTAGCCATCAACTGAGCCTTTGTGGGCTTTGACCAAGCTAGGCAAACCATGAAGTAAGGGAGCAAGATGGTAGCCTAGTGAATAGGAGTCTGGGCTTCTCAGTGCTGGCTCCCAGCAGCACTGCTTAGGTCTTGGAAATGGGAGCTGCAGTTCCCAGAAATGAGCCATACCATGGTAAGATTCTACAAGGCTGATGAACAATTAAAGTGTGCATGATTGTGGAGAGTTGGAATGTTGCAGGTCCAGAGCCAAATTATCCTGGATTATCTTTAGCCCCTTAATAGCCATTTATTAACCATCTCTGTGTTTTGTCTAATATCCTCGTGACCCTTAGGTAAAGTCTGTCTGGAATGGACTAATAGACCCCTTAGCATCTGTCAACCCTAAGGCTAGCAATGTTATCAGATAGCCTCTGAGGCCTAATGCGGTGTTTTTCGCTACCTGCTTGATGTTCCCACCAATGTATTTTTAAAGTACCTTGATTTATGGTTTTCTTTTGTTCTGTTACTATTAAACTTTCAGGAAGCCTATCACACTGAAGCAGGCTTTGTAAGCTAACCTGAGTCCATGGACCTGGGCTACAGCCATTTATATTTGGTTTCAGAATACACAGTCTTTTATTCCCTTGGAGATGAGAGCTTTGTCAACAGCACACGGCACTGCTGTCATTACAGCCCTCAGGGAGAGCCAAGTCTAACACACGAGACATGAGGCCTGTACCAACACCAAGCTAATCAAAGACACTCGATAGGAGTGCTTCTGGGAGACATGGAATGTTCTGGAAGCCTGGGACATTTGGGAAGATGTGAGGAGGAGATAGGAAATAGGTATGTCCACATACTATCCTAGGAAGCTGACCGCTTTTGTAGGTTGGAGGGAGAAGGCAATCATTTGGCTCAGGGGAAGGCAGAGGTCCTGAGCTGGGTATCCTCACTCTATCAGGGGTAGAGAAGGGGTCTCATGAAGCATACGGACTGATCAGGCCCACTGGAAGGTGCGCCGAATTTAGAAAAAACGTAGAAGGCTCCCAGCTAAGGAGCCTACCAGTGAAAGTTCTAGGGAAGGGCGGAGTGGGTTAGACTAGAGGAGAACCTACCTGGAGAGCCTCGTTCACCTTTAATCCGGAACAACTCTGTAAGGGAAGGAGAGAAGGTTGCAGACTGAACCAGAGTGCAGAGGGAAGCTTGATTTTGCTCCTGTGCCCCAACGAGAGCACACAGACTCTGCATTGGAAGCCTGGGACCCCGTGTGTCTTCTAGCCTTGGAGGTTTGAACAATAACACCTAAATTTGTTCAGAAAAGTAAACTTAGACGGACCAGGAATGGGACCCCCTGGAAGTTGAGGAAATAGAGAAATACTCAGATTGCTGGTCTACATCAGCCTTGCCCTTGACCAAACTGTGTTGGTCAAAATGGCTGTTTTTCAGTAGCTACGTTGGTTGGGTGTTCATCCAGCATGCATGGTAATCATGCATGCTGGTTTCATCCTCAGCACCAAAGACCCTGGGTGTGGTAGTACCTGGATTTTGAGTGAGGTTGTTGAACTGCTGACGGAGTTGCTCCTGGCTGGTGTGGACCCAGCTGAGCTGGGCCTGCAAGGCCTGGGCACTAGGTACCAGGTGTGTTTTGGGATGTGCCCACTGCAGCCAGAAGGGTGGCTTGTCCTCGGCAGCTAGTGATCCATTGCCACAGCACATCTCTAGCATCTGGAGGTGCTCCTGCAGATTGAGAACTGGAACCCACAGCATCAGTTAGGGGTCTCAGTGGAGCCTGAGACATTGGGGAGGGTTTCTGATAGTCTGTGCAGCATGTACATGTCTTCTATAGGACATGGAGTTCAAACACAAATTCTGTGCGTTGTGGGATAAAGGAAACAGAATGGACTCCCCACAACAGATCCCTGGGACCTGTTGGCCAGCCAACCTAGCCATTTGGTGAAGTCCAGGCCAGAAAGAGACTCTGTCTCAAAATGGACAATGCATCTGAAATGGCTTTCATATGCATCACACACACACACACACACACACACACACACACACACACTCACACCCTCTTCATTCCTCCATTACCTTGGTGCATCTAACCACCGTGTCCTAGCATAGCGCAGCAGTACTCTGAGAATGCCAGTAGGAAGCCTGAACCTTACACCAGAGGAGCTTAGGTGGCCACTCCAGGAGGAGCCACATAGGACCAGGACAAGGGCAGCTCACCTTGAATCAGCAGTAGTGCAGTACCTGCTGTGAGCAGGATCAGATGGATGGCCATGACCACCATGCAGAAGGTCCCCCCATTTCTCTTCTTGGGCACTGGATCTGTCATGCAAGAGGAAAAAGGATGGCTTCAGAGGCACAGAGAAGGAGCCAGCCTGTGCCAGGCCACATGCAGGGGTGCAGGAGACTCCCTGGAAAGTAGGAAAGGCAACCAGATCTTTCTTGTTACTGTTTTTGCCACAAGGCAAGAAGTTCCATGTTTAGTCCTTTATATGTGTGGCTGGAGAATAGGGGACACGCAGATCCCCAGGGCTTGCTGGCCAGTCAGACTAGCCCTCTTGGTGAGCTCAGCCTAGTAAGAGATGCTTCCTTAAAGAAAAGAAGAAGAAAGAAGGAGGAGGAGGGGAAGAGGAAGAGGAGGAGGAAGAGGAGGAGGAGGAAGAGGAGGAACAAGGGGATGGAAGGGGAGAGAAGCGAGGGGGGACGGGAAGGGCAGAGGAGGGAATGGAAGGGAAGGGAAGGGGAGGGGAATGGAAGGAGAAGGGAGGGAAGGGAAAGAGAGGGAAGGGGAAGGGAGGGAAGGGGAAGGGAGGAAAAGGGGAAAGGGGAAAGGGAAAAAGGGGAAAGGGAAATGGGGAAAGGGGGAAGGGGAAAGGGGGAAATGGGGAAAGGGGAAGGAATAGGAAGGGAAGGGAAGGGAAGGGAAGGGAAGGGAAAGGAAGGGGAGGGGAGAGAAGGGGAGGGAAGCTGGTGAGCACCTACAAAATGACACCTGAGATTAACTGCTCCCACGCCCAAGTATGTATAACCAGATGTATAGATCTTGCTCAGTCTTGAACACCAATGTGATGCCTGGTCTGTGTTGGAGTCACCAATACTTACACAGCAAATCACTGAAGCTACAGGTTGCATTTACACAGTCTGGGAGGACAAAGAGGTTTGTTCTTGTTTCCTAAACCCTCTGTGAGGCTCAGAGAACTGAGCAACTTACTAGTACATAAGACGCAGGAGGGAAGTTTGTGTCTTTACTTCCTTGGTCTCTCTCTCTCTCTCTCTGTGTGTGTGCATGTGTGATTCTCTGCCTCTGTGTGTGTGTGTGTGTGTGTGTGTGTGTGTGTGTATGTACATGAAGCTATGTGTGCATTCAAAACGTTTGGCACAAGCTATTAAACAGAGCAACAGGAATGACAGGGGACCATGACCTTGCCTCAGCTCTATAAGGTCCCACCCTGCTGGAGTGTGCATTGTGAGCATTTGGGGTGTGCCTTTGCTATCATCCCTTCTGTGCCCACTGACACAGACGTATACAGTGGTTCCTTGTTGCCTGTGCAGGAAATCTCCAGAGCCGCATAAAGGTATTAAAAATACAAAGATGATTTAGTTCCTTATACACTATGTGGTATTTGCACAGAAGCCACACACACTGTGTGAGAGGTGACATGCAGTGGCATAGGAAGGGGAGATATACCAGAATCCCAAGTATCAGAGGTCAAGGTTGGGCAGTAAAAATGATATAAATGTTGTAAGAGCGCAGAAGAAAGCCTTGGAGATAAGATGAAGAGAAGAGAGGGTCCCACTGTGGGTATAGTTGTGGGTGTTCGCTCTGACTCAGAATGTTTTCAGAATTGGGTTGGGAACATAGCTTAGTGTAGGTAAAGCCTTGCAAGTGTGGGGACCAGACTTTGGATCCTGAGGACCCACATAAATGTTGGCTGGGTGTGGTTACCCCCATCTGCTATGTCAGCCCTGGGGAGAAAGTGAGCAGTTGCATCAGTGAGCTCTCCGTTGTGTGAAGACCATGTCTCAGTAAATAAAGTATAGAGCAGTGAAGGAGGATGTCAGCAGAGTGTCCATATACACCTTGAAATGCACCCGCACACGTGTGAATGTGCTTACACGCATGCACACACCCCACACATACTGACATAGGCCAAGAGGAATTCAGAGTTCCCATCTGACCCAAGACGTGTTTAGGAACTGGGGACTTGTATTTCGAAGGTATATCCCACTCACTGTATAGACAGAAGAGGGGCTGATGAAGGTCTTATGTTCACATCTGCTAGTTCATCTCCTTGAAGGTGGAAGAAATACAAAGGAAATGTCTCTTCTAAGTAGTTTGAATCCTGAGGAAGAACTTCCCTGGTTAAGAGACTACAATGCCTCTGGTATTGTCTTAGGGCTTCCAGTGCTGTGAAGAGACACCACGACCAAAGCAACCCTTAGAAAAGTCATTATTTAATTGGGGCTGGCTTACAGGTTCAGAGATTCAGTCCATTATCATCAAGGCAAGAGCATGGCAGTGTCCAGGCAGACATGAGGCTGGAGGAACCAAAAGCTATACGTCTTGATCCAAAGGCAGACAAGAGAAGACTGGCTCCCACGTGATTAGGAGGAGGGTCTTAAGGCCTACCCCCATAGTGACACACTTCTTCCATCAAGACCACACCTCCTAATAGTGCCACTCCCTGGGCAAAGGGTGCACAAACCATCACATAGGTCCTCAGAGACTTCCCTGGGATAAAAGAGGGAGACTGGACAGAAAGACATTTCACACTGTGACAGCCTACTCTGTGGGTTCTGATGAAATGAGGGACTCTGTCTTTAAAAGAAAAGGTGGTTAGTGCCCAAGGAATGACACTCCCAGAGGCTGTCCTTTGATATCTTCACACACACACACACACACACACACACACACACACACACACACACACATTCACACAGGAACACACATTGTACATGCAAATGTAAGAAGTTAAAGGCAGAGAACATTCAAAGACTAAAGAAAAAGTATCAAAAACAGTTAGAAAGGCCACATTATCTGCAAAGAGATACTACCTGAACGACATCCGATTCTCCATCTGAAACCATTGTGTTCTGTGTGCTGAAAGGAAAGAATTACTGATCACAAATTCTCTTGTGAATGAAAAGATCCTTCAGGAATGAATGGAAAATAAAGACATTCTCAGAAAAAGGGAGACCAGAAGAATTTGAAGGAACTTTTCCAAACAGGAAATGAGAATAGAAGACCTACAGTTTCAAAACAGAAAAAGAATAATTGGAATAGTTAAAAACAGGTATACACACACACACACACACACACACATCTCTTTGGGTTTCTAAAATTTCACTTCATGCTTGAAAACAAACATACTCTCTTCTTATACTGTACACAATTTATGGTGAGGAAATTCTTAAGATAAATGTATTTTCAAAGTGGAAAAGGACAAAAATTGAAATAAAATTTCTATATTTGATCTGACATGGGAAAAAAACACTAATTCCAACAGACGACGGCATATTGTATAAGTGTGTTACAATGCTGGGAGAAACTTCTAAGGAAGCTGCTGCAGTTTCAATGGCTCACGTGTGTGGCCTGGTCTCCAACTGATGATGCTGTTTGGCAATGCTGTGGAACCTTTAGGAGGTTGAACCTTGCTGGAGGAAGTGAGTCGCCGAGGAGAGCCTTGAGGCTTTATAGCAGGGCTCCACTTCGTGTTAATGAAATGCTTTCTGAGTGGGGGTGCCACGTGAGCAACCCTGCTCTCCCACTGCTGTGCCTTCCCTGCCCACTGCCCTGTCTTTCCAGCTGTGAGGACTCTACCCCTCTGAAGCCTGAGCCAAACTATAAACTCCTTCACTCTTAAGTTGCTTTTGTCAAGGAATTTTGTCACAGCAAGGAAGGAACCTCCAAGACAAAAATACACATTCTAATGGAATTCCAAAAGGTATTCAAATGATACATTGGAAAACAAGAAAAAAAAAACAGAAATTGTGCAATAAGATGATCTTTTAAAGCCCTAACATATTGATAATTGATAAATCTGTAAGCTGTCCCTGCCTACCGATCTGCACAGATGTTGGCAAGCTTATGTAACACAACTACATATTACCTAGAAGAAACCAGAACTTCAAAATAAAGAAGCAAAAATTGGTACATCTGAACGGAGAAAGATAGAAATCGATAAATATAATGAGATATTTCAGTTTTAATACCTTGTTCTCAACAGCTGATTAAAAACCAGCAAAGACAAAAAAGACCAAATACCATCAATAAACACCTAATGAACATTTACAGGACACTTGATCAAATATCAAGCACATGCTTTTACATCATACATAGAACATTTAGCAAAACTGACCATATCCTCTGTCATAAAACAGGCCCTCAGTAACGTGTGGAGAGAACAAGGTTGAGGCTGGGGAGATGGCTTGGGCAGTAAAATACTTGATATACAGCATGACCACCTGAATTCAGACCAGAAGAACCCACATAAAACACCATGCGAAGGAATGCTCTTCTGTAATTCCAGTGAAAACTTCAAACACTGGGGCCTGGAGAGTTGTCTCAACAGTGAAGAGCCCTTGTTGTTCTTCCAGAGGACCCGAGTTCATGTTAGGTGACTCACAAGAACCTGCAACTCCCGCTTCGGGGCATCTGATGCCCTTTTCTGGATGGATGTCATGGGCATACATGTGTGCATACATATACAGGAACACACATACACATATTAAATAAAATAAATCAGTAATAATAAAGGCATCTGCAAACATTTAAAGCTAGTGTCATAGAGTCAATAGTTTTCCTTAAGTGTTAGACCAAGGGAAGGATGTCCATCCCTGTCCTCTTATTTGATACAGTCATGAATAAACAACATAGAGGAAATAAGAGATGTAGCTTTGAAAGGAGGAACAAATCTATTTCTATTTGCAGAAGCACATGTCTAGTTAACAAATCCCTCATAATCTTCAAAAGGAATCCACAGAACTAATAAGTAACTCATCAAAGCTGTAGGATACATGATCAACATATAAAATTCAATGGCATTGTTCTATCCTGATAAAAAGCAATTGGTAGCCAAAATTAAACACAGTAGTACTAGGCTGAGATGATGGTCAGCGGTTAAGAGCACTGGCTACTCTTTCAGAAGATCAGAGCTCAGAATCTAGCACCCACACCAGGAGGCTCACAACCACTTATAACTCCAGCTCTGGACATCCAACAGCCTCTTACAGCCTTCGTAGGTACCTGCAAGCATGTACACATGCATGCACACATGTATGCACACACAGGCACAAATGAAAAATAATAAATCAATATCCCATGGTAATATCTCAGTCCAAAGAAAATAAAATATTCAAGTATAAAAACTAATGAAACAGATCCAGGATCAATATACTGGAAATTATAAAATTCAACTTTAGGAAAATAAAGTGGAGACGTGAAGAGACTATGTTCATAGACTAAACCTGTATGGGGTAAAGATGTTAAACATTCATACATTCATTTATAGAGGTAACATAACTCCTACCAATACTATAGCATGATTTTAATGTAGTAATAGACAGACAAGCTAAAATTAAAATGTATGTGGAAAGGTTAGGCTATAGAATAACTAAAGCAATCTGGTAAATAAGGGTGAAATGTGAGAAAGAACTCTATATGATGCAATAATTGAGACAATGTAGCATTGGGAGAGAGCTCGTCATAGAACATGTGAGCCATTGTGCTATGTTGTTGAGCCACCCTTGCATGCCTATAATAAAGCCTGCTTTGTGGTCCTATGTAATTCTCTTTATAGATTGCCTGATACATTTTATGAATATTTTTCCAAAGACTTTGGTGTCAAAAGTCATGAAATATATTGGTTTTAAATTTGTGGTCTAGCCGGGCATGGTGGCGCACGCCTTTAATCCCAGCACTCAGGAGGCAGAGGCAGGCGGATTTCTGAGTTCAAGGCCAGCCTGGTCTACAGAGTGAGTTCCAGGACAGCCAGGGCTATACAGAGAAACCCTGTCTCAAAAAACCAAAAAAAAAAAAAATGTGGTCTATATGACCCTATTAAATGTAAGGAGCAGGAAAAAATAAATCAACATCAGCAAAAGGTCTCTCAGTGCTCGGTGACCAAGAAGTAACCCACAGGGTTTCACTGAAATCTTGGTCACATGACAGAGCACTTTTCCCTGAGTGTGCTCTCATGTCACACAATGCTGCCAAGGACTACCTGATGCACCTGCTGTGCATCTGTATGCTGTGCTCCATTTTGACTGTGCACGTGAAGTGCTCTGCTCTTCTTACCTAACGGTTAGATGGAGGGAAATGAAGACAGCGTGTCAGCACTGAACAGTCTATCTCCAGATGCTACAGAAATGAAAACGTATATTTCCATTACAATTTCACAAATATCTATAGCAACATGATCTGTAGTAGTTCCAAAGATGGAAGGGTCCTAATGTCCCTCAGAAAATGAACACACATTCATACTGTGGGACACTACCCATTTAATAAGAACCCAATTCTGGGATCCCTGTCTGAGTGACTCTCAGGGGAATTACACTGGGTGATAAAATTGAAAGCCCTGATTGGGGAAATGGCTCAGGGGATAAAGCACTTGCTATAAAATTGTGAGGATCTGAGTTAGAACCCCCAGAAACCATCCAATGTTGGCTGCAGGAGCACACAGCTGTGACCCCTTGCTTTTGGCAGGGGTCAGGGGAGAATACAGAAGAATCCTGAGAAGCTGGAGGCCAGCAGCAAAATTAGAGGCCTTGTCTCAATCAAGGCAGAAGCTGAGACCTGACACCTGAGGTCGTCCTTGTCCTTTGACATCTGCTTGCAAGTCATAGCATGTGTCATACACATTATACATATTAAAAAAGAGAGAAAAATAAAAATAAATCTTTAATTACGTTGTGTGTGTGTGTGTGTGTATGTGTGTGTGCGTGTGTGTGTGTGTGTGTGTGACACGTGTGAAGGTCAGAGGACAGCTTGTGGGACAGTTTTCTCCTTCCACCATGCAGGTTCTGGAGGCTTGGCTGCAACTACCTTTGTTCCCTGAACCGTCTTTCTGGTCTCAAAACAGATCAGTCGACAGTTGCATACGATGTGATTTATGTAACACTCCCTAAATAGCACAAGTGTGGAGAGAAGAAACTGAGAAACCTTGCAGGCCGAGTGATTGCTTGTGAGGGACTGAGGACTAGCTGCAGCTCTAATGCCTGCTGTAGAGTGGAAAATACACATAGGTGGCTGTCCTCACAGCTGGTGGGGTGGATCTGTGTCTGACGGGGGAGGTTTAGCAAAACTATACAAGAAGCTCTGCCTGAAAGAACCTGGGTGAAGAAAGGTCACAAAAGGCCTTCTTGGGCCATTTCCTCACTTTCTCTGTGTCTCTACATGATTATTTGACAACAAAAGTTTTTCTTTTTTTGAGCCACTATGCAAAAGTCAGATGATTTAGAGATGTTGAAGGCAGAACAGCCAGGCATAGTGGTTCATTCATGCCTTTAGACCCGGCAAGGCAGAGGCAGGAGAATCTCTGTGAGTTTGAGGATAGCCTGGTCTACATAGTTCAGGGACAGTCAGTACTACATAGTGAGACAGAGAAGGAGAGAGGGTTGGGGAGGGGGAGGGAAGAAAAGAGGAAGGGAATGTGGGAAGGAGGGAGGGAGGGGGAGAGAAGGGACTTTGGGGGTGAAGATGTCAGGAGAAGTTTTCAAATTAACAGATTATCTTTAAAGCAAGAAGAAGGGACACGGTGGGGGGGGGCATTGCTGGAGGTCAAAGGTGAGCATTATGGCAAACAACGACAAGGCCTTAACCTTTCTATAGCATTTGGGGGTGTGTGGTGCTGGAGACTAGGGAGGTAGCTTGGCTGGTAAAGCACTTGCTGTGCAAGTCTGAGGGCATGAGTTCATTCAGATCCCAACCTAAGACAGGACAGTGTAACAGATGCCTGTAATCCCACAACTCTGTAATCCCAGAAACCTCTAAAAGTCTGTTGCCAGCCAGTGTGGGGCACACAGTGGAAAACAAAAATCCTATCTCAAACAGAACAGAAGGCAGAGGACCAAAACCTGAGGTTTACTGGTCACACTCAAACACTCACAGTGTTTTAAAGTGTTAAAGTATGTGTGTGTGTGTGTGTGTGTGTGTGTGTGTGTGTGTGTGTATGTATGTGTGTATGTGTGTATGTATGTGTGTTATGTGTGTGTGTATGTGTGAGTATGTATGTGTATGTGTGTGTGTATGTATGTGTGTGTATGTGTGTGTATGTGTGTGTGATGTCCTTGCTTTGTGCGTGTGTTCCTGTTTGTAGGATATGTGCATGCATAAGGACGCAGATGTAGGTGGAGGCAGGAGCTGACATTAAGTGTCTTCCTCAATTGATCTCTGTCTTACTTTCTGACATAAGATCTCTTGCTGAACACAAAACTCGCCAGTTACCTAGATAAGCTCTCCACAGCCCTCACTTTGCTTCTTTACAGCTAGCTACTGCCTTGGTCATCTCTTGCTGCGGAGCATCCTGACTCTCTACCTACCAGAGAGAGCAAGCTCAGCTACAGACCAGAGCACTCAACCTCCATGCAACCCTCCAGCCTCCCCACTAACCTCAGGATGGGGTTCAAAACCTTCATCCCACCCTCAGTTCCACTGATTATTCCTCCCAGTTCTGAAGGACAGCATGAGCTACATCTGTGTGTGTGTGTGTGTGTGCGTGTGCGTGTGCGTGCGTGCGTGCGTGCGTGCGTGTGTGTGTGTGTGTGTGTGTGTGTGTGTGTGTGTGACCAGGACATGTGTCACCCCTCCCCTCCATCCACTGTCTCATTTCTGTTTCTAGCTCAGCTCCTTCCATCCTATCAACATTAGAAGGGACATAACCTCTGACCTCAGGCCCCACCCCTGGTTACATCCACGATGTCCTGTGAAATGTTCAGCGTCAGCCAGTGATACCTTGTTTAGGAAGATCAGTTGAAGCAGGATTTACCTTCCTTGGCCCTAAGTATGTTTCCCTGGAGACCAACCATCCTGTTTATCAAGTGTCCTTTCTCTGCACCCAGTGTGGTATCTGGAAGATAGTAGGGACTGAGTATGTTTAGACAGTTGAATTTTCTAGAACAGTGTATCTTTAAAAATCCAGGGGGTGAGGGTATAGAATTGATCAGTGAACTGCTTGCCTAGCAAGCATGAGGAGCTGAGTTTGATCTCCAGAACTCATGTGAAAAAGCCAGGCACAGAGGCGGCAGACATGTCTTCATGGCTAACAGCATTGACTGCACTATCAGAGGTCCCGAATTTGTATTCCAGCACCCACATCGGGTGGCTCAACTCCCTTTAACTCCAGCTGATCACTGCAAAGGATGATTTCCCCATAGATTGTTCTAGAAAGGGAAATCAGAGCTCTCCAGTGGCAAACAAGTCCACTCCTGACTTTAAATGCTACAAATTCCTGAAGATGCAAACGATACATCACTTATACAATGCTAAGAGAGTAAGAAACAGGGCCAGTGAAATAGCTCAGTGGGTAGAAGCACGTCCCACCAAGCCTGGCCAGGTGGGAATTCAACCCCAAAATTTCACAGGGTAGAAAGAAAGGACTGATTCCTAAAGTAGTTCTGCCTTCCACTCATGCACTGATACATGCGTGCGTGTGCACGCACTCACACACACACACACACACACACACAATTATAATCAAATTTTTAAAAATATTTGAAGGTTGTGCTCCATCTGAGTCAGACTGATAAAGAAGCCAGAGAAGCTGGAGCATATCTTAGCTGACAGGAGAGGAAGAGTGTGGTGCTCTTAGATCAACACATAGTAAGGAGCTTCTCTTCAAACACAGACAGCTTTGGTTTCAGAGCTGGGACTTTGCATTTGAAACAGAACTGTACAGAACCCAGGTGAGCCCCTAAGCTGCCGAATATCAAAGATGGCTTGGCGTTCCTCATCCTTCCTCCCCTCCCTCCCCAGAGCTGAGGTCACAGGCCTGTATGACCTGTTTATGCTCTGCCACAGACTGAACCCTACGAGCTCCATACCCCTCTACCGTATGAGCTGGCTCTCAGGCCCTCGGGGACTTCTTCACAATGTTTGCTTTGTATTTTCATCTCCATGCGCACCGCATTATGCCCTCATAAGATGTTCACTACTGAAGGGTCATTCCTTAACAAGCACCAGACACTGGAAAGTGTTTTAAAAGGATCAGACTTTAAGCAAAAATTGACTCCACACCAAGAACACAGCATCTGTGGTCAGCTTTCCAGAAAGTCCAGATGGACAGAGTCTAGCGAGTGAGAGTCAGGGAGGACATGCACCAGGGCACCAGCCTGCACCTCCTTTGCCCTCGTCTCTTCTTACTTCCCACCAACAGACTAGGTTTCTGTGCAACTGCATTACAAGGGAGTCATACGTTACCATTGATTTCGAAGGTCTCCATCACAGGGAACATGGCTTGGTCAAAATTGGCTCCGTCTTCTGTGCTGCCCAAGAAGTCTTCCTCTTTGAGGGTTTCTTTACTTCCCATTGCTAAGCTTTATAGGTGGCCAAAGCCCTGGAGCCAGCAGAAATGCTCCCCCCAGGAGGAAGCCGGGCTCCCATTTAACTGTGGCAGCTAGCTGGAGGCACATACAACTTCCCCTTGGCAATGATTCTTCAATTTGCACAATGTTTCCTGACTGTGGGGACCAGGCTGCTCCTTAGTGTAGAATTGATTTTTGCTTAAATATCAGCCTGTTCACATGTGAAGCTGTTGTGTGGGGAAACTGCCTGTTATGGAGAGTTGAAGAAATTTGGGAAAGACCCTCCGTGTCCCCAGGCCCTTAGGTGACACTGAAATGGACCTTTTGTCTTCCTTCTTTATGCCTTTCCAATCCCCAAATACATCCAGATCCAGCTAGCTATCCCAGGACTTCACCGGCCCACACAAAAATCTTCTTCTGACCCACTTCAGGCTGAGTTCATCTCTAGACTTAGTGGGGCCCTAGATCAGCATCGGGAACATGGACTGGAAGCCCAGGTCCCACCCACACAGACCAAATCCAAACCTATAGTTTAGTAAGGTCCCTTTGTGATTTAGAGCACATTAAAGCTTAGGAAGTAGGCTAGGAAGATTAAAGTGCTCATTGGGCAAGCATAACGACATGGGTTCAAATCTCCAGACCCTACTGAAAAACAAAATGACAGCAATGAAAACCAGGTGTCATTGCAACGTCTGTCACTGCAGAAATGGTAGGACAGGGACAGGTATCCCTGAAGCTCCCATCAGTCTAGTCACATCAGTGAGCCCCAGGTGCAATGAGAGGGAGGGAGAGAGGGGGGAGGAGGAAGGGGGAGAGAGAAGGGGGGAGGGAGGAGAGAGAGAGAGAGAGAGAGAGAGAGAGAGAGAGAGAGAGAGAGAGAGAGAGAGAGAGAGAGAGATCCTACTTTAAACAGTATGATGGAAGGCCAGAGAGATGGCTCAGTAGGTAAAGGCCCTTATAGCCAAACCTGGCAGTTTGAACTTGATTTCTATGATCCACATGGTGAGAAGAGAAAACTGACTCCCACAATTATCTTCTAGCCTCCACATACAGGTATGCACACCATCACACATGTGCACATACATATACAGCACACAATTAAAATTCAAACACTTTCAAAATCACTCTGGAGGTGCCTTTTGGTAGCATATCAGTAAGCTTTCCAAACAACACTCGTGTGTGTGTGTGTGTGTGTGTGTGTGTGTGTGTGCGTGTGCATGTG
>NC_034594.1:95376280-95381690 GCF_900095145.1 Mus pahari
GTGTGTGTGTGTGTGTGTGTGTGTGTGTGTGTGTGTGTGTGTGATCCTAAGCTCATTCCTCTTGTCCCTGTTGGACCTGTGGCAGGTTATGGTGATTAAGGTGCAGATAGAGGGGTACAAAGTTTGCTGCAACTCATATCCAGTCCTCATGGCAGCTGTGGGATGGTAGAACCGTCATTCAAGCTGTGCTTATCTCCTCTTAAACATTTGCATAATAAGGGAGATTCTCTTACGTCTGTTGTATTACTGAGTATGGTCACACACGCTCAGAGCTGGGCAGTAAGGATGGCCTCTTGCTATCAGGAACAGCTGATCTGCTGAAGATGGTGGCTGCTTTGCTCAGAGTACATTGTTCTTCACTACTTTGCAAGTATCAAGACCTAAGTTCAATCCCCAGACCCCATATAAAAAGGCTGGGTGTTGTGGAGTGTCCTCAAATCCAAGTGCTGGGAGATAGAGACAGGTGGGTGATGCTCATTAGCCAGTCAGCCTGCCACCCTATCCCAAGTGAGCAGCAGGCCAGGTAGAGAGAGAGCCTGTATCAAAGGACAAGATGGATGGCGTCCGAGAGCTAATGGTTGTGCTCTGGTAGGCTTGGGTCATGTGGAACAGACAGCTGGCAGCTCCAAACAGAACCCAGGGGTAGTTAGTGTGGGTGGCAGAGGCTGGGGCTTCTCCCACAGAAGGGAAGTTCCCCAAGCAGAGGAGCCTGCTCCCGGCCTGCCCCGAGCCTCCCACCTTTCCCCAACCCAGTGCTGTCTTTCAGTGAAGAACGCTGGGTAAACTAGCAAGCCCCGTGCTTAAAGGAATCATTTAGATAATGTCACCTGTTCCCATGTCAACTGTGCCTATGGAACCAGGCAGACCCGAGTCTCAGAGCCAGCACCGTGAACCAAGAAAACGACTGAAGGGGAAGTGTTGCGGCACAAGTGTGGGGACATGAGTTTGGGTCCCCAGTGCTCATGCAGAAAACTGGGCATGGTAATGTAGCTGTAATTCCATGTTTGGCAAGTAGAGACCAGGATTCCTGGGGCTCGTGGGCCGACTAGCCTAACCTACTTGGTGAATCCCAGGCTCAGTTAGAGATCCTGACTGAAAGACAGTGAAGAGGGTAGACGAGATGGCTTAGCAGGTAAAAGACACTTGCAGCCAAGCTTGATAACCCAGATTCAGTTTCCGGGACACATTTGGTAGAGAGAGCTGACTCCTGATAGTTCCAACCTCTTCTGCCACAGCACACCACAGCACACCACACACACACACACACACACACACACACACACACACACACACACAAATCTACATATAACTTACACAAAATAAAACTAAATTCAAGGAACAGCTCTCTCATAAACTTGCTGTGCAGTTGCAAACGATCTGCTAAACTTCTCTGAGCCCAGAACAAAGCTGTGGTTCCTTGAATGTTTTAGCTAGGATTCATTGTCGAGACAGGACTCACTACACATAGTATATAAGCTGTCTGATGTACAAGTAACAAGAACTTGTCAGGTTTCAAACCCAGAACATGGCTTCTACAGCCGCTGTAAGCCAGTACCCTACCTGAGGTTCCCAGGGAGGAGTGTTGTGGAACCAGGAATGCCAGTTCCCTGAGCCTTCAGCCTTGGTCCCTAAGGAGCAGGAGGTTGAGGCCTAATGAGCAGATTTCCAGAGTGATCACATATAGAGGAGTGGTGTGGAATCCCACCACCATCCTGTGAGAACTCCCTAGTGGATGGGATTCACTGCGAAACTCTCCTATGTCTCTTTAGACTAACTATATGATTGTGTGTGTATGTGTGTGTCCCTACCTGTGTGAGTGTGTGCATGCCTGTGTAAGCCAGAGGACAACCTTGGCTGTCGTTCCTCAGGTACTATCTACCTCCTTAGAGTCAGGATCTCCTCTGATCTACTAATCATCAAGTAGGCCAGGCCTGCTGGCCAGTGAGCCTCAGAGAGACACTTGTCTCCACCTCCTCAGCACTGGCATTAAGTACATGTCACCATGTCTGATTTTTCATAGTGGGTTCTGCAGATTGAACTCAAGTCCTTATGCCTATAAGGCAAATACTTTGTCAACTGAACTATCTCTCCGATCCCAAGATGAATACTCTCCTTATAAAGATTTATTTGATCATTTGTGTGTATTTATGCCTGTCTGTTGTGAGTGTAGGTGGGCACATGTGTACATGTGACTGGAGGCCAGAAGAATACATTGGGTGTCTTTTGAAATCACTTGTCTCACTATTACTATAGGTGAGGTCTCTCCCTGAACCCGGGGTTCATCTGGAATCCAGGAACACTTGGTGACCCTTCCGGCTCCACTCCCTGCACTCCTGCAGGCATGTACCTAGGTGAGCTCCAGGTTCATGTCCTCATCACTGTGCAGCAAGTACTCTTAACCACTGAGCATAATTTGGCTATAGCCCAAATTATGCAATATTTAAAACACCCAACAGTGCTTACCACCAGCAAACTACTGACATTTAAGATAATGGCAGCTTCCCCCAGTACTGAGCAATTCAGCTCCTGTGGGCCCTGGTCCCAGCCCATTATAACATCTCCATTACCGGAGACTCCAAAAGCCGTTGTGTGCCTCCAGCCTGGGGCCGGGATCAGTGGGGTTGATAAGTGCGTGGCACATCTGTAAAAGAAGCACTCTGCAGAGACCTAGGGAGCCAGGCTGTAAGGAACACTTCATGTCCGGTCAGATGTAGCCTTCAGAATCCTTTAAATCTCCCATTAGGTGCAAAGCACACTATTCCAGGGGTAGGGTACAGTCTCTTCCCAAGCTCCACTCAAACACTTTTATGTCCAGGAACACAGATCTGGCTGTTTCTTCCCTAGATGAAGTGGCCCATTTCTATCTGGGAACTGACTTGTTCAAGATATCCAGGGCTGGGTTTCACTTTCTAGGCAGAGTGTGCCTGATTGGATTGGAGTGTCGAGATGCATTCCAAGAGTCCCCAGTGGAGTTTTGTCCCGTTTTTCTGATGTCCTCAGAAGTGACAGCTAATCCTCTGCAGAGCTAGGAAGCCCAGCCAGAGGAACACACCCACAATGGACAAAGCCCCTCCATTATTAATGATTTCATAATCACATACCACAGTATGTGGCATTTAGAAAATCACAATGCTAACTTCATTGGCAGTTTATGCAAAAGAATTCCCGATCTGCTCAATATATTCAAATGACATCCAAGTGTTGCTGGAATAAGAAGCGTCAAATCTTGCTCAGCTTGAATAGTGACTGTCTTGGGTGTCATTTGTCTCTCCCAAATAATAATAGACTGATTTTTGTCTCGATTTAAAAAAAAAAAGTGACAGCTAAGGGCTCATGCTGCTTCAGTATGATGGGAGGAACGAGGATGAGGGACCCCAGGCAGGTGTAAGGACCTCATCTTGGAGTCCTCTGAAGAGCTCAACATCCCATTGCTTAGTGAGTCCCGCATTTGTTCACTGGTGAGCTGCCTGTGTGTCCAACAAAAAGAGCTCTGGGGTGACCTTATTCTAGCCTGAAAGTGGAGCAATGGTGTGGTGTTGAAGTGACTAAGACAGCGCCATCTTGTGTTATGATTCCGTTTTGTGTCCACCTAGGCACTTCTCAGCCCTCTCCTTCTCAGCAGCCACAATTGCCTTGGCAACACATTTGGGATTTCCATGACCCAGACTATAGTCCAGATGTATTAGCCAAAATAAGTAATATTTATACAAACTAACCATACCTGAAAAGTACGAATCAGAATTAATTGTCGGGGCTGGGGAGATGACTCAGCAGTTAAGAGCACTGGCTGTTCTTCCAGAGGTCCTGGATTCAATTCTCAGCATCCACATGGTGGCTCACAATCATTTGTAATGAGATCTGATGCCTTCTTCTGGTGTGCATGAAGACAGCATTTCGCAGTATGCAAGTTAGACCTTGAAAGTTAATTCAAATGCAAGTTAAAAAGAAAGATGCTGGAGTTATTCTTGCTACACCAGTACAAAGAGAAGTTTGTCTTGAGCCACTGAGATGGGAAGTGATGAGGGACCTTGGCATCCCAGGACATCCTGCCTGTGGTCTCAGGTTACAGCTCATCAGTGTAGGGAAGTGAAAGTCCGGCATATACAGGGGGAGCAGAGTCTGGACCTGCAAGTTTGCTCTAAGACCAGAAGAAAGGACAGAGAAGTGACTGCCCAGTTCTATCACTCCTGGTCTCTGCCAGGATCACTCTAAGTCAACAATCACAGGGATCCTCAAACATCAATATTCACTGCAGTACCATTCACAACAGCTAAGTTACAGGACTGACCTGAGTGTGCAAGAAAAGAGGGATGGATGAAGAAAATGTGGCTTGCTTATACAGTGGAGATTGTGCAGCCAAAAAGTAGAGCCGTGTCTTTGGCATGAAAATGGATGAGACTAGTGACAATTATATTAAGTGAAGTAAGCCAGCCTCAGAAAGTCCAACATACAGTGTTTTTTTTTTCTCATTTGTGGCTTCCAGATTCTATAGTGATATACAAAATCATGCATGTATGTATGCATTGCATGAACAGAGACCATAGGAGCTGCCAAGGGAGCTAAAGGGGCTTAAAGGAGGGGGAAGGTCTGAGAAAGGGGAGAGGAGTGACCGCAGAGGAATATGCTCAACACTCAATTAAACTGGTCTCCAACCAGGCCTACACTGGGCAAGGCCAGTATGATGGTCTTATTAACTTGACATGACCTGCAGTCACCACAGAAGAGAATTTTGATGGGGG
This sequence comes from Mus pahari, assembly GCF_900095145.1. Classification (NCBI taxonomy): domain Eukaryota; kingdom Metazoa; phylum Chordata; class Mammalia; order Rodentia; family Muridae; genus Mus; species Mus pahari. The sequence goes on from NC_034594.1 coordinate 95,381,020, forward strand.
ATCATCTAGATATGGTTGGTCTATGGGCAAATATGTGGGTGATCATTTAGATAGTTGATGTGGAATGACTCAGTCCACTTTGGGTAGCACCATTCTCTAGGCAGGGAACCTGGACTGTGTAAATGCAGAGAGGTGGCTGATCACAAGCCAATGTGTGTGTTCATTATCTCTCTGTTCTTGACTGTGGGTGTGATGTGTCTGGGTGATTCAGATTTCTACTTTGCTGTCTCTACAATGATGCGCTGTAACCTGAAACTGCAGGTCAAACTCTTTTTTCCTTAGGTTGCTTTTTGTCAGAGCATTTTATCACAGCAAAAGAAATGAAGCTAGAATTGCCAGGAAGGCAGCTGCCCCCATCCCTCTGATTTCTGAGAGACAAGATCTCCTGAGCCCACACACCTTGCATTCTTGGAACCTTTGATGTCTTCATGGATAACCAAACTTTTCATTGCACCACTCAGAAAAGAAGGTGTTAAAAAACACATTCTTGTCTAAGAGAGAGAAAAATGAGATCCTGAAATGTAATTCCATGAGCAATGTTGACCTTTCCTCAGAGCAGATTTAGGAAATTGTAGCAAACATGGAGTAGGAAACAGTAGACACGAGTCCCATGCTCATAGGGTCTGGAACCCCTCCTCTCTCCTTCTCCTTCTCCTCCTTCTCCTTCTCCT
>NC_034594.1:95382040-95387614 GCF_900095145.1 Mus pahari
CTCTCTCTCTCTCTCTCTCTCTCTCTCTCTCTCTCTCTCTCTCTCTCATTCTCTGTGTGTATGCAACATGTGTGCATCTGTGTGCGCGTGTGCATCTCTGTCTCTGTATGTGCACATAAGTGTATGCATCTCTGCCTCCCTCTTTCCCCCCTCTCTGTGCATCTCTCCCTCCCTGTGTGTATGCACGCATGTGTGCATCTCTCTCTCCCTATTTCTTTCTTTCCCTCTCTTTCTGTGTCTGTGTATGTGAGATTATGTGCATCTATCTCTCTGTGTCTCTCTGTGTGTTTATGCATGTGTGCATCTCTCTATCTGTCTGTTTCTCTGTGTGTGCAAGCAAGTGTGTGCATCTCTCCCTATCTCTCCACCCAACCATGTGTGTGTGTGTGTGCATCTCTCTCTCCCTCCCTCTGTGTGTGTGTGTGTGTGCACAGGATCACTGCATGTACCACCATGCCTATCATATTGGTTGTTTGTTTATATATGCACGTGTGGTATATGTGTATGTGCATATGTGTAGAGGCCAGAGGTCGACACCATATGTTTTCTGCTATTGCTGTATACCTTTTGAGACGGATCTCTCACTGGATCTAGAACTCACCAACTCCCTACCTACCTGGGCTGGCCAGTGAGCGGTGGATATCTGCCTGTCTTCCTTCCCCCTTAGTACTGAGCGGGGAGCATGCAGGCATGCTGACAGGCAGGACTACAACAAGTGAGTATTTTATGTGAGTGCTGGGAACCCAAACTCAGGTCCTTATGCTCAAACAGCAGGCTCTTCACCAGTTGGACCATCTCACCAGTCCCTGGCTTTAAGAAAGCAAACGTGAGTTCTGGGGACCAAATGGAAGTCCCCATGCTTACAAGGCCATCTCAGCCATCTCCCCAACATCTCCCTTGTCATTTTCAATAACTGTCTTTCCCAGATGTTCCCCTGTCCACTCCAAGGACACTCTGCCACAGGTTGACTATTCCTCGACTCCTCTGACATCTTAACTCCAACAACCCCTAGTCTTAGGACCTCTGACCTCTGATTCTCCCTTGGCCCATTGCCCACTTCATGTTCTGTCTCCCGCCTCATCTGCTTCTGTTCTGATGGTGCTTGTAATCGGCCTCCTGTTCACAGCCTCCTCTGCCTTATTCCTTAGTCTTCATTGCTCTTGACAAAACCTGTGACCCTGGTTAGACCCGGTCCTCCAACAATTGGATGTAAATGGAGGGAAAATGAAACTAATGTGATTACACAGACGGTCTGATGGTCTCATTTAATTACATGGTGTGAACTGCAAAGGAGCTTCTGGTAATTGTAGAGCAGTTTCTTATTCCGCTCACTCTCCCAAGCAACTCTTTCAGACCTGACTTCATTAAACTCCTCTTCTTCACTCTCACCAGAAAATGCCGCCCTCCTCCTAGTGTGTGTGTATGTGTGGGGGGGGGGGCAAATACGCATGCGTGTGAGGACTCAAAGACAAGCTGGGGTGTTATTCCTCTGGTAACATTCACCTCTTTTGAGACAGGTTCCTTCATTGACCTGGAAGCTAGAGTGGCTGGCCCCTGAGCTCTGGGGATCCTCTTCCCCAACACACACCACACACATGGCTTCTTAAAACGTGGATCCTGGCCTGGAACTAACCCTCCTGCTTGCCAGATAGGCGCTCTACTGACTGAGCCAGCTCCCCAGTCTCGGCCTCTGTGCCCTCCTCATTGCTGGTCTTTCCTCTCTGCTGCGTGCCATGCTCTCCCCTTTACTCGTAAAACCCCAGGCACCAGGGAAACAACTCCAGACTCGACCCATTGGTGTCTGGTCCAAGGATCGTGCCTGCAATACTAAAATTTCCTGAGAATTTCCAGGCTCCCATCAGGACCCCCCTGTGCTCTCTGCACCTGTCCACATCACCCAGTCAGTGGTGTGGGCTGTTCTTCCCTCTACCTGGGTTTCCAGTCTCACCCGGAGCACTCCCAGCAACAGAACACAAACCCTAGCATTTCTTTCACCCTAATGCCTAAGCTCCTGGCCTACTTCCCGACAAGCTAACACCCATGTTTTGCCCTCCTTTCTATTAAACTTCCTCAAAAGCCATCTATCCCACAATGGCCAACTCCTCTGCTCCTGTGCTATAGTCTAATGGCTGCAATGGGGTTTCTCCTTATCAATCAATCAACTGAAACTACCTTTGCTGATACAGCAATGAACTCTTCAGGCGACATTTATGATTCACCCCTTATCAGAAGCACCCTGTGCAGTTATTTCTACCACTCTCTTGAGTTACTCCCAAAGACCATACTTGTGCTGGCTGCTCTTACGTTAACTTGACACACAAACTAAAGTTATCTGAAAGGAGGGAACCTCAATTAAGACGTTGCCTTCATAAGATCCTATTGTAAGGCATTGCTTTAACTATTGATTCGATGGAGGAAGGCCCAACCCATTGTGAGTGATGCCATTCCTAGGCTGGTTGTACTGGGCTCTCTAAGAAAACAGGCTGGTGCTTTAGGGACCGTTTTCCTCCCACTGTGTTGCCTTGTCCAGACTTAATACAAAGGGAGGTACCTAGTCTTATTGCAACTTAGTATGCCGTGTTTGATTGCTATCCCTGGGAAGCCTTCCTTTTTAAACGGAAAATGGAGGAGGAGTGGATGGGGGTGGTAGAGGGGAGAGACTGGGAGGAGAGGAGAGAAGGGAGACTGCAATTGGGATTTAATAGATGAGAGAAAATGAAATAAAAAAAGAAAGGAGGAAAGCAAGCAGGCAGGCAGGCAGGCTATGGGGAAACAAGCTGGTAAGCAGCAGCCCTCCATGGCCTCCGCATCACTTCTGGCCTCCAGATTCCCGCCCTGTTTGAGCTCCTATCCTGACTTCCTTCAGTGATGAACAGGCATGTGTCATCACGACTGATTTGTATGGTGCTGAGGATGGAACCCAGGAGTCTGGCAACCTGAGATCTGTGGACTTTCTTGGGAAAGTTAAAATGGACCTGGAGTTAGGGAGTTCCAGGCAGACTCTTGGTAGGTGGCTCACATCTACGGCCACTGTGGCTGAAAGAAGCTCGCATAGCAATCTGGGCTCTAATATAGATGGTAGAGTGTAATGGAGTTTACCTCCAATATAAGGTAGAGTGGTACTCAGGACATATGATGTCATCCTGCATCTTCTGCATGCACAGGAGAGGAAAGGAACACCCACTCACATTTGCACATATGTCACTTGTACAAGGAGTGTCAGGATGAAGGCTGAAGAGAGGGCACAGGCAAAAAAGTGCTTGCCTTGCAGTCTCAAGGACCTGAATTTGACCCCTAAGACCCACATCCAAAATGACAGGAGAGAGAGAGAGAGAGAGAGAGAGATATGAATATATGCATGCTCACTTCCTTGCTTCTTTTTAGCTCCATTTCTCCATTCTTATACAGCTTAGCACCCCAGGCGTAGGGAATGGAACCTCCCATGTTGGGCTGGATCTTCCCACAGACATGCTCACAGGCCAGCCCAGTGTACACTCCCTCATTGAGCCTCTTCCTAGGTGATCTTAGGTTGTATCACATTGACATTAAAGCCAACCAGTATAGCAACGAAAGAAATTAAGGACTTGAACAACACAGTAAGCCAACTAGATCTATCAGATAAACACAGAAGCTCGACACACAGTGACAGAATGCACATTCTAGTCAAGAGCATAAGAGACATTCCTGGGAGATGTCACATTAGGCCACAGACTTGGTCTCAATTGATTTTACAAGTTAGATAAACCAAGTATCTTAAATTACAGGATGAAATTAGAAAGCAATTAACTAAAGAATAACTAGGAAATTTCTAAGTATGTGGAAATTAAATGACACACTCTTTAAAAATTTTCTTGAAGACAAACATACAAGAAATATTAGAAAACATTGAGGGATGAATGAAGACAGAAATATAACACACTAAAGCTTACATACACTTACAAGTGGTTAGACTTCAATTATAACATCATGTCTATTTTACTACAATTGTGTGTGTGTATGTGTGTGTGTGTGTGTGTGTGTGTATAGGTATAGGTGTAGATGTAGATGCTTATGATTTATACACATAAATCATAAGAGACTCCCTTGGGGAAAGAGCAGAGTTCATTCACTAGCTGTTTAGTGTCATATGACTTTGGGGATGAATGGAGTTATCTTAGCCTCAGAAAACAGAAGTAGGTGCTTGAGAAAGCAGACCTGGAGCTTCAAGTGTTGCCCAGGGGTTGCTTCTCCTTTCATTTCTGCACACTGCTAGCAGGCAGACCTGGCACTGTGAGAGCAGAGGCAGTGTGGGCAGAAGCCCTATGTGCAGAAGAGTTCGCTGAAGGCTCCTGGACACTCAGTGTGCTGGCTAGTTCCAAGTGTCAGCTTGGTGTAAGCTAGAACCACCTGAAAGGACTCTCAGCTTCAGAATTATCTAGGTCAGGTTGGCCTGTGAGGGTGGGCTAATTGGGGTGAAAAAAAAATGCATCCTGAAAATGGATGTCACTGTTTTATGGGCTAGGCCCTGTACTTTGGAAAAAAGTGTGTGTGTGTGTGTGTGTGTGTGTGTGTGTGTGTGTGTGTGTGTGTGTGCTGGTACCTAAGGAGGACAGAAGAGGATGTTGAATGCCTGGAAGTTGGAGTTACAGTTGTGAACTGCCCAAAGTTAGTGCTGGGATCTAAACTCAACTCCTCTTCGAGAGCAGCAAGCGCTCTCAGGCAATGAGGCATCTCTGCAGCCCCTGCTGGACTGTGTTAGAGAAGGTTGTCAGAGAACAAGCAGGCAGGAAGCCTGAGAGCATCCATTCCTTTCTGCACTCAATGTGATGGGACCAGCTGTTTGAGTCCCTGCCTTGCCTTGCCCACAGTGATGCACTGCATCTTAGAGTCAAAGGCCACATGAACCCTCTTCTCTCCTGAGCTGTTTGTGGGCAGGACCCCTTATCTCAGCAAGAGAAATGAAGCTAGGGAACCTAGAGAGCACTGGGGACCCAGAGGAAGGACAGCAGCTGCACTTCATGTGACCCGTAGCTGATATCGCTTTGTGATGGGTGGTATGGTCAAGAGAAGCCTGAGGTCAAACTGTCTTCACATTGGCTGAAGCAGAGGCCTGAGTGGCTCTGGGAGGCATGGGAATGGGTCCAGATGGAGTTAAGAGATCAATACTCACTGGGCAGTTGACCTGAGCTGAACTCAGAGGTGGACGGAGAAGCACTTGGGCTTCCAAAACAGATTGAAGATGGCTGCGTCCTTGCCCAGGGCTGCTACAAGCAGCTGACTTCACAGGTCTGTGAGCAGTGCAGAATCCATTTTCCCTTCTAAGACCCTCCTAATTTCCTTCATCACAATGATCTCTTCTTGACTGGGAATATAGCTTAGTAGGTAGAGTGTTTGCCTAGCACATGTGGTCCTTAGGCCAATTCACAGAACTGCACAGACTGAATGTGTTGGGGCATGCCTGTACTCCCAGTAGCAAGGCTAGCCTGGGTTACATGAAACTCTATTTCAAGAAAAGAAGGGGGGAGAGAGGAAGAGAAGGAGAGAGGGAAGGAGCACAAAGAAAACAAAGGAAGGAAGATCCACCCAGAATTGATA
>NC_034594.1:95387760-95390514 GCF_900095145.1 Mus pahari
AGAGGGAGAGGGAGAGGGAGAGGGAGAGGGAGAGGGAGAGGGAGAGGACACTCAGTTGATCTTCCTTACTGTCAGTCACTCTATGACACTCATGCGGAGATCCAGAACAAGCCAGTGAGCAGACCACAGGAGTGGTGTGAATTCCTGGCCCGAAGGCACCAGTCTCCTTCGCAGCAGCATGTTCTGATCAGGTCATTCCTGCCATATGACCTTGAGCTGCCGAGCTTCCTGGCCTGTGCTGTGACCTGTTTCCTTCCTTCCTAAACTCGGTTCTTTCTGTCACATGGAAGTCCCCAAACGATTGCAGTAGTGCCCTTTTGTCAAGTTGGCTAGATTTTCATTTCTATTGCATGTAGCTGAGGATCACAAAGCACCCTCTCTGTATGAGGGGCTTCCAGGACTCGGCCAGCCCTCCCCCTGCTCACCTCTTAGGTCTGCTTAGGTCCAGGTGCCTGTGACTCTGGATTTCCCTCGGTTTTGACTAAAGACTAACAGCCTCCCATCAATAGAGGCTCACCAGGAAGTAAGGCTCAGAGTAATGAACAAGTGTGGTTGACTCACTCCCTGATCTTATTAATGACCCAACTCAAAGCCAAAACGTATTGATCCTTTGTCAACCATTGCCCGGTTTCTGAAAGAATAAATGTGCATTTGTTTGCATGTTCAGGTGTTTTTAGTTGTGTCTATCTGTGGAAGTCTGAGGACAGTCTCAGGTGGCATTCCTTAGATAACCTCCATGCCGTTTTTTAAGACAACATCTCCCACTGGCTTGGAACCTCTCACGTGGGCTAGACTGGTTGGCCAGATCTGCTGTCTTCGCTTCCTTGGTGTTGGTGTCTCCCACCCCCACTAACCACTCCCCCTCCACAGGAATACCAGAGTGCTACCCAGCTCTTCCAGAATAAAGCGTCCTCAGACCGCCCACTGTCAACGCCCACTCGTCGCCCAGACCAATCGTCACCGCCCTCTCATTGGACCCGCCTTCTGGACACAGCTCCGCTTATGATCGGACCCCACGCTTTTGAGAGACATTGAGACAATGCGACATTGAGAGAGACACACACAGAGACAATGGGACATGCAGGAGAGGGTTGGGTTCTCCCGTGTGTAATTAATAAATAATGTTTTTTCCTTGTAGCTCATCCCTATTTTAGGAAGTTTAGCTCTTCAGTACGAACCCAGTCCAAGGTGTTTTCTGCCCACCCAGACACGGCCTGTGGCGTGACGCAGAAAAACACACACCTTGGCACCAGGCTTACAAGCATGGGCTGCTTTTTAAAATATGGGTTCTGGGGAATTGAACTCAGGTCTTCATGCTTGCAAACAAGCACTTTATCAACTGAGCCATCTCCTTAGGATTTTTATTTTGTTTAATAGTAGAATAGTGAACAAAACCAACATAAACCTTTTAATCAAATGACAATATCAGAAACAAATATCCAAGGGGACTGGATAAAGGGTCACCTCTCAATGAACCCCCAAGCAAGCTTCAGAGATAGCCCCGTTTCTCTCTTGGGAGACTTGTTAAGTCAAGAACACTCCACATGTCCCCAGTGAGGTGTTTTTCTGCTTGTTTCCATCAAGAATGGACTTTGGATAAGGTGACTGACCCAGATTTAAGTCCCATTCCTGAGGCTGGAAAGATGGCTCAGTGGTTAAGAGCACAGGCTGCTCTTCCAGATGTGCTGAGTTCAATTCCCAGCAACCACATGGTGGCTCACAACCATCTATAATGGGATCTGACATACAGGAGTATACACGCACATTATATGATAATAAATCTTTAAGTCCATAGCCCATTCCTAAGGCTGCAATCTTTCTCGCCTCTGGAGGGTCAGTGGTAGCAGAAGCCATCTTGCATTAATACTGCATGGCTGGGGAGTGAAGTTCCATGTATAGGAACTCATGAATAGGTGGGGCCCATGTCCCCTGGAAACACCACACCCCCTTCAAAGAAAAGCAGGAATTGCCACACACCAAAAAAGGGGCAGCAGCTGGTCCCACCCACCCCTCAGGCATCTACCACTCTCTTCTCCACCTATCACATCCCTCTGGCCATCTAGAAGGACTTCAGTTGCCCAAGGCTGTCCTTGGCCTTGAAGACTGTGCTGGTTGGCTTTTGGTTAGTGTGATAAAACACTGGTCAGTACTAGCTGTGATATGGGAAAGGCTTATTTCATTTTGCAGGTTATAATCCATCACTGAGGGGAGTCAAGGCGGGAGTTTGAAGCAGAAGGCACAGAGGAATTCTGCTTGCTAGCTTGTTCCCCTAGGTTTGCTCAGCAACCCCAGGCTCACCTGCCCAGGGATAGCACTGCCTACAGGGGTCTGGGCCCTTCCATATCAGTCATTAATCAAGAACAATGCACCCACAGATGAGCCGATCGGCCATTCTGATGCAGGCAATTCCCTCCACCGCAGTATGTCTAGGTTTGTGTCAAGTCGACAAAAACTAACCAGCACAAAGGCCCCACTCCTTAACCTTACAAGCACGTCCAACCACTGCCCAAGGCACGTGCACCCCAGGACAGCTAAGAATCTTCCTCCATGCAAAACTGTAAACTTACTTGAAACAATGAGATAGGGTGTGATTTTTTTTTTTTTAAAGCTCAATTGCAGTTGAGTCAGTGTTGTGGATGGTGATGTTGTCCTCAATATTGGACCTTTAATTTTTTTTCAACTTTTTTTTCTTAGATATTTTCTTTATATACATTTCAAATGCTATCCCGAAAGTTCCCTATACCCTCCCACCCC
>NC_034594.1:95390544-95392093 GCF_900095145.1 Mus pahari
TCTCTTCCCAATGATGGCCGACTAGGCCATCTTCTGCTACATATGCAGCTAGAGACACGAGCTCTGGGGGTACTGGTTAGTTCATATTGTTGTTCTACCTATAGGGTTGCAGACCTCTTCAGCTCCTTGGGCACTTTCTCTAGCTCCTCTATTTCGGGCCCTGTGTTCCATCCTATAGATGACTGTGAGCATCCACTTCTGTGTTTGCCAGGCACTGGCATAGCCTCACAAGAGACAGCTATGTCAGGGACCTTTAATTTAACCCAAGGTGTCTTCCAGGCTCCCCACAGAAGCTGCTCCATGCCTCAGCCTCCTTAGGCGGATATGCTGCACCCAGAATTTCCTCAGGACAAGCAACCCCATGCTAGGATTTCTAGGGCTCCCACTAAACTGCAAACTCCCCACAGACAAGAAGCACAAAGTTCAGGACTGAAGTCTAGTTTAGACAGAACTACAGAGCTGAAGAAATAATTGAGAAATATCCAGATTCTGAGAAGCAGCCTCCATGAAACTTACCAGTGGCTCCGGATTGTGTATGTCTGAGTATAAAGGGCGGGAGGAAGAAAAGGCACGCCCACTTCATCTCTTCATGACTCTGCTGAGACACACCAGGAGAATGTCCTAAGCTGGGTGTAGTAGCATTCACCTTTAGTGCCAGCACTGGGAAGGAAGGATTGAGGCCAAGTTTGTCTACAGAGTGAGTTCTAGGCCAGCCAAGGACTACAGAGTGAGACTTAGTCTCAAAACAGCAAGCAAGCAAGCAAGCAAGAGAGGAGAGGAGAGGGGAGGGGAGGGACCTGAGACCTGTTTTAGAACAACATAAAAATAATCCCCAGGCTAGGGAGACACCTTAGGTAAAAGCACTTGGTCCACAATCATGAGGACTGGATTTCAGATCCCCACACTCACACAAGCAAGGTGGTCCTGAAAATGCCTGTAACCTCAGCTCTGATGGGGAGCAGAGATTAGAGGATAATTAGGGGTTGCTTGCTTCCAGACTCATCAAGAAAGCTCAAGTCTCTGGTTTCTGCCTCAAAAGGATAAGCAGAGAGTGATGTCCTCTTTTGGTGAGAGTATACTCACACACACACATGTGCATGCACACATATGTGTACCTCACACACACACATACACATCCCTCACAAGTACACACATAGACATCAGATACATACACACACATGGGCATATACACACATGCATATATAGATACACAAGGGCTTACACGTATGTGCGTGCACACATAGATACACACACAACTGTGTATATACATTTGCATACACACACTTGCATACACACATGTGCACCCATAGAGACACACATACAAGTGCATACACACAACCATGGGAGCTAAGGAGATACCTTAGTATCTTGTAAGCATGAGGTCCTTAGTACAAGTCCCAGAACACACATAAAAATGCTAGATGTACCAGAGAACTCCTAAACCTGATAAACAGCTTCAGTGCAGTAGCTGGATATAAAATTAACTCAAACAAATCAGTGAAGGACAGACGGGACGAGAAAGAAATTAGGGAAACAACTCCCTTCACAA
>NC_034594.1:95395218-95400640 GCF_900095145.1 Mus pahari
AAACTTTATATGACCCAGCACAAGGGAAGGCCTGGGCCAAGTAGTGGGAGTGTGTGGGTAGGGGAGCAGGGGTGGGGGTTATAGGGAACTTTCAGGATAGCATTTGAAATGTAAATAAAGAAAATAATAATAATAATAAAAATGCTGGATGTAGTATGTGTCCCTATAATGCCAGCACTGGGGATGCCGATGACAGATTTCTTGGGGCTGGTGAGCAGCTTGCCTAATCTACATGGTAAGTTCAGTCCAATAAGAGCCACTGCTTCAAAGAAACAAGATGAACACCATCTTAAGAATGACTCTGGAGGGTGGCTGTTCTCCTTTTCTACATATATGCATGCATACATGCATCTGCACAGACATACAAATGCAAACACACACACACACACACACACACAGAGAGAGAGAGAGAGAGAGAGAGAGAGAGAGAGAGAGAGAGAGCTTGCTCCCTTCTGTCATTTGGTTCTGATTCTATTCTCTCTTGTATGCAGTTGAAGTCTTTGAACTAACAGTTCTGGGAACTGTACTGAAGATGGTGAAACCATCTAAAACCCACAAGCAGAGAGTTCTGTTGTTAGTCTACAAGGTTCCCAGGCTATTATTATTATTATCTCTATTGTGCCATTTGGGGGGGCAGAATGTAGTTAGTCGATTATAGTTGTGCAAAGTAGTTACAAATAGGGAGGGAAGCAAAAGTCCTGATGCAGAGTTTCAAAGAGCAGGGTGGAGGGAGGCAAAGTCATTGCACTTCTGTGTGTTCCATTCTGATGCAAGATTTTAGAGCGTCAATCCTCCAGCACAAGGAAGGGGACAGCTACAGGTCAGCGCCTTCCTGGGTCAGGCAGGATTAGATACTGACTCAGATTCTTCTATGCAATCCTCTGTCATGTGATGTTACTGGTTTGCAGAAAAGATATCTGTAGCAACCGAGGTGATTGCTCATTTGCTGGGCTTGCCACCCAAGCATGAAGACCTGAGTTCAATTTCTTAACACCCATGTAAGAAGTGGTGACATACACATATAACCCCAGGGCTGGGGAATGGAGACAGGCAGATCCCTGAACTCACTTGCCTGCCAGCCAACCATATGAATGCCAGGCCAGTGACTGACCATCTCAGAAAACTAGGTGGCACCAGTAAAGTCCCTACTTCCAAGTCTGATGACCTGAGTTCTATTCCAGGACCTGCGGGGGAGGAGGGGAGAGATGACCAATATAAGGATTGTGGCAAATATAAGTCACCTGCCCACATTCAAAAATCAGTAAGTAAGTAATAAAAAATGTTTAAGTGTAGTTTTTTGTTTTGTTTTTTAGCTTTTTGAGACAGGGGTTCTCTGTGTACCCCTGGCTGTCTTGGAACTCAATCTGTAGACCAGGCTGGCCTCAAAATCACAGAGAACTGCTTGCCTCTGCCTGTTGGGATTAAAGTTGTACACCATCACTGCCAGGCTTAAGTGTGGGTTTGTAACTGATGGAACCAGCGAAATGACTCAGCAAATAAAAGTGGACAGAGTTTCTGAAGAACACCACCAGAGGTTGACATCAGGCTGTCCCACGCATGCACATACACCTGCATACACTCAAAAGTGTGCTAGCTGCTCTTCTTGATTCAGGAATTCTGGAATAGAACCTGTTGAGGTCTTGTGATGGAAGATGAAGCTGTGGCTCTCTCCTTTTCCTGCCCTGTTATCTTTGTTATGGTTTACATCGCTGTGAAGAGACACAATGACCAAGGCAACTCTTATAAAAGAAAACATTTAATTGGGGCTGGCTTACAGTTTCAGAGGCTCAGTCCATTATCATCGGGGCAGGAAACATGGCAGTATCCAGGCAGTCATGGCTCTGGAGGCGCTGAGAGTTCAACATCTTGTTTCAAAGTCAGCCAGGAGAAGACTGGCTCCCCTGTGGTTAGGAGGAGGATCTTAAAGCCCACTCCCACAGTGACACATTTCCTCCAACAAGTCCACACCTCTTAATAGTGCCACTTCCTGGGCCAAACACATTCAAATCACCACATCTCCCAACAGGTAACTAGTTTATGGATCTGTAGTTACTGCTAAGGTTGTCCTGATCATACACCTGTGAGCACAGCTCAACCCAATGTGAGTGTTCACTGTGACTGCCTTTCCTCTACTGCACAATTATTTTCTGTAATGCTTGGCTTGTTTTTTTTTTACCATCACTTTTGTTCCTAAGAATCCATCCTTAAGTTTGACAGGATGTTCTGCCAAATGTTTTTAAATAACAAATATTAGCTTTCAACTAATCAGATATGACAGAAACTCCAAGATTTTGCTTTTGTTTAGAGAATTCTCTCCTAAAGTATTTTTTTAAATTTGAATTAATTTATTATTATTGTGTTTGTGTACCTGATGTGTGTGAGGGGTATATGTGCTAATGTGTTCTTATAGTGACCAACGTACAATCTTGTAATATCAGTTTTATCCTTTGTGTGGGTTACAGGGTCTAATTTAGGTCATCAGTCTTGGTAGTAATCACCTTTATCTACTGTGCCATGTTGTCTACCCTTCTCAGTTGTTGGAAAAATACATATGTGTATAGAATGTATTATGATTGTATTCACCCCCATTACCCTCTCTTATCCCTCTCCAACCTTGCTGACTTCCATCTTTCCTGTGACCACTTCCTACCATGTATGTACACACACACACACACACACACACACACACACACACACACACACACACACTTGCAGGTCTTCAGCAGAGAGCTGTACATTCATGATTACAACAGCCATGTCCCATCACAACACCCCTCTCCACTCTAGCTCTTACCAGAGTATTTCTTTATACACCCTGGAGATAACACTCTTAAAAGATAGCTTAAAATACGTATTACTTGTTTATAGGGTTCATGTACACCATGGGACATGTGTGGCGGTCAGAGGCAGGAGAACATTAGTAAGTCTGTTCTCTCCCTCCACCACGTGAGTTCTCGGGACTAAACTTGGGTCTGAACTTGAGTCATCAGTACCTTTACCCACTGAGTCGCCTCTGGCCCAAATGCTCTTCTTTTTATTATTTTTTATTTTTCTTTAGTGTGGTTTCTAAATTAGGTCTATGAAGATTTTTTCCCAGATTTGCTTTTTTTTTTTTAAAAAAAAAAAAAACTCTCTTCTAAGTATTAAAAAGGGGGGATGTACTAAAGATAAAGCATGTGGTTGTTTCAGAAAAAAAAAAACAAAACAACAAAAGCCACTACCTGCCCCTTCCCCCCAAAAAAACCCTCACCATCTAACTGAAGCTTATCAAATGTGCTATGGAAGGAAAATTCTTTGCTTTGAGAAAAGCCATCTCTCAAAATCTGAATTAAATATCATAGAAAACAATAAAGATGGGATGTTTTCCCCCAGCATCAGGCTCAAGGCAAGAACGTCTAGTCTTCCCATGTCTATTTGAGGGCTTGGTAATCTAATGAGGTAATCAAGTCAAGCCAAGTATAAGCAAAATCTTGCCTGGGATAGGACTATGCTGAATCGGTTGTGCTTCAGCAGTAAACAGCTGTGGTTGTCACACAGATTCACCAAGGCATCTGTGATGATTATCTTTCACTGGATCTTGAGACAGCCTAGAATACCTCGGAAGACAGTGTCAATGAGACCCTGTCCTCATTGGGTTGGTCTGTGGGCGTGCCTGGGGGTTGGTGCCTTGATTGCCTTAATGGATGTGGGATGCTCACTACAAATGTGAGAGGCACCTTCTGGTGGCATCTCAGATAGAGGGTGTGGAAGAAGGAAAGCTCTGCTGTTCTGTTTTGTTGGACTTCACTCTTGTTGGTAAGCTCATCTACTTTGTTGCTGCAACTGCCAGTTCCTTTGTATTAGAACCAGTTTCTCACAAAAACTGAACTCCAGTGACTCTCCAGGAATTTCCCAAGCCTTCATCATCAGTTTGGGACAGCTGATACCTCCAATCTTGTGGACCCAGTACCAGATTCTCAGTCTCTCCAGTATGAGTCAACCATAGTTGGATGACCCAGATGATTGTGTAAGACAGTGTAATAAATGCTCTTTTGATAACCTTCCATTCTATTGGTTTTGTTCCTCTAGAGAACTGTAAACCTACGCAGTATTCATAGCAGCTGGTCTGGTTTGAGGGAGGTTTCCCTATATTCTTGGCTGACATTCTTCTGCTCACAGCAGCCAGGGTGGGGGCTCAAGGTAGAACATAAAATCTGTCAGTTCTGGGGTCACATTGCCCTGACTTCCCACATGTTAGCATATTTAAAGGAAAATCATACATTACCAAATGTCTTAGAGTTTCTATGACATTAGAAACTCTTGTGTATGCTGTGAAGAGACACCAAGACCATAGCAATTCTTATAAAAAGAAGACATTCATTGGGGCTGGCTTACAGTTTTAGAGGCTTAATCCATTATCATCATGTCCAGAAGCATGGCAGCACACAAGCAGACATGGTGCTGGAGACAGAGCTGAGGGTCTACATCTGCGTTTGCAGACAGCAGGAAATGACTATGAACCACTAGACCAGGCTTGAGCTTCTGAGATCTCCAAGCTCTTTAGTGACATACTTCCTCCAACAAGGCCAACACCTCCTAATAGTGCCACTCCCTATGAGACTAGAGATTGGGTCATCCATTTTTATTCAAACCCATGCACCAATGGTGTTCACAATTGTAGCCTGTCATTCAAAAGGCGTTGCTATCTCACGATGTTTATTCCTTTTCCTACATCCCAGAGAGCACACATCTTCAGATGATTGAACTGAAACCACAGTGGCCCTGAGGCTCAGCTGCTGCCTGGTTGGTGCCAGTGGTCCAGTTCATAAATCAGTGGTGTTAACAAGATGCCATCTCTGCTTTTAGGTATATACATAAATACTGACACCGCCTCAATCCCAGACAGAAGGAAGGATTTTTGCTCTGTGCTGTATCCCAAATTGAGCCACATGATTATTTCTGAGTGTAGCTGAGTCCAGAGGTGAATGAGGATACAAGTTTCTTCAGGTATGAGCCTCAGGCCTTGCCACTGTGAAGGAAAGTGAAGTCTCCAGCATTTTGGGTTGCTCAAGGCACACTTGGGTTCCAGTACTGTGAAAGTAGAAATGAAGGCCATTCCCACAAAGACAAGAGAGTGTGGACTTTAAGGCAGGGGAAGAGACAGTTTAATGGTGTCTAATATCCAAAGTGATCATTTCCAAAGAAATTACTACTATCAACCTATATAATTAAGTATCTAAAAGTTAACAATAAATGAAAGAACTGAAATTTACTAAAAAGTATTAAGAAAGTACAGAAAGAAGGTTGAAAAAATTAAAATGCAATCATGGTTTCTTAATGTAGACAGCTACCAATTTGAAATGTAATAAATAGAATATAAGAAACTATCTTGCAGCCGGGCATGGTGGCGCACGCCTTTAATCCCAGCACTCGGGAGGCAGAG
>NC_034594.1:95401439-95402947 GCF_900095145.1 Mus pahari
GGGAGGGAGGAAGGAAGGAAGGAAGGAACGAACGAAGGAACGAAGGAACGAAGGAACGAAGGAACGAAGGAAGGAAGGAAGGAAGGAANGAAGGAAGGAAGGAAGGAAGGAAGAGAAATGTATTCTCAGGGTTAGGGGATGCTCAGCAGTTAAGAACACTGCTACTAGCAGGAAACTGGACTTCTGATCTCAGTACCATGAGCTAGGCTCAACTCCAGTTTCAGGGAATCCTACACTCTTTTCCCACCATGGGCACTGCTCTCATGTGCCCATGTGCATGTGCACACACACACACACTCACACACACACACACACACACACACACACACACACACACACACACACACAAACTAAAATAAATACTTTTTAAAAATATCCAAATTCAAATGAAGCATGTTTGGAGATCCAGCTATGGTTCCACATCCTCCACTTCCTCCCTCTTAGGGTCCAGATGCTGCTGTTTACCTGGTTGAAGTGGGTGGGGTCTGCAGGGTCCTGGTCATGCCAGAGAGGTGGGGCTTCACCAGCTTGGGACATTCCAGTGTCCATCCACTGAGAGGACCTCTGTGGAGGGTCTGAGCTCAAACTTGGATAAAGACTCGTTGCTTTTGCATACGAATTGGACTCCTGGTGGTCTCTAGTGGTCTGTGGCGACCTCACATAGAGTTTTATGAAAACCATTGGCTGGAGTTTAAAGCCCTGAAAGGCCTCATGTGTTTGGAGAAGCTTTCCAGGAATCTCAGGTACTTGCTGGGTGGATTCTTATTGGGGTGGGGGTGGGAGGGTTGAAATTGTAAGTTTGCCAAGGACTATTCGACTTTCCCCAGGTAGAGGGTGTGGCAGGTCAGGCTCCAGGGATAAGGTCAGAGAAAAAGAATCTCTGCTGGAGAAGGGATTCCTCCATTTCCCAAGGAGCTCAGAGGAGCTATCCGGTCATGGTAGATTGAGACCTTAAAGAGAAAGGTTTCCCCACAATGTAAATTAATGATTTGGGTTAAAAAGAAACAGTGTTAAAATGCTGTCAACTGTTCCTACATGAATTTACAAATCTAATGTAAGTACATTAAAAATACTAACAAAAATGTTTTGTAGGTGTGTGTGTGTGTGTGTGTGTGTGTGTGTGTGTGTGTGTGTGTTTGCGAGTGCGTGCGCGCATGTTTAGACTCAATGACTTGAGGGTGTCACCCTCAGAAACACCATTTACCTTTAGGCAAAGGGGGGTAGATTTCAGAAAAACCTTTTAGTAAATGACACTGGGGCAACTGGTCAGCAACCGGTTACAGTAGATAAATGAAAAAGTAAAATAGCACACAAGTCAGCTGTAGAAGAGGTGATCTGACTGTAGGAATATGAAAGAACTTTCCAACCAGAACCTGTTTGACCACATTGAAGTTCCAGTTAGCCAGGTAGGGTGGCACACACCTTTAATCCCAGCACTTGGGAGGCAGAGGCAGGCGGATTTCTGAGTTCGAGGCCAGCCTGGTCTACAGAGTGAGTTCCAGGACAGC
>NC_034594.1:95403843-95405988 GCF_900095145.1 Mus pahari
GAGAGAGAGAGAGAGAGAGAGAGAGAGAGAGAGAGAGAGAGAGAGAGAGAGAGAGAGAGAGCATCGCCTCCTGGTCTTCCCTAGGGGCTTCTAGAGCAAAGCTAGGTCCATCCATCTCTGGCCTTTACTTCCAGTCATAGTGAGGTGGTCAAAGGAGATCTTCAAATTAAGATAGTAAAGGTAAGGGAGTTTGAGTCAGGGTTGAGAGTAAAGGGGTCAGCGTGGGGGATAAGAGTGGGGGGATGAGGGAGGGGTCAGAGTGAGGTGGTTTCACCACGATGATGAAAACAGTAGCTCTCCTCTTTGGGGGTCTCCCTTGTGAGTTCCAGAGCATTAGTGGATGCTGATGGGGACTGTCCCTGAGCTTTGTGGGCACTCTGTGGTTACAGCCTGTGAGCCAGGCACAGCAGCAGGAAAGATGTATGCAAACCCACCTCCCAGAGGAACGGGGGCTCAGAGAGAATGCAGAAGCTACTGAGGCTTCAGAACTCAGCTGCTGCTCGGCCCACAAAGCCCATCAAGATGTCTCGGGCCACGGCAAGCTTGGTGGAACAACCGGGCCTTTCACTGTCCTCTTGAGGCAGGAGAGGAACACAGGGGAAAGTCGTGGGGACATGGGAAAGGAAGGAGCTTCACTTGCTCCTTCTTGCTGAGGAAGTCAGGAGGCTTCCTCACTGCTTTGCACCCCACTGATAACATCCAAATTGCCCACTGAGACAGCCCATGTTGTCCTGAAGATCTCACCATCAAAGATAATATAACCGGGGCTTATTTGGGACTCAAATGGCCTAGTAGGGCTGAGTATTTTCTCACCCGACGTCAAACCCTTCAGAAAACCATCTTGCAACTTTTTATAACAAGGAAATTCTTTAACTTCCCACTTTGTTGTAAGCTACCCTCTGAGCAATGTTAAAGACGGGCAATGGTGCTTCTTATCGAGTGTAAGAGCGTTCACTCGCGAGCCCCCAAACCCTATACACATCCGCAGTGAGGAACAGCTCAGAACTATTCATCTTTGAAAGCCCGAACCCACGCTCTCCGGCTCTCTTCTGCCCCTGAACACCTTTCTTCCTATTTTAAAATATATTTTAATTAAGATAGAGTTAAAGCACTCCCCTGTCCCTTCATATTCAAGAAACAGCACCTCAGGCTGGTGAGATGGCTCAGTGGGTAGAAGTGATACACACAGCCTGACAACTTAAGCTCCATGCCTGGGATTCACCAGGTGACAGTGGGGAACTGATTCCCAAAAGTTGTCCTCTGACCTCTCCATGTGCCACTGGCACACCTATGCCTGCACACACATACACACAATAAACAAACGGACCCCGACTTTGCACTTGCATACATACAGTAAACAAATGGACCCTAACTCTGCACTCACGTGTACACAATAAGCAAACGATGCCCACTCTGCTTCTCACTAGCTTGTCCTTGAATTCTTTTCCTCACAAAAGCAGGGCCCTAAGAGAAAAGGGACTCTTCCAGTACTAGTGACAGAGTGGCTGCTTTTCTGCCCCTGTCTCTGCTGACACTCTCAGTTAGAAAGACACACACTCTCCCAGGCCCTTCCCATGTTTAGGAACATTGTGACAAGATGTCCGTTCCATGCCCTGTGCACATGGTCACATTCTCTAAGGCACCATCTCCACCTTCCTGATTTCCTTTCTTGGTACATAGAGCAGGAAGCCAGCAACACCAGGTGCAGGGCATGAATGACACCTGCAGCAGGTCCTCAGCCCAGAGCCTACATTGTTCGTGATGTTGACTGAAAGTCTGTTTTACAATGGCGGACTAACTTCCTCATCTTTTCCGGTTTTGGAACCTTGACACCATCTGTGGTTCTGCACAGACATGCAACCATTTTGTGGAACAAGGGAAAAGACTGAGAGAGAAAAAGACCAGAATGAAGCCAAGCGGTGACAGGGAGTTGGTGACAGCCAATGGTGGGTGTGGCATGTGGAGGAGCACCTGATGTCAGTGTGGATGTCACAGATAAGCTTTCAGGTACCCGATGTCCCTGGCTGTCAGTGACTTGTCTCTTGTCTAAGTATATGTCTTAGTCAAGGTTTCTATTCCTGCACAAACGTCATGACCAAGAAGCAAGTTGGGGAGGAAAGGGTTTATTTGGCTTACATTTCCATA
>NC_034594.1:95407775-95413987 GCF_900095145.1 Mus pahari
AGAAGATCTTCCAACTGGTAATAAGGACACATGCTCCACTATGTTCATAGCAGCCTTATTTATAATATCCAGAAGCTGGAAAGAACCCAGATGTCCCTCAATAGAGGAATGGATACAGAAACCTGGATCTTTTGATGTGAGAAGATCCACCATCTGGGCCACACCTGCTGGCAGTCTGTATAAACGACACAGATGAAGGGAGCTCTGCCTTTGTCTGCTTGGCTTTACTCTGAGTCCAGTGCATTCCTTCAGCACCGTGAGAGCCTACTACTTCAGGATCCTGGCACATAATAAATAAAGACAGCGGAGACATCCAGCCGTGTGGAGTGGATGGTGACTGGATTCTTGGAGCTTCTGTTGGCAGACTGCTGTTGTTGAACTAGCTGGACCATAGCCTATAAGCCACTTTAATACACACACACACACACACACACACACACACACACACACACACACATTTCTGTTCCCCTAGAGAACCTTAACTAATACATCCTGTTTTAGTCCCCCCAGGAATCTGAAGTCACAGGCATGCTCAGGGTGCCTTGGTTGTAATGTGGGTACTGAAATCCAAACTTCCTGATTGCGCAGCATGCACTCTTACCCAGTAGCGGCATCACTCCAGGGGCACAATTCTTGCTGAGAGGCAGGATCTCTGGCTCTGACAAAAGGGCTCTGTGTGAGGACACATGGGGCAAACGAAAGCCATTTCCCTTCAGGGGACTTCCTTCTAGAACACAGCAGAGTGGCCTTTGCTCATGATCTAGGTAGGTCTAGGCAGAAACCTCAGGTCACACATCATGGTCAAATCAAGAGCTGGACTTTGGTTGGGTGTGGCGGAGGACATTTGTAATAATCCCAGAACTCAGGAGGCAGAGGTAGGAAGATTCAGAATTCTAAGCTAGCCTGCGCTACCCAGCAAGGCCCTGTCTCAAAACAACAATAATAAAAATAAATAAATAAGTGAATAAGTAGGAACCCAACTCGGAATTCTGGTGGAGGGTCGTGAATTTGAGAACAGCCTGGGCTATGTAATAAGATTCTGTCTCAAAATCTCCCCCTGTAAAAATTTAAAAACAAAACAAACAAACAAATCAACAAACAGCTTTTTGTTCTAGCATGTGGGAAGCTGAGGTAAGAAGCATTTTAGATTTATCTGAGCTACAGAGCAAGACTGTCCAATACCAAAGTAGCCCTGTTTGTCTTTCTGAAGAGCTACAGTGCCTCCTGCATTCCTTCGTAGTTTGGATAAGTTCTATGCTCACACCAAACACATGCTCTGGAAATTGTCCCCCATGTGGCAATGTTGAAGTGGTGGATTGTTTAAAAGGTGGGACCTGATGGAAGAGAGGTGGGTGGTGGCCTCTGCCCTTACAGATAGATTAATGCTTGCTTTGTGGGGATAGATTAGGTCTGACAGGAGTGAGCTGGCTCTCAAAAGCAAGCTAGTGGGAATCAAGGTCTGGCTCTCCTCAGTCTCTGTTGCACATGACTCTCATCCTTACCCATTCTTTGCCATTTGTGAAGCAGCCATAGTGGCCTTGCTGGGATAGTTGCACCATGCTGTATTGATGCGCCAGCCAACAGACTCATAAGCCAAATGAAACTCTTTTAGTTGTTCATTACATTGCATCATGTAGTTTGTCATAGCAAAGCAAGATGGAACAAAACAGCAGTTATAGAATGACTCCTAGTGAATCAAGCTCTTTTCTTTGAGCTCTACAGACATAGCCCTAGGCTAGAGGTTTCTGGAAGCTCCAGATATTACACATTGGCTGAACATAACATCTCAGTATCGCCCTGAACTCTACTTATTCCAGCAGATGTTCTAGGCTCATAGGTATGCCCACTCTATTTCTGCTGTGTGGCCGTGTAAGATAGATATGTTTATATGCATATGTATGTATGTGCACAATATCTGTGCACATGTTCATGGAGACCAGAGATCAATATCGGGGGTCCTCCTTGATCATTCTTTATCTTATTTATTGAGACAAAGTCTCTAGTGAGCCTTGAGCTATCCTTGAGGTTTGGCTATCCTAGTTGAACAATGAACTCCAGGTATCTGCTTGTCTCTGGTCCACAGCCCTGAGGATATAGGCATATGCCATCCACCATGCTTGGCTTTACATGGGTCCTGGAAATAAAAACTTGAGTCTTGACGATATGCAGCAAACATTTCGTGATTGAGCTACCTCCCCAGGCCTTGTATTCAACCTTTTGAGATTGTGATGAATGTCATCTACAAAGTTCACAAATGAGAACTTCACAGTTGAGTTGAAAAAAAAAAAGTAAAACACTGGAAATTGATATTGTTTCAAATAAGGTGCTTGGCTTCCTTCACAGGTCTCTGTGCTACTTGCAGTTGAACATGCTTGCACCTAGAGGCGAAGATGTGACTGGATTACCAAAAAGGCCACTATCTTTGTAGGACCTGGAGTCTTTCCTGGGCAAGGCTTGCTAACGCTGGCTGTTTTCTTACTGGACCTGTGTGGGCCTCAGCCCCCTACCCTGTGCCACAGCCATGCACTCTCTTGCTCTGCCACAGTGGCTCAGAAAGTCACAGGGAACAACAAAGTCAGAGCTGTCCATTTGTCACTGCACTCCAGGACACTGGCAATGAGGATTTAACTTAGGTAGTGTGACATCTTGGGTTTCTTTGTGCTGCTGAAGGGTTCACCCACCTGCTCCGATATCACCACACTCCGCAGTATCAACGAAGTGCAGAGGCTGGGGAGAGGAGAGCTTGGGAGGAAGACACTTTAGCTCTTAGTAGACCATTGGGCAAATCCCCACTCTTAAGTTTAAACTCAGTGGCAAGGCTCTGATGGGGAAGCCCCAAGCTATGTTTGAAAGAAGGGTGTGGCTCTGGTCTGCACAGTACTAACACCTATCCTCCTGGTCATGGAACTCAGTTGTGCTCAGCAAAAGAAATTGGGAGAGAGGGGGGGGCTGTACATCCCTCCAAGGTCTTCTAGAGCACCCCAAGCATGATGTTCCATGATGTTCCATGATGTTCTCCTCCTAGTAGTGAGGAGATGCGTTCTGGTACCCAGTGCTCCAGCACCCATCACCTTGGCAGGCCACCTCTGATACTCAAGAGCCTGCAGCAGGGAGCCAAAAGCCAGAATTGCTTCCCCTCAGCCTCTTAGTCACCCCCTTCGAATCTGAGAACCAAGTCCTTCCAAGTGAATGTTAACTGGAGCAACCCACCTAGGTACTTGGACGTTTATGTGTGTGTACTCACCTGCATACCTGCATCTGGAAGCCAGAGGTCAATGTCAGGGGGTCTTCAACCACTCTCCAGCTTATGCATTTATTTAGAGACAAGGTCTCTTGCTGCAACGAACTCACAGAATCAGTTGACTGTCTCACTGTTGAGCCCCAGGGTCCCCTGTTTCCACTCCACAGTACTGGGGTTACAAAGGCACAGTATTGCGTTTGCCTTTTTTTAAATATCCCTGTTTAAAATTCGGGGGGAACCCACCATGTTTGTGAGATATCCCCCAACACTCATCCCTGTTTAAGACAGGGTCTAGGTATCCCAAGCTGGCCTTGAACTGGATATGTATCTGATTATGACCAATCCTCCCTCCTTCCTCCACCTCGCAGTACTGAGTTACAAGAATGGGCAGCCCTGTCTGGTTTAATGAAACACTGGTTTGAACTCAGGGCCTTGAGCATGCAAGCTGAGAGCTCTACCAACTTAGGGACACGCCTAGTCTTTACCTAGGAATTTCTCTAGCATCCTTGGTTGATTCCTTCCCCCCCCCCCTACAAGTATGGAAAAGTCCTTGAAAATGTCAGACAGGTTAGCTGCTCCCACCCCCTGCTGGAATGTTCTGGGCAGAGCCTAAGGCTCCCCACTCCTCCAGGAACTTCACTGGGGTTCAGGGCAGAGTCTGGGTTGCCTGTTCGGGGTTTATTCCTCATGGTCTCACCTGCTGTTTGTCATTCAGCTCGGGCCTGAGACGGGCTGAGTGGATTGGCACTAAAGCAGACGATTTATATTCTGAGCAGAGTTTAAATGAACTGCGCAGAAGTCAAATCTCGAATTGTTCTTGTTTACCTTGAGCAGGGCTGAAGACTTAGGCTTGGGTCCATCCAAATTCCTAATGGACCGACTGCCCCAATTACAGATGATGCTGCAGGAGTCTGGATGCCTCGGGAGGGGCTCAGTGTCCTTCAGCTTGGGCAAGGTATGCTGCAGGTCACAGGGAAGGTGCATGACATGGGGGAAGGGTGTTGGGCCAGGGAATGACTTTCATAGATCGTCTGCCCTCTCCTGCAGCAAAAACTTCATGAGACAGCAGCATTCAAAGGGGACAAGATTTTACAGTGGGTGGCACTTGGGAGGGGCCACCCATGGTGCTGTAGGTGACAAAGGATGGCCTAGTCTTTGGAGGGGGATTGGTTTTTGAGACAGGGTCTCATACAACGGAGGCCAGCTTTGAACTCCTTATGAAGCTGAAGATGACCTTGACCCTCTAATCTCCATGCCTCGTCCCCACCCCCCAAGTGTGAGGTTTGAAGGCGCACACCATCATGCTCATTTTAGAAATACTGGGGATCTAACCCAAGATCCCCAGGCATGATGGAGCATTCTCATCTACGCCTATGGTATCTCATCCAATATCTATGCATAAGCATACTGAGTTAAAAATATAGAAGGAAGAATTACATTTATGTTTACCTCCCTGCAAAGCTAGATGGCCAGTTCTGGAATAGGACATTGACCTAAGAACCTTGTCATAACCCGAACAAAGCAGAAGTGCCATAGCTACCACAGGAGAGCAACACTTAACCTCCAGGGGGACTGTGGGAAAGTGATCAGAATCAGTCATCTTTCTGGCTGTGAAAGCTTCCATCTCTAAACTCTGGTGCTGCTCTGGGCAGTCTCCAGGGTTCTGCCTCCAGGGTCCCTACCTAGACAGCAGCAGGAAGGAAACTTAGGCCCCTGGGGTCACTTAGCAGCCCAGCATCCATGGGATGCCGATGTCTTAGCCCAGCTATCTCTCTAGCCTGGGCCTTTTCAGTGCAGCTCTGGTTTGTGAGGACAGAGGTGTATTCAAGCCAAGTGTGCTTTGGAAAGGTAATCAGTAGGGTCACCTGCCAGTTCCTCCTCATCCTCTCTCCTCCAGGGAAGTGGCACACAGACATGCATGCACACCTGTATATACACAATATGCACAAATGCGTAGCTGTGCTATCAACATCAATATGTACATATGCAGACATATTGCTACTCCCATGAGAAATTGTTCTGTGTCAAGAATATTTCCTGGGGCTATAGGTGGAGCTCAGCTCAACAGAGTTCTTGCCTGTCCGTTCTTGCCTGTCTGCATTCTGGGGGATCAGAAGTTCAAGGTCATCCTTGACTATATCCCATGCTCAAGGGCAACCTGGGAATATGTGAAACTGTCTCAAAAACAAAACCGAAGTGTTTCAGGAAATGTTATTTAGGTTCAGAAATCCCCTGGTCTGAACTCCTGTCATCCAAGAGGTCAGTATTGTCACATAGGGTCAGCTTCTTGGCTTATCAAGGCTGAAATTCTCTCTGGTGGAAGTCCAGAGAACTAATTAATTTGAGGGTGGGAGGTGTTTTCCCTGACTCCAGATTCTGCGTGTTCCTGATGTGACTGTGTTGAGTTTCCCTTAATCAGTTCCAATCTGGGTCTGTCATCCTTGTCTTAAATGTAGTTATAATTTCAGCTGTCAGTTTATTTCCCAAAGTGAAAATAGCAAACAGGGCTTTAATGAATCAATCACCCAGCGCAATTGTGCAAACAGGAGGCTGAGAGGCGATGGCTAGTATGCCGGGAAGCTGGAGTCTTGTTTCCTGAACCCCTCTCACTGATGGCTGTTGTAGATGCTGGGGATCCAGGGCTGCAGCAGGATACATCAGGGTATTCATCCACACCTGTGGGAACAAATATACCTCTGAGGGGGCTGGGCGATGGCTCAGTCAGCACGGTGCTGCTATGCAGGTGTGAGGACCTGAGTTTGGACCCCCAATATCTACATAAATAATGAACGTGTCAGCAGACATGCGTAATCTCAGTGCTAGGGAGGCAGAAACAGACAGATCCCATAGGCTTGCAGTTCAGTCAGCCAAGCCAGATTGGTGAACTGCAGGTTAATGAGAGATACTGTCTCCACGAGAGAGAGAGAGAGAGAGAGAGAGAGAGAGAGAGAGAGAGAGAGAGAGAAAATGA
>NC_034594.1:95414036-95449718 GCF_900095145.1 Mus pahari
GAGAGAGAGAGAGAGAGAGAGAGAGAGAGAGAGAGAGGTTGAAAATGATACTCCACTATCGACCTCTGGCTTCATATGTACACACACACACACACACACACACACACACACTGCTTCTGTGATAAAGGATCCCTACATTTTCTCTGCCAGGTACCACACTTAGTAACCAGGAGTATACCCATGGCCTTGTGCCTTCCTAATGTGCCGAGGTTTTCTATGTCTGTCATCACATAGTAGAGGGGGGAGGGGAGAAGACTGATGTGCAAGCTCCAGGCTCCCCAGTCATTGAACATGGCTAGGTGACTTTGCGGCTGTCCGTGTCTCTTTTCTGAGATACAGAACTAGGTGAGCATAACCTTCAGGAAGGAAGAGACAGAGTAAAGGGTTCTCTCCATTCTGTGAGTCAGTGCTGACTCACTGTAGCAGACACACGACGCCTTTTCATTCAAGGAAATCCACTGGTGGAGGAGTCCTGGATATTTCATGGTAATGTCAAGAGGGCATATGAGAAGGGAGGCCTTCTCTCCCCAGCTCCTCCATAGAAGGAGGAAGGGAAAGCTCAAAGGACCCTGAGTGGGGGTTCCATCTAGCCACAAGTGACCTTGGTAGATGCTCAAGTATGTAGGAAATAGAAGTTGGCTGAGAGAGAGGAACTCCATGGTGCAGTGTCCATAAGGTCACCATCTATGATGGTGTAGAACTTTGAAGTGAAGCAGATGTTTTGGGGTAACTTACATTCCTGCGAGTAACCTTTCCCCTAGGCTCTGTAATGAAACCCAATGAACTTATTGTCTTACCAGCTGGACTTGGGTGGAATCACTTACTTTGGTCTGTGGTTAGTACTCTGAGCTGAATAGGCATTTGTTCTCACCTCCCTGGGAAAGGTTCCTGCAACGGGAGAGAGTTGAAGTGGCAGATGGAGAAATACCTATGTCCTTGAAGCTGTCTCTGGGGCTCAGAAACATCCAACCTTGGAATTGCTCTTGTCTTCAGGCCTCTTGTTTCAGCAGGTAATAGATGGCTCTGAATGTGAAGGCAGTGTCTGATGGATCTCCTCCCTCCAGCTGGCACTGGCTTCCTGCCTTGTTCAGGAACAATACAGCTAATGGTCACAGGTACATTTGTAACTGGGGTCAGGGGCTCCTAGGGATGGTAAGGGGTCTGTCCATCACAGACATGAAGCTCTGCCTACCAAAGGTTAGAAAAGATGACTACCCAAATCTCTGTGGTCCTGGAAGCTTCTGTCTTGAATTAGCATCAATTGCTTGACCACTTCATTGATTGAAGCAAATCACATTGTGTGTGTGTGTGTGCATGTGTGCGTGTGTATGTATGTGTGTGTGTGTGTGTGGGTGTTTGTGCATGAGCACTCATGCGAACACTTGCACATGCTCCATGCATATGTGTGCATGGAGGGGCCTGAGGACATGCTGCTGTTGCTCAAACGCCGTTCACTTTGTCTTTTGGGATTGGGACTCTCACTGACCTGCAACTTGCCAAGTATGTTAATCTTAATGGCCAGTGAGTCCCAGAAATCTTCCTGTCTCTGCCTCTTCCGTTCGGGGAATTTAGACTCACACCACCACACCAAGCCTTTTTTACTTGAGTTCTAGGGATCTAACTCATGTCTTCATTCTCATATGGCAAGCACTTTACTGGCTACTCCTGGGAACAATAGTCTTGCTATGTGCCCAGACAGCAAAGGCTGGAACAGTTTGGTGAATAGTATCAAAGTCTAGCAAATAGACTTACAATCCACTGAGTGTGGCCGCATGGACCGGTGACAGCTGTTTCACCTCCTTGACGCTTGTTTTTCTTGCCTACAGTCGCTTGTAATGCTTCCTTCTTTTTCTATGATGGTAAAAATGACATACATAACAGATGCATTTTTAAAGCCCAATGAAGACCAGGGGAGTGGAAAGCTGAGGGTCTATATGTTCCCAGCAAAGATGCTGGCTAGCTATGGAGCTCTGCCTCAGTACTCTACCCCTGGGTAGTGAGGACACAGGCTGTCTCCCATTCTCATGACAAAAGAGGGCCCGTGCTAGGCTGGGATTGCAGAGGTGAAGGGAATGAGTCAGGAACTATTTTTTCCTTAACAAAACTCAGCAGTTCATCTTATCCCAGTTTGGGTGGCTGAATTCCAGGGTCAAGGCACAGGCAAGGAGACTCTTTCATCTGAGGCTCATCTGACTTATAGGGAGCTCCTCTCTCCTAGGTCTCCCTATAGCTTCTCTGTGCCTGATTGTTCCTGATGTCGCTGTGTGAATTCAAATCCTCTGCTTCTAGGATACCAGTTGACTGAAGGAGGTATTGTCCTAAAGGACACAGTTCAACTGAATTGCCTCTTTAAAGATTCTTCCTATAGATCCAATCCCATTCTTGGGTCCCTGTGTGTGTGTGTGTGTGTGTGTGTGTGTGTGTATAGGGGTTCTTGCGACAATATGTAACACTTGCACTACATATTGTAGTTTCATTTTGCCTACATGGGCAGCAGTCACAGAAATGAAGAGTTTTGCAAATGAGAAGATATTTCTGGGACAGCCTGAGGTCTGAGGTTCATTCTCAACCCTTGCCTTCCTGAAGAGCGAAGTTATCTACAGGCTAAAGAAGCAGAGTCAGCTGAGGAAAGGAGACCCGAGGTGAGGGGACACAATCTGCAGTCCGCGCATGCATAAGGAAAAAGTATACACATAAGCAAATACAGCGAATGCATTACCAAACATCCTGGTGCATACACAAACAAATACCACTGCTTGATGAGAGCCAGAGAAATGGAAAACACTGTCATTGAAGAGCTCCAACAGGGGGAGTTTGGCTCTCTGTAGCCCAGAGGTCATTGGTGGGATACTTACATAGGCAACCTTTACCAGCTTGACCCCCACGTAAGGAGCATCATCTATCCCCACAGGCTTGACGTTGCCAACACAATGACCCAACTGACACATCAAAGATAAAGAGGTCACAAAAATATCTCATAATGTTTTAAGTTTATGATCTTGAGTTGGACCACATTCATAGTTATTTTGGGACGTGTTTGGCTCCTGAGCAGGGAACATACTTTTAGGAGTCAGAAAAGTTACTGGGAGTTCATTGCTCAGATACCTGGCCTTTAAAATTGGTGATCAGGAAAACTGATCAGGGGTTGAAAGGATGGCACAGCTATTGCAGAAGACCTGATTTGGCTTCTAGCACCCACATCCATTTCTGAGGGATTTGAAGCCCTCTTTCTGTTGAACACATGAGGCAGAGAGAGAGAGAGAGAGACAGAGACAGAGACAGAGACAGAGACAGAGAGAGAGAGATGATTGCAAAAATACATCTTTTTGAAACAACAAAACCACCAAATAAACAAAACAAATGGGTCCTGGAGAGGTGGCTCGTTGAGGAAGTGCACTTGCAGAGGGCCCAAGATCTCAGCACCCACATGACAGCTCACAATTGCCCATAACTCCAGTTTCAGGGGATCTGATGCCCTCCTCTGGTCTGTATGGGTAACAATCACCCTCTTGGTGCAAATACATGCATGCAGACAAACACTCATACACAAAATAAAAATAAATACATCTTAAAAGACAAAAGAAGTGATCAAAAACCAGGAAGAACAGGTTTGACATGTCAGGTTTGACAATGCTTTCAACTGGGGAGTTAACAGAGGCTGCTCAGCAGCTCAAAGAGGACATTCTTATCTTCTCAAAGAAGACTGCACAGGAGAAAGACTCACGAGCTACAGGGTTGATGTGGCAGAGGGAGAAAAGTATGGTAAGAAGACAATAAAGAGCAAGAGGAGGGATAGATAGAAGAAGAGGGACAGGGGTGGGGGTAGCTTGCAAGGCTCAGAGCACGGACTTGCCACAGGAGTCAGCACAGCTTGGGTGTGTGTGGCTGTCACCCTGCTCTGAGATCTGTGGATGATGGCAGACACCCTAAGCAAAGACAGCCAGCTTGAGCCACTCTGACCAGTGACAGTCACCAACTTGTGTGCAGAAGGATTGGTGGGCTAATGAAGCCTGGTACTGTGGAGTTTACTTACAGATAAACTTGTAGAAGATATTCATAATTAATTGTGTAGGTTTAAATGCTTAGGGAAGCTTATTTATAATCTTAACTGTAGTCTTTACATTCAGTTCACCTTAAGTGGAATCCTAATTTGGGGAAGTAGGCATGCTCTGTCCATTTTAGGGAGTCTAGTCAGACCTCTCATGTGAGGATGTGACAAGACTTTCTGTCATCAGCTCTCAGGGGTCTATGTACCTGGTAAAGAAAACAGAATGTAGAGAAAGAGTCCCCAAATACAAACAGCATGGAGATGAGTTTCTCCAGGGGACAATGCATGTTTTAGTAATTTGCTTTGCACTCCATTCTGTGAGCTAAACCATGTCCTCTTAATACTTATACCTTGGGCTGACAAGACAGCTCAGTGAGTAGAGGAGCTTGTGGCCCAATCTGACAACATGCTTTTGATGCTTAAGACCCACCTGATGGAAAGGGAAAACTGAATCCTGAAAGTTGACCTCTGATGTGCGTGCCTGCACAGGCACAAACATACCCACACTCACACCCACATCCTACACAAACAAACAAACGAACGAACAAGTGTGATATTCGCATGTTAAAATCTTAGCCTCAGCATCTCAGGCCATGGCTGTGTTTAGCGAGAGGGTATGTTTAGTGATCGTTAAAGGCTGGGATGTGGTTCAGCTGGTGCACTTGCTCAGTGTGCACAAAGGCCTGAGTTCTAGTCCCAGCACCTGAACTGAGCTGGCAGAGGCAGGAGGATCCAGACTTTAAGGTCATCTTTGACCACATAGGAATTTTGAGGCCAACCTGGGCTACGATGCCCCTTTGAGAGACAGGGGAGGAGAGAAATGTGTGCGAATGACCTGAGCAGGATACATTCTGGTCCTTTGGGACTGGTGTCCTTTCCAGAAGAGATTGGTACCCAGATTGGTGACCAGAGGAGGCTACCCATAACCAAGGAGAGAGGCTTCAAGAGAAGCCAGACCCCAATGTCCTCAGCTCCCAGCTTGTAAGGAGGTAAGTTCTGGTTATTGAAGCTACCCAGTCCGATGTACTTGACTGACTCAGCCCTAGCAAACTAAGACAATCCCTGGGATATGGGGACCAGAAAGAGATGGTGGTGGGTGGTAAAGTAGAGACAATCAGAATGGTGCCCTGGGCAGGCTCTTTGTTGCAGCTCACCGGAAGGAAACAGTTTTCTCTCTGTGTTTCTCGGTCTCTGACTCTGTTCCTGTCTCTGTGTCTCTCTTTGAGGGGAAGGGGCATATGTGGGTGGATGTATACACAAATGTATGCATGTGGAACCCAGAGGTCAGGCTGCTTGGCCAGCAAATCCCAGGGATCTCCTTGTCTCTGCCTCCCAGTGCTGGGATTACAGATGCCTGCCATCATGCCACCTTGTTGCCTGGGCATTAAACTCAAGCCCTCATGCTTGGAGAAAAAAAAAAAAAAGCACTTTATTGACTGAGCCATCTCTCCTGCCCTGCAAATCGAATTCTGAAAACATGTGTTGTCCAATCTCTCTCCCAAAAGGTTTTTAAGTAAACAAGGAAAAGAAAGAGGATTTTCCTGGTCTTTCTTGCAGTTCTTTTACAGAAGAATGTTCCAGTGGGGCACCACACTCTTCGTTAAAGCTTCGAGAAGGTTCTGTTGGGTGGAGCAGGTTAGCTACATCTGTGTCCGTAACTGCAGGGACGATTGGTAGTGCTTCCACTGTGCAAACAGCTATACAGATATTGCCCCACTATCCCAGCTGGCCAGTCCTCTGTCCTCTGAGTGGTGAAGGCCTCTGCCAGACATGGCCTGGCAAAAGACTTTGTGCGACTGCTCACAAAGTGAGGATGAAGTGGTTTTATTGTTATTGTCATCATTAATCCTTTAATTAAGGTCTCCTTTATTCGTGTCAATATCCTGCCCCGCCCGTTCTCCTCTCCCTCTCTTTGAAAGCTCATCTGTTGGGCTGGCTTCTCCAAGCTCTCTAAGCTCAGATTTTAATTAAAGTCAGTCACCAGCCTAGAATCTTAAATGAGACCCTCTCCCAGGCTGTGTTAGAAATCAGAATAGCTGCTCTTTCTGTGCTGGGGATTTTTAGCATGATTGATTGATTGATTGATAATACAAATGGTTTCTGTTATGAGCCTTCTTTCTTTGGGTCACTATTCAGATGTAAAGCTACTGCTCACATTTTAGAGAGAGTTTCATGGGCAGGATGCTGAAGAAATTTAAATGGTGTGTATTGATTACTTTTCTCATTGCTGGGACAGAATACCTGACAGAGGTAACTTAAGGGAGGAAGGGTTTGTTTTGGCTCACAGTTTGAAGATACAGTCCATCACTGTTGGGCCGGCATGGCAGCAGGAGTGTTAGGCAGCTGCTCATATTGCAGCCACAGAGAGGAAGCAGAGAGTGAAATATGCGACTGCTCAGATCTCTCTCTCTCTCTCTCTCTCTCTCTCNCACACACACACACACACACACACACACACACACACACACACACACAAATTGAAGACCCCTATCCATGGAATGGTACTGCCCAGATAAAGTGCATCTTCCCATCTCAATTAACTGAATATAAATGACCCTTAACAGGTATGTCCAGGAGCAGGTCTTCAAGAGATCTGGTACAGTTGAGGATCAAGATTAACTGTGTGTAAAGCAAGTAGGAGCATAGGAATGGGGCTGGAGAGATGACTCTGGTTAAGAGCACTGCCTGCTCTTCCAGAGGAGCTGGGTTCAATTCCCCACACCTCCATGGCATCTCACAAAAGTCTGTAACTCCAGTCTTAGAGGATTCGGTCAAACAAACATGCATAAAAATAAAATCTCAACCCTCTCAAAAGGAAAAAAAAACAAAACAAAACCAAAAACATAGGAATGGAAGTCACCCTTCACCGTACATTATTGGAAACTAAGAATTCGTCATGGGCGGGACTCAGGTGACTGACACTCATCCTTCCAGACATGAAGACTGTGTGTGCGTGTGCGTGTGCGTGTGCGCGCGTGTGTGTGTGTGTATGTGTGTGCGTGTGCGTGCGTGTGTGTGCGTGTGTGTGTATATGTGTGTGCGTGTGTGTGTATGCATGTGCGTGTGTGTGTGCATGTGTGTGTGTGTGCGTGTGTGTGTGTGTGTGTGTGTATGTGTGTGTGTACAGGCACCCATGCACATGTGTACGTGTACATGCCTGTGAAAGTCAGAGGTATCTTCCTCAGCCACCATCTTGGCTTTTGAGACACGGTTTCTCCCTTGGCCTGCATCTCACATGTTTAGCTAGGCTGGCTGGTCAGTGAGCCTCAAAGATCTGCTTGTCTGTGTCCCTCTAGTATAGGGATCGTAAATACCATGACTTTTCACGTGGGTGCTAAGGACCAAACTCAAATCCTCATGCTTGTGTGATGGGCACTTTCCTGACTGAGCCATGTCCATAGTTCCAGCATTCTCTTTCCGGCAAAGGATAGATCTGTCTTATGTCAGTAGACAGTCAAGGGTCCAGGCATCTTGTGATTGTGTGCTGGCTCACAGCCCTGCCCTGGAAAACAGAGGTGTCTACAAGCTGGACTTGCAAAAACAAACAAAAAAACCAAAACCAAAAAAATCCTCTGAAGAGAGGTGTTCCTGGTGAGGAGAGGCAGGCTACAATATTTGCTCAATATTCCACGATCTGCTGTGAAGGACGGATAAAGAAACAATACCACAGTGTCACAGATATGAGGTCAAGTTTGCTGTGATGGTTAAGGATGAATGATGACTGACAGGATCTAGAATCTCTTAGGGGATAAAGTTCTGGAGAAAGCACACCATAAAATATAGGAGGAGAAGCCCATATTGAATAAAAAGGAGACAGTGAGCTGTACACCAGCATCCATCTCTACTTTCTGACTGTGGATGTCATGTGACCAGCAGCCTCACTGTTGACATAACTTCACACCACAATGGACCCGACCCTCAGACTGTAATAAACTCTTCTTTTAGTTTCTTTAGTTCAATGTTCCATCACATAAGCAAGTCAGCAATCTAGTCATGCAGATGTGACAGAGGTTGGACACCAGGTCCGTCCTGCTTGCCAGGGAAGATCTCACCGTCAGCAACACCTAATCTCAACATGAATCCCCACTTCTTGATAGAGACCAAAGAAGTGGGCCATCACGGGGGCCAGTCCAGAGAGGGAAACATAAGCAAGGGATTGCCACTTCTGGAGGGAAGTCGGTCTCAGTTCTCCTGTCCGAATTTCCTCTCTGTAACACGTGTTGTGGTTTGGATGGGAAACTCCCCCACCCCAGACCCCCAGGTCGGAACACTTGGTCCCAGCTGGTGCTGTTGTTTGAGAAGGCTGTGACTTTGGGTGGTGATGGAGTCTTGATGGAGGAAATGGGTCTCCGAGGGAGACTCTGGGGTCTTAGAGCTGCTTCCTGACTGGGCCTTTTACTTGACAGTCTTGCTGCTGTGAATTCTTAAACTGTGAGCCCAGATAAACCCTTAAACTGTTTCTTATCAGGGATTTGGTCACGATAAGAAGGTAATGGATTCCACATGGGAAATGCTTGTGCCAGGATACCAAAGGGAAAGAACACATTGTAGTCTAATGTGAAGGGTGTCCATGTGGCAGTGCTGGCACACAGCATCCAACAGGAGCTTACTGGAATGTTGGTCATTTCTGAGGTTCCCCTTCTTATGTCTAATACTGCTGTGACATTATTTGTGGCAAAGACTTCTTATTGTGTGGATCTAAGAAGTGGCCAGGTAGAGATGAAATCCCATAAGGGGCTCCAGGGCCCAGAGGCCTTTCTGCCATCTTCAAAGGAGCTCAAGTAGAAACTGGTCAGTGCCCGGAGACCAGGAGAGTTATGGCTGAGCTGGGCAAGGTCACCTCTGTCTGGATCTGGATTTAAGGAGTGTGGTTTTGAGCTAGAGAGATGGCTCAGCCAGTAAGGTGCTTGCTGCAGAAGTCGGAGGACCCCAGTTTGTACCCCCAAACTATATAAGAAAATCTAGGCACGTCAGCATGCACCTCTAATCTCAGTGCTGGGGAGGCAGAGAGTGCTGGGTCTGGGGCTTTCTGGTTAGCCCGTCTAGCAAAACTGGTGAGGGCCAGGGCCCAGAAACATCCTGACCCTAGAGAAAGCTATGAGGTGGAATGAATGAGGAGGACACCAGACATTGATTTCTGGTCTCTACGTGGACATCCTGTGCATGAACATTCTGCCTGCCCCGTCTACATCTTCACCAATACCCACACCCACACCTACTTACAAGAAGAAGAAGAAAAAGAAAAAGGAGGAGGAAGAGGAGGAGGAGGAGAAGAAGGAAGAAGAAGAAGAAGAAGAAGAAGAAGAAGAAGAGGAGGAGGAGGAGGAGGAGGAGGAGGAGGAGGTGGCGGCAGCGGAGGCAGAACTGTGTTTGGTCAGGCCAGCGATCCTGTCTCTGGCACTGTTGACATCACCTGACACTGTTGTCAGGCAATTCTTTGTTGTCCTGATGTCTGTGGAGAGGATGGGGGAGGCTTACTGGGGGGTAGAGACATTTGCTGAGGTGAAGAGACATGAAGCAGGTCAACCAGGAGACTTCCCCTCATAATAGAAATGTTCTGGCACATTCAGGAAAGTTCCTTTAGGAACGGGTGGAGCATCCTAAGGAAGTTTCCAGGAAGGTCCCTGCTCTTGAGCTCACAAAGCTGCTACACCTGGATGCCATGGACACTTCTTTCGGGAAGGTTCCTGGAGTGCAAGAAGCTCCCAGGAGCAAGCTGGACAGAGTCCAGGAACTGGAATGGGAGCCTTTCATCCTATGGCGTGTGCCTCTAGTGCCCTCTACCGACAAAACTCAGCTAGCAAGAAGCAGAGTTTGCAAGATTTGAGTTCCAGTCTGGATGGCTGAAGGACAGATTTGGAGATGTGCAGCAATAAACGGATATGTAACACATTTGTAACACACACACCACACACACCACAGTGGTGTTATCAGCAGGACCAGAATCCAAAAGCCCAGAGAATCCCTACAGGTGTGGGGAGGGAGGGGTCAACTGTGGCAGGAGGGTGACCAGCAGAGATGGCCTTTCAACTTGTCTCCATTTTTTTCCTCCGTAGTTTCTGCCATGGCCACACCAGATAACCCCACAAAGGTTGTGGAAGCCTGAGTTCGCTGTACAGAGCTACATCCTGTTGTCCCCATTTGCATGCAGAGTTGGACTGACTGATAGGGAATTGGGAAGTTGCAAGACCACTTAACTATGTGACCTTGGGACCAGGCTGTCACCCATTGTCTGCACACCTGACCTGTATGCGCCTTTCTTGCTCTTGAAAGTGACCCCCCATCCACCATGCTGCCAGCAGCCTGTCTCTCCTGTGTTGACAGATGAGTCATCTTTCCATACCAAGGGCAGCCGAGGGCGACTGCATTGGCATTCAGAGACTCGGACACAGGGGCGGCTCCATGGAATAGCTCCTCCACTTGTCATTCCCTGCTCCCTACCACTCACTCTCAGCCTGTATGTAATGAGAACCGTATGTTCCTTTTATGGTAGAGCACTCTAGAAAGTCACAGTCAATAGGGAAGGCCAGGGGAACTGAGATAGAAAAAGGTTATTGAGTCTTTTCATGTCCTTCTGTCTTTCCACGCCCCCTTTCTTCCTAGATGCTTTGAGCCAGGAGCTAGGAGTACAGATTATCCTTTAGGGAGATGGGTTCAGAACAATTCCAATTATTCCGATAAAAGAGTGTCCCAACTTTGCCACCTGGTGGCTAAACTGTAAAATACAGTTCCCAGATGGAAGACCTTTCCTTCCTTCCTTCCTCCCTTCCTTCCTTCCTTCCTTCCTTCCTTCCTTCCTTCCTTCCTTCCTTCCTTCCTTCCTCCCTCCCTCCCTCCCTCCCTCCCTCTCTCCNCTCTCTCCTTCTTTCTCTCTCTTTTTTTTGTTAAATTTATTTATTCACTTTACATCCCAATGTCAGCCCCCTCTCCTGCCAGTACCGACTCACGCAGATCTCCCTCCCATCCCCCATTCCACTCTCCCTTTCTCTTTTGGGAAGGGGGAGCCCCTTGGTGTTAGCCCCTCCCACTACCCACTCACCTCCCCCAGTCCCTCTCCCACACATCAAGTCGATTTAAGACTTGGCGAATCCTCTCCCACCGAGGTCAATCAAGGCAAACAGGATCCACAGGCAGGTAGGCAACAGACTCAGGTACAGGCCTTGCTCCAGGTGTTGTGGGACCCACATGAAGACCAAACTGCTCATCTGCTACATATGTGCAGGGGACCCAGGTCCTGCCCATGCTCGCTCTTTGGCTGATGATTCAGGATCTGGGAACCCCAAGGGTCCAGGTTAGTTGACTCTGTTTGTCTTCCTCTGGAGTCCCTGTCAGTCATTTCCCCAACTCTTCAGTAAGACTCCCCAAGCTCCATCTAATGTTTGGCTGTGGGTCTCTGCATCTCTTTCCGCTGGCTGCTGGGTCGAGCCTCTCGGAGAACAGTTGTGCTAGGTTCTAGTCTGCAAACATGACAGAGTATCGTTAATAGTGTCAGGGATTGGTTCTTCCTCATGGGATGGGTCTCAATTTGGGACAGTCATTGGTTGGCCATTCCCTCAGTCTCTGATCTGTTTTTGTCCCTTCACTTCTTGTAGGTAGGACACATTTGGGTCGAAGGTTTTGTGGGTGGGTTACGGTCCTTACCCCTCCATTGGGAGTCCTGCCTGGCTAGATAAAGTGGCCACTTCAGGGTCCATATCCCCCACTGCTAAGAGTCTCAGCTAGTCACCTCCCTGGGGCCTCCCACCATCCCAGGTCTCTGGTAGGTCCTAGAGACTGCTCCCCACCCCACCTCCTTTCCCTTCTCTTTCCCCTGCTCTCCCTACATCTGATAGTCCCCCCACCCCACCCCACCCCCATCCCCACACAGTTCCTTCCTTCCATCAACCTCCGATATCTGTTTGTTTCTTCTTCTGGGGAAGATCCAATCATCCTCCCTTGGGATGGAACTCCTTGTTATTTGGGTTCTTTGGACCTATGGATTATAACGTAGTTATCCTGTTACTTTATGGCTAATGTCCACTTACAAATGAGCACATACCAGGTACTTTTGTGTCTGGGTTACCTCTCTCATGATAATAGTTTCTATTTCTATCCACTTGTCTGTGAAGTTCATGATACCCTTGTTTTTAATGTCTGAGTAGTATTCCATTGTGTAGATGCACCACATGTTCTTTGTCCATTTTTCAGCTGAGAAACATCTGGGTTGTTTCCAGTTTGTGGCTATTATGAATAAAGCTGCTATGAATATAGTTGAGCAAGTGTCCTTGTGGGATGGTAGATCATCTTTTGGGAATATACCCAGGAGTAGTACATTCCTAATTTTCTGAGAAACCTCCAAATTGATTTCCAGGGTAGTTGTAAAAGTTTGCACTCCCACCAGCAAAGGAGGAGTGTTCCCCATGCTCTACATCCTTGCCAGCATGTTCTGTCCCTTGAGGTTTTGATATTAGCCATTCTGATGGGTGTAAGGAATCTCAGGGTTGTTGTGATTTTCACTTCTCTGATGACTAAGGATGTTGAACATTTCTTTAGGTGCTTCTCAGCCATTCAAGATTCCTCTGTTGAGAATTCTGTTTAGCTTTGTCTTAGTGTTTAACTGCTGTGAACACACCATGACCAAGGCAACTCTTATCAGGACAACATTTAATTGGGCTGGTTTACAGGTTCAGAGGTTCAGTCCATTATCATCAAGGCAGAAGCATGGCAGCATCCAGGCAGGCATGGTACAGGAGGAGCTGAGAGTTCTACATCTTCATCTGAAGGCTGGTAGAAGACTGGTCCCCACGTGATTAGAAGGAAGGTCTCATTGCCCACCCCCACAAGGCCACACAGAGCACAACTACAGGTGCTGCCCCACTTCCTCCTGCCCTGCCAATAAGGTACCATCAAATCTCTATCCTTCCTTTCTTTTAGGGTGTACACCTCCTAATGTTATTAGCCAAGAAAAAACAAGTGCAGGGGTAGGGCAAGACCTGCCTGCTAGACCACAGGGCAGTGACAAGGCAGAGCAGCGCCCCCCCCCCCCCGCACCTAGGTGAAAAGAGTCCAGCAGGCAAAGACAATAAATGAGATCTTCTGCTGAGAATTCAGAAGAAAACACACCTGAAACCCTCATCCCCAAGTTTTCCATGCTTCTTTACTTAAATGGTTATTTTTCTCCCTAATGTTCATGTCTTCCAACCCAAAATTTTTCTAAAATTTTTCAATTTGTTTAAAATTTCTTTTAAGATTCTGTACTGGCTGATTTTGTGTGTCAACTTGACACAAGTGGAGTTATCACAGAGAAAGGAGCCTCCCTTGAGGAAATGCTTCCATAAGATTCAGCTGTAGCATTTTCTCATTTAGTGATCAAGAGGGGAGGGCCCATTGTGGGTGGTGCCATCCCTAGGCTGGTAGTCTTGGGTTCTATAAGAGAGCAGGCTGAGCAAGCCAGGGGAAGCAAGCCAGTAAGTAACATCCCTCCATGGCCTCTGCGTCAGCTCCTGCTTCCTGACCTGCTTGAGTTCCAGTCCTAACTTCTTTTGGTGATAAAGAGCAGTGTGGAAGTGCAAGCCGAATAAACCCTTTTCCTCCCCAACTTGCTTCTTGGTCATGATATTTCATGCAGGAATAGAAACCCTGACTAAGAAAGGTTCAAAAATCCTATCTAATTTGCTCCCATAAGTCAAACAAACTATGCAGATAACCATTATCTAATCCTTAACAACCACTTTCCTTTTATGGACAAGCTGCTACTGCCTATCCCAGATACATAATTAACATGGTATTTTCTT
The DNA here is from genome assembly GCF_900095145.1 of Mus pahari. Lineage (NCBI taxonomy): Eukaryota > Metazoa > Chordata > Mammalia > Rodentia > Muridae > Mus > Mus pahari. Next base: position 95,427,858 of record NC_034594.1, read on the forward strand.
CCTCAACCATCCAAAACAGATAAATCCTCACCTCTTCCTTCTGCTTTCCTTAATACAACACAGGTATCTCCCGACTTAAAGGTCGCCTTCCAGGACTAAGTTTCGCAAGCATCCTTACTTTTTTCTAGGACCATAATAACAGATCACAATGTGCTCTCAAGCAAATGATTACAGGTTTAACACACACTACCCACCCTGTGCAGACATCTCCCTGCTGAGGTTTTGCACCTCTGTTATGATCACCCTATAAGTTTATCTCTACAAATTGAAAAGAGACGGTGCTGCTGCCGCAGGTCAGACGGTGACCCGGGCCTCGACCGGCCTGCCATTGACTTGGACCTGTCTGAGACAGTAAAGCTGCCTTTGTTCAGACGCATCATCTGACTTAAAACTTCTGGAACAAACAGACACTGAGACCCACAGATGACAGACTTGGGGCCTTGTAGGGTAGTGGACCAAGAGAGGTAGCCTGGTCCTCTGTTGAGCTAAAGGCTTTGAAGCCCCCAGAGACCCTGAAGGGACGGTAGGAGCTTTGCCTGCTCCAGGGCACCGGGTCCCTGCCACATAGCTGCAGCCCTCCCATAGATTTGTGACCATAAGTCACATAAGAGCAACACCCCAAACCCCTCCACATGTAGATGAGGCATCCCTAATATCTCAGACCCAGATAATAGGAAAAGAGACATGACCACAAGTCACATAGGCTCAAGACAGAGATTTCCATGCTAATGAGGTTACCTAGAGGCCTGGAGGACTTAGCCAATAAGCTTTCCTTCCCAGATATTCCTCCTTGCAAAAGGTATTTAATCTGGGGCCCACCCTGAGAAGTGGGGTGTGGTTTACACATCCACTTCCCATCATGGCAGTAAGTGGGTTGGAACCACAGCCTGTCTCTTTTTATCAGGATCTGCCGTGGGGAGCCATGGAGAAGGTCTTCACCTGTAGAGCCATTGTCTAATCTCCCATAGAAGGCCCCTCTGCACTCCCAGCCATGATCACCACCAAGCCTGCCACCACTGTCAAGCCAAAGATCATCACTGTGGGACCAGCTGGAGCTCTGCCTCCACGCCCCACCCTGGGCTAGATCCAGTCCGAGGGCCTAGATTCTGTTCTCAACTTCTAGCAGTACCTGGGTGTCCAAGAGCCTGGGAAGCCCAGGGTCACCGGCTGCATAGCAGGCTGGCAGACCCCTGAACCAGTTCTGGCTGTCCTGTGCTTCATGGGACAAGCAAAGTCAAATTCCCCACATTCTGTCTTCCCAAGTGACTGTGCCCTGAGGCAGAGCAGAGGCAGGGCCCACAACCCTACAGAACCTTCTCTTGCCAAAGCCAAATGGCTACCAAACTTGGGGAAATGTACATGACAGTAAGGAAAACATGATGTCTATGTAGATGAATCGAATATTACTTAAAACTGATTTTAATACCTTCACAAGCTGTACACAAACTCACTCTCAATTTCAATCCACTAAACACTTAATTAGTTCAACAATTCCCTGTCTTCTTAGCCCCTTCCTCTCATTACCCCTCTGGCTTATGTTTTGTTTTATCTTGATGTTTCCACACCACCCAAGATTTTCACTGCGAATATCTGTAGAATGCTTTTGGTAAGACAACTGTTTTCACTATGTTAGTCCTATCAATCCATGAATGTGATCTCTCCATCTTCTGATATCTTCCTCAGTTTCTCTCTCCAGAAACTTGAAATTCTTGTTATATAGGTTTTCACTTGCTTGGTTAGAGTTACAACAAGATATTTTATATTATTTGTGGCTATTGTGAAAGGTATTGTCTCCTTAACTTTCTTCTTAGCTCATTTGTTACTTGTAGAGAGAAGAGCTACTAATTTCTTGAGTTAATTTTGTATCCAGTCACTTTGCTGAAGGTATTTTTCAGCTGTCGGTGTTTGGTAGAATTTCGGTTGTCATGGAATATCTTAGTTTCTCCATCTATGGTGATTGAAAATTTTTGCTGGGTATAGCAGTTTGGGCTGAAATTGTAGTCTCTTAGAGTCTGCAAGACCTCTGTCCAGCCCTTCTAGCTTTTAGAATATCAGTTGAGAAATCAGGTGTGATTCTGATAGGTCTGCCTTTGTATGTTAGTTGGCCTTTCCCCATTGCTGCTTTGTTCTTCTGTATATTTAGTGTTTTGATTATTATGTGGTGGGAGGATTTTCATTTCTGGTTCAATCTGTTGGGTGTTCTATGAACTTCTTGTACATTTATAGGCATCTCTTTCTTTAAGTTAAGGAAATTTTCTTCTGTGATTTTTTTGAAGATGTTTTCTGGCCCTTTGAATTGGAAATCTTTCCCTTCTTCTATTCCTATTATTCTTAGGTTTGGTCTTTCATAGTGTACAACTTTTCCTAGATGTTTTATGTTATGAACATTTAGATTTTTCATTTTCTTTGATACATTGATTTCTTCTATCATGTCTTCTATGCCTGAGATTCCGTCTTCCATCTCCTGTATTCTGTTCATGAGGGTTCTATCTGTAGTTCCTGTTCTCCTTCCTAGGTTTTCCATCTGCAGGATTACCTCATTTGTGTTTTCTTTATTGTTTTCCATTTCCTTTTCAGGTCTTGGACAACTTTATTCATATTCTTCACCTGTTTGATTGTATTTTTTTCTATTTCTTTTTTATTCACCTCCTTTTTAAAATCCTTGTGCCTGCTTGGATGTATTTTCCTGTATTTCTTTAAGGGACTATTAATTTCATTTTTAAAGGCCTCTATCATCTTTATAAGGTTAGATTTAAGATCATGTTCTTGAGCATCATTTTCTTTAGGAGATCCAGGGTTTGCTATAGCAGGATAGCTGGGCTTTGGTGATGTCATTTTGCCCTAGGTCTTGTTGGATGTGTTTTACACTGTCCTTTAGGCATCTGGTTTTCCCTGGTGTTGGCTGGATGATCCTCATGGCAGCAGGACTTTGGGGGAAGGGGAGCCATGGGCTGCTGGATCCAGCATGGCTGTGTAAAGGGCCATGGAACATATTTCTTGCCCCTGGAGCATTGCTTGCCATTGATCTCCACATTTGCTGATGACTGCTGTTGGCCTGGAACTCATCTGCTGTCTCTTCTATGTGTTTTACTTTTAATCTCTCTTTCTGGAGAATATCCTTCCCCCGTTCTCAGAGCTAATTATGCCGTAATAAATGAAACAGATGTGCTTCTCATGAATGAAACATGAAAGTGGTCATGAGGCTGTGGAGGACGAGGAACAGACATTCCACTCAGTCTTTAGGGCCATGGTAAAGGATCTAGACAGCACAACTACAAGAGGCCATAAAAGTCTACATGGTCCTTTGTAGAAACTGCTCATCCTAAGACTTGGCCTTGAACTTGGTAATATGAGGTGATACATGTACCTTCCAGTCCATTAACTGCTGCATTAATTAGCCAGGTGAACTTGGGGACATCAAGGATAGAGAGTTAAAGCAGTCTCAAGAAGAAATGGCATGGATAGGAAAAGAAGGAAGAATCTATAAAAAAACAAACAAATGATAGATAGGTTTATCTTGTAGGAGGAAGGCTTGTACATGATCTGGAAACAAATAGTACTAGAAGGAGAGTACGGCTTAATGGAAAGGGATGGTGGGCTAGTAAATTCACATTCATAGAGAGGTTGTCAATTTTGGTCATGAGTCCATGGGATTGCTAGGACATGGAAACAAAGATTAGAGAATTGAAAGATGAGGTACAAACATATAAAAAGTCAGTAATTGCAGGATTGGCTATGGCAGTACCTGGGCGATATCAGACAGAGCCGGCTGCTTTACCTGCACACATTTAAACTCTGTAAGAAATTACTTTGACCTTAGTAGTCTGTCACCTTTCTGTTCTTACATGAAAATAGTTACTAAAGACTGCTGTCTGCTGAACCAGGAAACTGCAAGAGCTGTGTCCAGCTGCTGGTGAAGAATAAACAGGCTGTGTAAAACCTCTAAGGAAACATGCTTTTACTTTGTGTTTAGGTTCTGTTTTAGGGAATTGGGGGTTGGAATTAGTGATCGGGAGTTTTAGAATTTATGTAAATTTAAGGATTTCTTTACAAAAGAAAGGATTAAGAATGGTCAAAGCCTTAATGGTGTAGCCTTAGTAAATAAAAGACTGGTTTCAGGCTCTCCGGTCAGAAGGAAGAAGAAATAAGAAGGAAGAAGATGAAAATGCGCAGGCAAAGAGCACCTGAACTGACAGCTTGCATTCACTACTGACTCCGAGTTATTGTTGAATCAACACAGCCCCCATCCTCCCCTTTCTCAGGACCCTGCTCATGCTGAGGCTGGACCTCAGTAATGGCCCAGACAATGAAGGTCAGGGTACCCGACTCTGCTGGCTGTGCCTCAAGCTGGCCCCACTGGTAAGGGATTGGTGGGGCAGTGTTCCGAGCTGGTAGGTCTTGGGGTCCCCACAGGTGCCCATGGGGAAGCAGGATGCTCTTGGGGTCCTACAAGACTCCTTGAGACTGAAGAGCAAGTCCTGATAGTGGCTTTCAGGGAGCTGTGCAACTCGTTTCTTCAGGCTGTGTTGGGTGAAGAGTTTCTAAGTGGCAGCTCGGACCGTGCACCCTGTGCATGTGGCCTTCGAGCAGCCACTACTGAATAGTGCCTGGAATCCAGTGTCTCCTTCAGGATACAATAGGATATGGAGTAAGAGAATGTTGGTGCCAGATCGGGGTTCTCTAGGATCCCACAGCCTAGATGGCACTTGTGTTTCAATCACATAGCTGTCCCTGGGAGAGGTTTGATTCTGTGCATTATAGGAAGATATAGCACCCCTGGCTTCTACATGCGTGCTACTACAGCTTGAAATTCCTTCAGATGTTGTCATATGCAGTAGAGCTGAGCACAAAACTTTACTTCATATAATGAGTGTCTATTTTGCATCCACAGCAGCCCCCAGGCACCCATGAGGCAGGGCATCAGGAAGCAGTGCCCGTCACCTTCCAGCCCACACCCAGATGCAACTTTTCTCATAAAGCTTTCCACAAGCTCCTCAGCCTCCCTTCAAGCTCCTCCCTCTGCCCTTGGGCTCTCCCTTTTCCTCCTCTGTTTCCTACCCCCTTACTTTTTTTTCTTATTATTCATTCATTCATTCATTCATTCATTCATTCATTCATTTTATATCCCAATATCTGGCCCCCCTCTCTTCCCAGTCCCCTCTTCCCATAGTTTCTCCCCAAATTCCTCCTCCTCGTCACCTCTGGGAATGGGGAGCCCTCCCCCCCATATGACCCCACCCTGGCATATCAAGTCTCTGCAGAACTAGGCACACCCTCTCCCACAGAAGCTAGACAATGTAGCCCAGTTAGGGGAATGGGATCCACAGTCAGGAAAGAGGTCCAGGGACAGCCCCCACTCTGGTTGTTGGGGGACCCGCATGAAGACTGTGCTGCACATCTGCTACCTACGTGCAGGGGGTGGGAATTAGGTCCAGCCTGTGCTAGTTCTTTTGTTGGTGGTTCAGCCTCTGGGAGCCTCCAATGGTTCAGGTTACTTTACTCTGTTGGTCTTCCTATAGAGTCCCTGTCCTCTTCATTTAATGTCTGGCTGTGGGTCTCTGCGTCTGTTTCAGGATGCTTCTGGGTAGAGCCTCTCAGAGGAGAGTAATGCTAGGACCCTGCCCACACAGCCTTCCTCAAGCCTATTCAACCTCCAGTGAGCACTGCTGTGGAATCTGTCATCAGATTAACATTTTCTCTGGAGATCGAGCCCAGATCCTTACATTGTCTTTCCTTTCTGAGTGAAGGACTTCCTACAGGAATACCTCTAGGAAGTTATTCTGAGGGGCTGTTAGATGTGGCTCAACAGTTAGGAGCACTCACTGCTCTTGCAGCGGACCCAGGTTCACTTCCCACATGGTAGCTACAACTGCCTGAACAGTTGAGCTGTCAGTCCCGGGTGAGCTCACGCCCTCTTCTGGCCTCCACAGGTTCCTGCATATACACAGTGCATATGAAAGCATGCACACAGGAACACATAGACATAAATAAAAAAAAAATCTTTAATTTTTTTTTTTTATTTTGAGATAGCACCAAGTTGCTCAGGCTGTCCTTGAACTCACTCTAGAGTCCAAGAAGGACTCAGACTTCCAGTCTTGCCACTCAGTTTCCTGAGTAGTGAGTAGCTGATGTGACAAACACATGCCACCACATCTAGCTTCCCGTGGCTCAGCTGTAATGACTCAGCTCTCCCTCTCTCTCCCTCCCTCACACTATATATATATATGTATATATATATACATATATATATATAGTGTGTGTGTGTATACACATGCACGTGTGTGTACACACATGCACATGCACACATGTACATGTGAGCACACACCTCTGAAGAAGAGGGTGTTACGTATCCTCCTTTTTGCTTCCTGCCTTATTCCCTTGAAGCAGGGTCTCTCACACTGAGCCTGGAGCTAGGCTAGCAGCTATCCAGCTACCATAATGCTCCTGTCTCGACAGTATTGGAGTTACAGGCACATGCACAGCTCTATGCATGGGGGCTGGGATCCGGACTCAGGCTCACATGCTAGTATGGCAGGTGTTCCTACCCACTGAGTCATCTCCCCAGCTCTGAAACTCCACTTTTAGCCTCTTGGGTGTGGCATTTGTCTTCTAGAGCTGGGGGGATCTCAAGGAAAATGATGGCAATCTTCACTATGGAGATAGCATACTGCTGGACACATGATTCTCCAAGGCCCTACAGCCTCCCAGAGGCAGCTCTCCCACCCCACCCCAAGGAGAGTCAACGAAATCAATCATCCTGTCTAGAAGTCTCTGGAATTTCACAGCCTCCCTGTGTCTCTTCTCCTCCGAATCAGAGCTAATGAAGAGATCTGTGGAATCTTCACCTCCATCTCCCGAAGGTTGAAATCTAATTAGGTTCTTCTCTGCAATTAATGATTCATAATTAAAGAGGAGCAGAGCCTGTGTGTCATTCTTGGGCTTCATCCATTAAACAACAATGTCCAATCTTGAAATCCCTCCTCAGACAGGCAGAGATGGCACTCGTGTGGGCTAGAAACTCTCCCGCTCTGCTAAACCAAATTTAATTATGCAAGGAGTGCAGAGGTTTGACTTCCTCCCTCTTACTGTACTGTAATTAAAACTCAATTAGGGTCTGAGCTGGGCGACATCATTGCTCGGGTGTCACCCTGGTGAAGAGACGACTGCTCAGCGCTGCTCACGGAGAGGCCGGATGCTGCCTGAAGCCTTCGCCACGGAAGGGATCATTTGGATGGTCCTCTATATCAACCTGCTTCTGGAGGCATCATTCATTAGCATCCTTAGTGTCAGTGGTGTTTTTCTAAATGGTCTTGGGGCTGGAAAGATGGCTCAGTGGGTAAAGCGCTTGCCTAGAAAGTATGAGGATTTGAGCTCGGATCCCCAGCACCCGTATCAAGCCAGACCCTGTAGCATGGCCCTCTCTGTTGGAAGATGGGAAGCTGAGACAGAAGAACTTATGGAGGTCAGAAGCCTGCAGACCAGACAGCCTGGTGAATACAGTCATGAACTAGATGAAAGGCAAGAACCAGTCCCCAAGGTTGTATTGTGACCCTCACAGGAACACCATTTGGCCCACTGGCATTCACACACAAGCCATAATTCACATACAGAGAAGAGGGGGGGAGATTTAACATAAGGATTTTTTTGCACTCATCTATGACAGAGGATGAAACAAGCCGCATCTGATCTGTCAGCTGCTTACAATAGCACTGGTGTTTCATGTGTCCTGTATATATACATACAAAGCCATAGTGTCTTTATTCAAAGACAGAGAAGTCAAAGAGCCTACAGTGTGAATCAATATAGCCAGACTCGAAGTCGAGCTCTGGTGGCTGCATGTTTGTTATCACCCTGTTTCGAGCGGTGTTTTCCTGGGCTGGGGCTGGGGCCGTTGGTAGAGTGCTAGCTTGGCAGGCATAGGCCCTAGGTTCCATCCCCAGCCCTTCATAAACTGGGTCTGGTGTCTGACGTTGGAGACAGCCTCCAGCTGGAGATGAAGAGAACAGCACAAACCAGAACAGGCTGCCCGCTTCTGCACGGTCCATGAGTGTCCGCTGACAGAGGGGTCACGCTTTGCACTTCTATAATGCCGGTGGTCAACATCACCCGCTGTATCTCTTGGTGGGTTGCCAGGCAAGACCGTAACCACCTAACCATCCCACGCGACAGTTCCTAAAGTTCTGGCTTTCCTGAGGGCATGTGATGGGTTTCTCACTGAGTTGCAGGGTGACTTTGGCTCTCTGCCAAGAGCAGAGACGAGGAGGATGCCAGAACACCTGTCAACACCCTATGAATCATGGGAATCAGATAACAAGGTGGATCCCCAGGGCCAAGCTCAAGAACCTGCTGATGCTTGTGACTGTGGGAGCCCCACCCTTAGCCCAACTCCACCCCTCAGGGCCCAAATGTCAACCAGGCTGAGAAGTGCATCTCTACTCTAGGAATCCCAGCAGATACCCACAGCTTAGGGATGCCCAAAGGGTTTGAGTGACTATACCCACCTCTGTTGGAGATGGTGAGATGGTTCTGTCAGCAAAGTGCTTGCTATTCAAGAGTGAGAAACCATGTTTGATCCCCAGAACCTGTGTGAATAGCTAGAAATGGTGGCACACGCCTGCAGTGCTAGTATTTGAGAGGCAGAGATAGGTGGGTCCCCAGCATCACTTCAGTCAGCTAAGCCTATTTGGCCAGCTTCAGACCAATGAAAAGACCCAGTCTCAAAAAGCAAGGTAGACAGTACCTAGCTAACACACATATACCACAACACACACACACACACACACAATACACATACAACACACACACTACACACATACAACACACACACACACACACACACACACACACACACACACACACCAAAATCTTTTCTCCAGGCTACACACACCACTTACGTCAAGGAGCTGGGTTATCAGTCCAGCTAACCTGCTTCCAAAGTCCCAGACATTGCCACCGCTGTTCTCTTGCCCACAGACAATGCACTTGCCATCTTAATCTTGAAATAACTCCTGTGACAAGGGGTCAGAGGGAGGATGGGACGGTGGAAGAGGTGGTGGAGAAGACCACCAGATAGGCCAGGGAGAGGGTCTTTCCTTGTTCCCTGGGTTTTGTGGGTGGGGCTATGGATATGCCATGGTGCACTTGTGGAGGTCAGAGGACAAGCTCTATCCTTATTTTTCATTGTTTGAGATGGGGTTTCTGTCTTGTCTGAGTAATGCAGCATAAGCCAGGCTAGTTGGCCTGTGAGCATCTAAGGATCCTCCTGTCTCTGCCTCCAGGCTCACACTGGAGCTCTGGGGTTACAGACACAAAGGCCATCTGGCCTCCTATGGGTTCTGGGCATTCAAACTCAGGCCCTTATAATCGCACAGAAGTGCCTTACCCGCTGAGCCATTTCCGTAGCCGCCCACTCCTAGTCTGCTTCTCTTCTCTAGCCCCCCACTCCTGCCACACCTCTGCACCCCAGCTTTGTCAGAGGCTCATGAGTTCACTCACCCCTGCCTCTTGCAACTGAACCCCTCTGCAACTTGTCTCTGGGTCCAGGGTCACACAGATGAGCTTAGCTCTCTGGAAGGCCACACAGGCTCAATCTAGTTACTGATCTGGTTGCAGGTACAATGTTGGCCCTTTGAGCTTCTAAGACTCCCTATTGTCCCCCTGGGAGGGCAAAACTACTCCCAGGTGAGAGCCATTTGATGAGGTGCCAGCCACTCTGCCAGGCCATGAAGGTACTTTAGCGGTATTCTCAATATTGGCTGAGGTGTATGGACCACCGGCAGCTCTTGTTTCTACCCCATCACTGAAGAGGGAGCATTCAGCTTCACACACCTTCTTCCCATCAGCACGGCCTCACGTGTTCTGCTCTAGTGAGAATACCCCTGTTCCTTGGGCAGAGAACACAGCAGCTTATTTTTCTACAGCCATAGGACCATGGTCCCGATAAATGGATTGGGAGATGGCTCAGGGGGTAAAGGCACTTGCTGCATAATCATGAGGACCTGAGTTCAAATCCTGGGACTAACAGGAAAAGCTGAGTGTGGTTTTGAGGGCATGTATAATCCTAGCATGGGGCAGGGGGTTATGTATAGACAGTGGGGCTTGCTGGCTGCCAGGTTATCTCTGGTTCAGTGAGAAACTGTCTCGAAGGAATAAGAGAGTGATGGATCATCCTTCTCCAGCGTCTGAACATCCACGTGACTAGGGGCACACATCTGCACACGGGTGGTCATATACCACGGGCATTCACATACACACACAAGGAAAAGTTAATTTAAGAGACGCTGTCAATATAACATGTACAAGGAAGTAAAATGAGGCTAAAGCAACTTGGGTTCTGATCCTGTTCTGTCAAAATCTTTGATAACCTGCGCAAGCTGGATCGCCATTCTCAGCCTCTGTTGTCTGGACCTCTACAAAGTTAACTATGGGACCAGTTCTGTGCTCTTTTTCTCACTAAAGAATACATGACTAACACAGTGAGCTGGGCTGGCCTCTAACACAGGTTAGGCTGAGAAGCGGGTAGGCTTGAATCCTGGACTGAAGATTTTCCACTTGTGGTTGGGGGTTATGGAACATGCATCCGGCCATGGATTTTCACAGTCCTACAAGCTGGGACAGTAAGTCAGGGGGGTCTCCCTCCCCAGCTCTCTCACAAAAGGAGATCCTAAAGCTGAGAAGGGAAGTGATCTATCTCTCTGTCCCTGTGTCTGTCTGTCTCTGTCTCTGTCTCTGTCTCTGTCTCTGTCTTTCTTTTTCAATAGGATCTTACTATGAAGCCTTAACTAGCCTGTAACTCACTAAGCAAACTGGCTGGCCTAGAACTCACAGAGATCCACCTGCCTCTGCCTCTGAGTGCTGAGATTAAAGGTGTGCCTGGCTTTTATCCACCTCTTTTTTTTTTTTTTTTTTACATGCCTGCACTCATGCGCACGTGCACGTACACACACACACACACACACACACACACACACACACACACGTTTTCATGTTGCTCTAGTCTCAAGTGAAATTTGTATCGCTCAGATTTTTAATTTGACTGAGCTCAACTCATGGCTGAAGTTCAAATCAGTGACTAGATGGGCTACTCAGTCATTCTGTGCTTAACCCTGAGACCTCCAGCACTTATTTCCTAGGCCAGTGGGTTAGCCAGCTGTGGTGGTGGTGCGTGTATAATCCCAGCTCTCTTGTAGCAGAGGCAGGATTTAATTAGTCTAAGTTTGAGGCCATCCTGGTCTATATATGAATTTGCAGGCCAGCAGAGGTACCCTGCCACAAAAAGAATAAAAAACAACACAGGCTTGTGATCTCAGCTCTCTCGGAGGTTGAGCAGGAGGATGGAGAATTCGAAGCCAGCATAGGCAGCATCCTGCTTTTGAGATAGGGTTTCCCACTGGCCTAGAGCCCACCAGGTAGATTAGGCTGGCTAAGCAGTGAATGGCAGAGTTGCAACTGTCTCTCTCATTCCAACACTAAGCAGTGAATGGCAGAGTTGCAACTGTCTTTCTCATTCCAACACTGAGATCACAAGCACATACCAACACACCTAGCTTTTTTCGTGAGAATTTTGAAGATAGGCTTGATTTTGTGCAGAAAGCCAGCTGTGAGTTCATGAGTGCCACTGCCAGGTCATGTATAGAACATGATATTTCATGGCACGCTTTCCTTATTTATATTTTAGGGAAAAATAACGTTGCTGGAACCTTGAAAAAAAGATTTGTATTTTGGTTTGGCACAATGCTGCCTATCTTTAATACCAGTACTCAGGAGGCAGAGGCTGTTGGATCGTTGTGAGTCTGAGGCCAGCCTTATCTACATGGAGTATTAGAGGCCAGACAGGGCTGTACAGTGAGACCTTGTCTAAAATAACAACAGCAAATGTGTATTTTTTAGTTTTGTTTTATTTTTATTTTTATTAAACTAATAAAATTTATTTTAACATATACAACTCAGTATTGACATTTTTAAGTCATAAAAATAATTTATAATAGTTAAGTGCCTCTTAAATATACATAATATCTTCTGAAGCTAAAAGTAATATGCACTCAACCAGTTTTTAAAAATCTATTTAAAACATTAAACATGATAGAAGTGGGGAAAAAATCTCTTATGAAGTCCTCTATGAAAGAAAATTATGAAAAAGTTTCTGATTAGACAGAAACGTTCCATCTCCAAGGAAAAATACTCAAGTGTAACTGTGGCTTTATAGAATGAACTGAATAGTGTCCCTTCTGTTTCTATTTTGTGGAATAGTTTGAAGAGTATTGGTATTAGGTCTTCTTTGAAGGTCTGATAGAACTCTGCACTAAACTCATCTGGTCCTGGACTTTTTTTGGTTGGGAGACTTTTAATGACTGTTTCTATTTCTTTAGGGGTTATGGGACTGTTTAGATGGTTTATCTGATCTTAAATTAATTTTGGTATTTGGTATCTGTCTAGAAAATTGTCGATTTCATCCAGATTTTCCAATTTTGTAGTAGGATCTGATGATTTTTGAATTACATCAGTTTCTGTTGTTATATCTCCCTTTTCATTTCTGATTTTGTTGACTTGGATTGTGTCTCTATGCCTCCTGGTTAGTCTGGCTAAGGGTTTATCTATCTTGTTGATTTTCTCAAAGAATCAGCTCCTGGTTTGGTTGATTCTTTGTATAGTTCTTTTTGTTTCTACCTGGTTGATTTCAGCCCTGAGTTTTATTACTTTCTTCTGTCTACTCCTCTTGGGTGCATTTGCTTCTTTTTGTTCTAGAGCTTTCAGGTGTGCTGTTAAGCTGCTAGTGTATGCTCTCTCCAGTTTCTTTTTGGAGGCACTCAGAGCCGAGTTTTCCTCTTAGCATTGCTTTCAGTGTGTCCCATAAACTTGAGTATATTGTGCCTTCATTTTAATTAAATTCTAAAAAGTCTTTAATTTCATTATTTCTTCCTTGATCAAGTTATCATTGAGTAGGGCATTGTTTAGCTTCCATATGTATGTGGGCTTTCTGTTGTTTTGGTTTCTTTTGAAGACCAGTCTAGTCCATAGTGATCTGATAGGATGCATGGGACTATTTCAATCTTCTTCTATCTGTTGAGGCCTGTTTTGTGATAGATTATATGATCAATTTTGGAGAAGGTACCATGAGGTGCTGTGAAGAAGGTATATTCTTTTGTTTTAGGATGAAATGTTCTATAGATATCTGTTAAATCCATTTGGTCCATAACTTCTGTTAGTTTCAGTGTGTCTCTGTTTAGTTTGTGTTTCCATGATCTGTCCATTGATGAGAGTGGAGTGTTGAGGTCTCCCACTATTATTGTGTGAGGTACAATGTGTGCTTTGAGCTTTAGTAGAGTTTCTTTTATGAATATGGATGCCCTTGCATTTGGAGCATAGATGTTCAGAATTGAGAGTTCTTTTTGGTAGATTTTTTTTTTTCTTTGATGAGTATGAAGTGTCCTTCCTTGCTTTGTTTGATATTAGAATAGCTACTCCAGCTTGTTTCTTGGGGCCATTTGCTTGGAACATTGTTTTCCAGTCCTTTACTCTGAGGTAGTATCTTTCTTTGACACTGAGGTGTGTTTCTTGTATGCAGCAAAATGTTGGGTCCTGTTTACACATTTGTCTTAGTCGGGGTTTCTGTTCCTGCACAAACATCATGACCAAGAAGCAGGTTTGGGAGGAAAGGGTTTATTCAGCTTACACTTTCCACATTGCTGTTGATCACCAAAGGATGTCAGGACTGGAACTCAAGCAGGTTAGGAAGCAGGGCCTGCGAGGCCATGGAGGAATGTTCACAAGCCAGGCCTCCATCTTCTGCAGTGTACTCAATATTATTTTCCAAGTTCCTACACAACATCCCACAGAGCTCTTAACACCGAATGGATCTTCTAGCCCAAAGTTCCAAAGTCCTTCCACAGTCCTCCCCAAAACATGGTCAGGTTGTCACAGGAATACCCCGCTATGCTGGTACCAATTTCTGTATTAGTCAGGGATCTCTAGAGTCACAGAATTTATGGGTAGTCTCTATATAGTAAGGGAATTTATTGATGACTTACAGTCTGTAGTCCAACTCCCAATAGTCAGTGGCAGCTGTGAATGGAACTCCAAGGATCTAGCAGTTGCTCAGTCCCACACGGCAAGCAAGCAAAGGAGGGAGGGAGGGAAGGAGAGAGAGAGAGAGAGAGAGAGAGAGAGAGAGAGAGAGAGAGAGAGAGAGAGCCACCACACCTTTAATCCCAGATGACCTTGAACTCGGAGATCTCCCTGTCTTAATCTTCTGGAATCCATAGCCACTATGCCTCAAGATCTCCATACCAAGATCCAGGTCAGAAATTTCTATCTCCCAGCCTCCAGATTAGGGTCACTGGTGAGCCTTCCAATTCTGGACTGTAGTTCATTCCAGATATAGTCAAGTTGACAACCAGGAATAGCCACTACAACATCCAATCTGTTATTCTATGACTTTTTATTGGGAAATTAAGTTCATTGATGTTAAGAGATATTAAGGAGTAGTGATGTAAGACTCCCAAAAATGGGGAGACACTCGCTCTAGTCTTGGGATGGCACAGACTCCCCTCGAACTCACAAGAGACCATTTTTCGATACAAATCACACGAGGCTTTATTCGGGGTACCAGAGCTCTGGGGACAACTGTATCCCACACAGGGGGTAGAGTCCACCCCAAAGGGGAGAGAGACCTTTCTTTTTATGGACCCTCAAGGGGGAAGAAGGGAGGAGGGGATAGGAGATTTCCAAATCACATGGCATTGTGCCATCAATCTGACAAGTTTGTTGTTGTTGTTGTTGATGTTGTTGTTGTTGTTGTTTTGAGACAGGGTTTCTCTGTGTAGCCCTGGCTGTCCTGGAACTCACTCTGTAGACCAGGCTGGCCTCAAATTCAGAAATTCACCTGCTTCTGCCTCTCAAGTGCTGGGATCAAAGGTGTGCACCACCATGCCTGGCCCAATCTGACAAGTTTTAACTTCCTAATTCGAGATGATTTACAAAGAATGGGTATGGGAGGGGTGAGGGGTTGGAGTCCTGCGCAGGAGCAGGTTGCCAGGGAAGTTTTTCACCTGTAGCCTAGCAACCAAAGCCCACAAATTCTTGGCAAAAAGCTACAGCAATCGGCAAACGCATGAGTTCACACAACAATCAGGACCTGTGCAAAAACAAATTCAAAGAGTATTCAAACTATAGAAATGTTTCTAAACCACTGGGGCATAATAAACTTTTACCCTTCACCAGCAATGAAATCTATTTCATCAATCTAGGGTTTTAATGATTTCTTTTGTCTTGTCAAAGCCTTATATTTTCTGTTATTTTTGATGTTATTTTTTATGTTTGCGTGGCTATCTTCTTTTGGGTTTGTTGAAAGAAAATTATTTTCTTGCTTTTCTAGGGTGTAGTTTCCCTCCTTGTGTTGGTGTTTTCCATCTGTTATTCTTTGTGGGGCTGGACTTGTGGAAAGATACTGTGTAAATTTGTTTTGTCATGGAATATCTTGGTTTCTCCATCTATGGTAATTGAGAGTTTTGCTGGGTATAGTAGCCTGGGCTGGCATCTGTGTTCTCTTAGGGTCTGTATAACATCTACCCAGGATGTTTTAGCTTTCATAGTCTCTGGGGAGATGTCAGGTCTAATTCTGATAGGTTTGCCTTTCTATGTTACTTGACCTTTTTCCCTTACTGCTTTTAATATTCTTTCCTTGTTTTTGTGCATTTGGTGTTTTTACTATTATGTGATGGAAAATTTCTTTTCTGGTCCAATCTATTTGGAGTTCTGTAGGTCTCTTGTATGTTTATGGGCATCTCTTTCTTTAGGTTAGGGACGTTTTCTTCTATAATTTTGTTGAAGATATTTACTGGCCCTTTAAGTTGGGGATCTTCACTCTCTTATATACCTATTATCCTTAAGTTTGGTCTTCTCATTGTATCTTGGATTTCCTGGATGTTTTGGGCTAAGATCTTTTTGCATTTTTCATTTTCTTTGACTGTTGTGACAATGTGTTCTATGGTATCTTCTACACCTGAGATTCTCCCTTCTAGCTTTTGTATTCTTTTGGTGATGCTTGCATCTATGACTCCTGATCTCTTTCCTAGGTTTTCTATATCCACGGTTGTCTCCCTTTGTGATTTCTTTATTGTGATTACTATTTCCATATTTAGATCCTGGATGGTTTTGTTTAATTCCTTCACCTGTTTGGTTGTGTTTTCCTGAAATTCCTTAAGGGATTTTTTTGTGTTTCCTTTTTAAGGGCTTCAAGCTCTTTGCCAGTATTCTCCTGTATTTCTTTAAGGGAACTATTTATGTCTTTCTTAACATCCTCTATCATCATCATAAGATGTGATTTTTCAATCAGAGTCTTGCTTTTCTGGTGTGTTGGGGTATCCAAGGCTCACTGTGGTGGGAGAATTGGGTTCTGATAATGCCAAGTAGCCTTTGTTTCTATTGCTTATGTTCTTGCCCTTGCTTTTCACCATCTGGTTATCTCTGGTGTTAGTTGGTCTTGCTGTCTCTGACTGTGGCTTGTCCCTCCTGCAAGTCTGTGTATCAGAACTCCTGGAAGACCAGTTCTCTCTGGGAGGAATTTGGGTATGGACATCTGTGGCACAGGGTCAGCTCCAGGGTGCAGGCAGAAACTGGAAGGATCCTGTCCCAGACTGCTTGTCCATTCCTGCGATGTGAGGGCTCCAGGCAGGTCCCTCTGAGCAGAAATGATGGTCTTACCATCACTTACAGGCTTATCAGCACTCCTGGGAGACCCACTCTCTCCCGGTGGTTTTGGGTAAGGCTTTTATCCACCTCTTGGTAACTAAATCAATGTGATTTTTAACTACAGGGAACAGGAAATACAGGAAGAGTCCCTGGAGGGCCATCATTTGCTTCTTGCATGATCTATGCACTTCTAGGTCCTTCATCTCCAAGTCCATAGCACACAAAATCCATCTCCTGCCTTACTCTTTAATGTACTTCTACAAACAGCTCCACCTATAGGCATGAAAAACAAAAACAAAGGTAGAGAGTAAGACTATCATGATCCAAGTAAGAGACTCAGTCCACACAGAGTTGTAAACATAGAAGGTAAGGAGTCACCAGCTGCTACAGCATTGGCCTAGATAAGGAAGAGTCAGGGAGAACAGGAATGCTAGACACTCAGCCGTGGTTTTCAGCAAGACACCTTTCAACTCAGCACACACTACAAGCCTTCCATCTAAAAGGAGCCTGATAGCCCACCCTTTTGGTGTGTGTGTGTGTGTGTGTGTGTGTGTGTGTGTTCTCAGGTGTGCACCTGTGTGTGCATAGCAAGTATATGTGTGGATATGTAGCTCAGAATTCAGGTTATCTTCTTCAATTACTTTCCACCTTGCTTTATGAGACAGAATCTCTCCATGAACCTGGAACTCATTGATTCAGCTAGAGTAGCTGGCCAGCAAGCATGAGGGATCTTCCTTCTCTGCCTCCTTAGAGCCAGGATTGCAGCGGAGACCAGCAAGCCTATGACTGGCTGAGCCATCTCCCCTGCCATTCATTCTGTAGCCTTCCGGGAACCTTCTCCCATCCCAGCTTCCCCAGCCCAGCCCTGCCCGAGCTTCACTTCACATCCTCTGGGTCATAGTTAAGAAACTACTCGCTGGAGTGATCTAAGCAGCAAATCCAGGTCACCTCTGAGACGGTCCCCTGCACATGCTCCAGCCCCACCTCACCCTCCACATCTTCTAGCCTCATCCAGGCTTTCATTGCCCCCCCCCCACCTCCTGCTGGCCAGGAAGCCATGTGAAGGCAGAAGATCGACAGTGGAGCTTTCTAGTTCTCCACTATAGACCTGTGTCACCAGTAAGCACTCATTGGAAGAGAACTGTACAATGGTATCACACCCACTCTTTGAAACCAATGAAATCATTTCATTACAGGGGATGTGGAGATGGCTTAGCAATTGAGAGCACTTACTGCTTCACAAGAGGAACCGGGTTTGGTTCCCGCACCCACATTACACAGCACACAATCACCTGTAACTCTAATTCCAGAGGATCTCAAGCCCTCTTTGGCCTCTGCAGGTAACTCACCTACATGGTACCTATAAACACACATACATATAACAAAAAAATAAAATTAAGTTTGCTTTTAAAATTTCTGTTTCAGAAATCTACCCTAATGTGGCTACCCAGTCGTAGCATATTTTGAGAGTTGCCACGGGTATCAATCTGTTTCCTTGTTGTGGTGACAGAATGACTGAGGGAGGACAGGGTTATTTTGTCTCCCAGTTTGAGGGGACAGTCCATAGCAACAGCCACCTCCGTCATGGCAGGAGTATGCAGCTGGGACTCCTCACCAGCTCACATCTTGACAGACAGGAAGGGAGGCCCAACTAAAGAACTCCAAGACCCACCCACCAGTGACCTACTTCCTCCAGTGATGCTCTGCCTTAGTTATGGCTTTACTACCCTGAACAGACACCATGACCAAGGCAACACTTATGAGGACAACATTTCATTGGGGCTGGCTTACAGGTTCAGAGGTTCAGTCCATTATCATAAAGCTGGGAACATGGCAGCATCCAGGCAGGCATGGTGCAGGCAGAGCTGAGAGTTCTACATCTTCATCCAAGGGCTGCTAGCAGAATGCTTTCTTCCAGGCAGCTAGGATTATCCCACACCCACAGTGACATACCTACTCCAACAAGGTCACACCTACTCCAACAAAGCCACACCTTCTAACAGTGCCACTCCCTGGGCCGAGCGTATACAAACCATAGCAGGCTCCATCTCCCAATGACTCCACCACTTTTCAAACAACGTCACCCATTGATGACTGAGATTTCAAAACAAGAGCCTGCAGGAGAGATTCCTCATTCACTTCACACCAGCTTTCTCTAGTTTTATGAATATAGAACTACATTGAGAATTTTGCAAATTACTTGGCGTGAGCTCTAAGACAGCATCTCGAGCTAAAATTCCTAGCAATGATGTTGCTAGATCCCCACACATTATATTTATATTATATGTAAATAGGGTTTGAGTTACACTGCCAGCTTCTGCTTTTGAAAGACTGGCTTCCTAAAGGATATTCATGTTAAGTTACTCTCTTGTTGCTGTGCAGAATATCTGGCATAAGCAGCTGAAGAAAGGCAGGGATTACTCTGGCTCACAGTTTTAAGGAAGACAGTCCATCATGGCAAAGAAGTCACAGCGGCAGAAACTTGAAGCATCCCAGTCAAGTCCGCAACCATAAAGCAGTGAAGGCATGTATTCTGGGTTCACCTTGCTCATTCTACTCTTATACACTTTAGGACCCTATGCTGAGGGAATGGTATTGCCCACCATGGGCTATGTCTTTCCCATTTCAATTAAGACAATCAAGACAGTCCCTCCACAGTCATGTCTACAGGCCAACCTGATCTAGACAGTCCTTCATTGGAACTCTTTTTTCCTGGGTGGTCCTAGAGAGTGTGCTGACAAGTGAATTCCCAGTCCCTGTTGTTTCACACAGCGTATTGGAGATTAGTGTTAACCATCTTGGAGAAACTTTTCCTGTCACTGGCCTTATGAGGGGTTACAGCAGTTCACATCCTTTCCAGAGTACCTTGAAGGAGCTGTTGTTTCCTGGGTAAGAGGAAGTTCTCCAGGAACCAAAGTGTTTGCTGAGTTCCCCATTGACCCCCACAACCACCAAGCTCGAAGGCAGGGTGCATCTGTTTTACAGAAAGCTAATAGAAATGATTATAAATAATAAATTGACATTATAAACTTGAAAAAAATCTACTGTCTAATTTCTTTGTGGCTATGTGCAGAGTGCTTTCAAAGTCCCATTTAATTCTCAAAACAATCTACCGAACACCTGTATTTATAATATATATATATAAACTTTTCAAATTATTTTGTTGTCTTGAAATGTGTGTAAGTATATGTCCTTGTGTAGTCACAGGTACCCAAAGAGACCAGAAGAGGATGTTGGATCCTTTGGAGCTGAAGTCACATGCATTTCTGAACTGCCCAGTGTGGGTGCTGGTACCTGAACTCAGGTCCCCATAATGGAGCACCAAGTAATTTTAGCCACTGAACTGTATCTCCAACCCATAATTAAAAACAAACAAACAAACAAACAAACAAAAACAAAAAATAAGACACAATCTCATGTAGCCCAGGCTGGCCTCAAGCTCAATTCATAGGCAACTTCTGATTCTTCTACATTCATTTCCTGACTTCTGGGATTACAGGTGTGCACTATCTTGCGTGGTTTTAAGACATTAGGGATAAAACTCATGGCTTTCTACACCTTAGTCTACATTTATAGCCTTGTATGTGTGTGTGGTTTTTTTTTGGTGTGTGTGTGTGTGTGTGTGTGTGTGTGTGTGTGTGTGTGTGCATGCCCACATTAGCAGGTGCGTGTAGAGTGCATGAGTCCCTGGATTTGAACTCAAAGACCAAGAACAAAAGTGTCTTCTTTTTTAAATGTTTTTTTTTATTATTTGAGAATTTGTACATGTGTATAATGTATTTGGATACAACTCACTCCCATTTCCTCTCCTGTCACCCCCACTTTTCCTTTCCAACTTCACGTGCTATTTTTTTTTTTAACCCATTGAGTCTACTGAGTGCTGCCTGCATTGCATGGTGTGGGGCCATCTACTGGAACAAGGGTAGCTTCCTAGAAGCGAACCAATTCCCCCAGCCTCTGCAGCCATGAACACCAATGGCCTTTCTTGTGTATGTAGGGAAACTGCTTGAGATGCTCCTGGACCTGTTTGGGGCTTTGGGGTAGCTTTGATCCTGTGCTGGTCTTGTGCGTGTGGTCACTGCTGCTAAGAGTTCGTGTGCGCAGCTTCTAGCGCATGTGTTCTCATATCCAGCAGATACTGATGCACTGTAGATAGTCCCTCCCTCTTGTGGTCTTCCCTTTCATTCTGTGATGATCTCTGCTCATTGGGAGGGGAGTTATGGTAAAACTTTTCTGTTCAGAGCTAGCACTGCACAGTTTCTAACACTCTGTACATTAATTACTTGTGGGTCTCTGATATTGGTCACCAGCTACTTTAAAAAGAAGCATCTCTGATGAGAGTTGAGAGATGATACTGATCTATGGATAAAAGCACGAAAATGTATGGAGTGGTTTAGTTCTACATCCGTTTGGCAGAATGCTAGTGTTAGGTTCTCCCCTAGGGCATGTGACCTAGCCAGCCACAGGTGTTTGGCCCACTCAATAGAACCAGGCATGAGTTCTGGCTTGTAGAGCAGCCTTGAAATACAATCAGAATATATTTGGTTATGACTATAGCATTTATGCCACTATTTCCCGTAAAGAATATCTTGCCAGGCCAGTTGATATTGTAGCTTTCAGGGTTCACAGCTGGATAAGATTATTGGGCATAGAACCTTGCAGTACTCTGAAAACCGACTGGAGGGAATGAAGTTTCCAGGTCAGTACCAGCCTGATTTTTCTATGCTCTAAGACTCATGTACACGGTGTCTTCAGCAATAAGGTCTTACTGTTGAGTTCTGGAGGACAACCTACAGCACTGGCAACAACCTGTTAGGGGGCAGACTATGGCATCCCACTGAACAACTGGGAAAGAGAGAAACACTTGGCACTAGGCTTTTTGTTTGATAACCAATGGGAAAAACAAACCAGACGTTGGTGGTGCACACCTATAATCCCAGTATTCTGGAGGCACAGGTAGGCAGATCTCTGTGAGTTTGAGGCCAGCCTGATCTACAGAGTGAGTCACAGTATAGCCAGGGCTGCACAGAGAAATCTTGTCTCAAAGAACCAGGATGGGGGGAGAGGAGAGGGAGAGGGACACACACACACACACACACACACACACACACACACACACACACACACACAGAGAGAGAGAGAGAGAGAGAGAGAGAGAGAGAGAGAGAGAGA
>NC_034594.1:95449801-95455485 GCF_900095145.1 Mus pahari
AGAGAGAGAGAGAGAGAGAGAGAGAGAGAGAGAGAGAGAGAGAGAGAGAGGACAACTATGGCTGGTCTCTGACATATAGTATGTCCGATGGCCTTGCTTCAAAAAACACAGGGAAGAAGAAGGGATAGAGGGAGTGATGGAAGGAGGGAGGGAGAGAGGGAAGCTACTGATAGGCTTTAGCATGATGGAGTCTCAAAATAGAGCCCCTTATGGAAAGAAATAGGGCACAAAATGCTGTAGGCTGTACATAGTACCTTTTACTAGAACTAGAAGAGGCAAAACTGTGGGGATAGACACTGAATCTGCGGTGCTAAGGAGCTGCTGATTGGAGATACTGATTGCCAGGGATCTGGAAGAAGCACTGGTGTTTTGAACAAATTCTTATCTTAGCAGTAGCCAAGGCAGTGCACAGAATATACTTACCCCAACTTGCAGTGCATTGATAAAGCTGGTGGGTTTGGTCGTATATGGCTGTTATGGCCAACTAAGCTATCTATAGAAGAGGGGGAGGAAGGAGAGAGGAAGAAAAGAAGGAAAACTTTATTCCTATCATAACCCAGAAACTCATAGAGAGCTGTATGTGTGCGCCAAATGAATGCTCACTGACATTCACAGCAGCCTTATCAGTTACAGTTTCCACTGGGTACCAAACTAAATGTCCATCAACTGTAAAATGCTGTACAATGTGGGGTAAGTGAACCATGCTACCAGACAGAAGAACTGGTAAGGTTGAATGAGCCCAAACCCTGTGAATCTCAGAATTGAGAACGGTAGGGGGAGGGCCTCCTCCCTGCCTAACTCTACCTACTCTGGAACACTAACCATGACACCCTACTGAGGGGACCATGACAATCAGACACCTAGCATAAAAACCTAGAGCTCCCCAGGGTAATGAGGGCCTCTGGATAGGCCTGAGTGTTCACCCAATGAGCTTCCCTTTCTGGGAACTCCTTCCCACAAAAGGTATTTAATCCCTGGTTCACCCTAAGTAAGGTATATGCATTCACAATCGCCATCAAATAAAGCAATCAGAGCAAGCAAGGACTGCCTCTCCATCAAGGACGGGGTGGGGAGCGTCATTGTAATGAGCTCCTAAAGCTAGAGAGGCCTTCTCTCTTCCAGCCCTTCTGAACTCTCAGCACTCACTGGGGATCGAGCCCTGTGCACCCCTTCCTGGCCTCTGCTTGCTCCTTCCTACCTGACATGTGGATGCCCTGAGGGGAAACGCAGACCTGGGACCCCCATTCTGACGCGCAGCTAAGCGTTAGTTTGCCTGGGTACACAGGAGACTGGGAAGCCAAGTAATTACCCCAGACTCCACTTTTCCCACTCTGGGAAAACACAGACTGAGGAACCCCCATTATGAACTGTGGTCTGCCTCCCCTGAGCAGTGGGCCAGGGGCACTCCAGGTGTCCCAGTGGCAGGGCAGACAAACAGCCTGGCAATACAATGTGTGCACTTTTCCGTCACAGTAGAATGCAGGAAAGCCCACCTTGGTGGGGTGCACCATCCCAGCTGGCTCTCACATCCATAATGTGGCAGTCACTCAGCACACAGTGGTATGTGTCACATCCTTACAGTCACTGGAACTGCAGATGCAGGCAAAGCTAGCCTGGGTAAAGGAAATCTAAATTGCCCCAACTGCACTGAGGTGAGGGGATCCTCCTGGGATTGTAATGTTGAACCTCCAGATCTAAGTGGAGCTAGCCAGGTACATGCTTGGGAAACTGGACACAACATAAAGTGCACTTTAATATATGTTGGACCTCAATAAAGTGATTTCCTTAGAGATGTGTATTCAAAAAGTACTCAGAGATGGCTCAGAGGACAAAGTGCCATCCTCAGAAGCATGAGGACCTGAGTTTGATCCCCAGAACCATTATAAAAGCTGAACACAATGGTGTCCTTGTAATTTCAATGCTGGGAGGCAGATATGTCCGCTGGGCAGATCTCTGGACCTGCTGACCATGCGTATTAGCTCCTTAGTGAACTCCAAGCGAGTGAGAGTTAGACAGTGCCTAAGGAGAAACACCCAAGGTTAGCAACACCTTCACGCATGCACATGGACATATGCACCAGAAGATATCTATAAATATAGAGATAGATAGATAGATAGATAGATAGATAGATAGATAAACAGATAGATCGGTGGGTGGGTGGATGTGTGGGTGGGTGGGTGGATGGGTAGATGGATGGATAGATTAGATAGATAGATTAGATAGATAGATAGATAGATAGATAGATAGATAGATAGATAGATAGATAGATAGATGATGGATGAATGGACAGATGGACAGATAGACAGATGGATGGACAGACAGATAGACAGATGGATAGATGGATAGACGGATAGATGGATAGACAGATAGACAGATAGACAGACAAATATATAGGTAGATAGGGCAGGTTTAATGTCTACAGAGTGCCTAGCCATTCTAGGTCTTTGAATTCAGACGTAGCAGACAGAGCCAGGCACAGGTTTTTT
Source organism: Mus pahari (assembly GCF_900095145.1). Lineage (NCBI taxonomy): Eukaryota > Metazoa > Chordata > Mammalia > Rodentia > Muridae > Mus > Mus pahari. Next base: position 95,452,288 of record NC_034594.1, read on the forward strand.
TTTTTTTTTTTTTTTTTTATCTGCTCCTTTGACAAGGAAATGGATATGACAGANTTTGAATTCAGACGTAGCAGACAGAGCCAGGCACATTTTTTTTTTTTTTTTTTTTTTTTTAATCTGCTCCTTTGACAAGGAAATGGATATGACAGAGAATACACCTGGCCTCCATAGGAGTGAGAACTTGTTCGACAGTTGTTGCCAGAGTTGGGAAAACAATGATCTGTGGGGTCATGGCGTTTCTTGTGTTGAATGTGCTAATTATGACCCTTCCTTATCTGGTCAAGGCACCAGATTTCCCAGCCCCCACCTCCAGGGCTCTGGAATCTCCCAGACACCTACTTGTCACCTGCCAGACTCTAGTCCTGAGACCCAGGCTGCTGAGGGTGGGCTGCTGGTTATTCAAGGCTGAGGTCTTTCTGCTCCACCCTCAAGGACAGGCAAGTTTACTGAGGTCTTGAGTCCATTCCACACAGTGCAACTCTTTACTGATAGATCTTAGCCAGAACGGGTGGGGCATGACTGTACTCCCGGGACTCCAAAACTGAGGCAGGGGGATACATCAGATCTCCAAGGAAAACCTATGATATAGTGAGACCCTGTTTCAAATAGAAAGAGAAGAAGGAAGGGAGGGAGGGAGGAGAAGAGGGAGAGAGTTCATCTTGATTGAAAACCTGACTGGATCTAGACGACTCACAAAGGAGACAGACCTCTAGGCGTGTCTATGATGGGGTTTCTAGATGTGATTAACTGAGGTTGGAAGTCCCTCCCCAACTGGGGTCAGCACTGTTCCATGGGCTGGGGTACCAGACTGAATAAAAAGAAGAAAGTGAGCTGAGTGCCAGCATCCATCGCTCCTGACAGTGGATGCTGTGTGTCCTGCTGCCTCCGTCTCCTGCCACTATGTCTTCCCCAAGAGGATGAACTGTACCCATTAACTGTGAGTCAAGCCCTCCTTCCTTCTTAAGACCCATTGTCAGGTATTTTGTATCAGCAACAAGAAAAGTAGAAAGGATAGAGAAAGATGGGAATGGGGTAGGTTGAGGTAAAGAAAGGAGGAGAGGAATTTGAGCCCCAGGGGAGTAAACTCAGGGGTTTAATGTCTCAGTGTGGAGATTCTGGGTGCTGCTCATGTACATAGCCTTTTAATTAAAAGAACAATTGCATTCATTTACTGTGTGTGTGTGTGTGTGTGTGTGTGTGTGTGTGTGTGTGACAGTATGTGTGTATCCCAGAGATCAACTGCAGGCCACCAGGCTTGGCAGCAAGTGTCTTTTCCTACTGAGCCATCTTTCTGGCCCATGGAATCTACTTTGGTCCCCTCGGAGATCTTGTTTATGAGAAACGGAGAAGAAAATACCTCTCTTTGATGGTTATCTATATTCTCTTGGTGGTCTTCTAGAAAGCCCTACTTGGAAGTTGAGGCTATAGCCCAGTTGATATGGGCTAACTTGAGGCTGTGGAGATTGTCTAATTGTTTAGAGCCCATACTGACCTTGCAGAAGACTAGAGTTCAGTTCACAGTACCCACACGAGGCTGCTCACATCTGCCTGAATCTTTCTGGCTCCTGAGGGCAATGCATTCTTGTTCATCAACTCACACATACACATACATTTTAAGGTGCACCAACTCTCTGGGTAATACAGGAAAGCCACCTAATTCCTTTGAATTTCGGTTCTTTCATTCTAAAAGCACTAGGAAGCAGAGGCTCATAGGTAGGAAGACTGGAGACTTTGAATGGACCACTTGTCCTCAGAAAATGCATGGGTCTGTTAAAATCCCAATTCATTCCCCATAGATGGTCACAGAACTTGCCAAGCCATGGAGAGCAGGCGGATGCCGTGGTTGCTAGGCTTGGTTTTTAAAGATTTATTTTATTTTTAATTATGTATGCACATGAGTGCAGTGCCCATAGAGGCAAGAAGGGCAGTAAATCTCTCTCTCTCTCTCTCTCTCTCTCTCTCTCTCTCTCTCTCTCTCTCTCTCTCTCTCTCTTTCATCTCTCTTTCATCTCTCCTCCCCTCCCCCTCTTCCTCTCCTTTTAATCTGAATACAGTTTCCCCCCACTCTTCACTCCCCCTAGTTCCTCCCTGCCTCTTATCCCAGCCAGATCTACTCTGATTCTGTCTCTCATTAGAAAAGAACCGGCTTCTAGAAGATAACAAAACAACAGAATAAAATATCAGATAAAATGGAAACCATCATATTGAAGTTGTATATGATAAGCCAACAGGAAAAAAACAAAAGCACAGGAGAAGGCACAAGAAGCAGAGACACGCCCATTTACACAGAGACACACCCATTCATGCAGAGACACACCCATTTATGCAGAGACACACCCATTTACACAGAGACACACCCATTTACACAGCAGGTGGCCCATAGCAGTTCTAACCTGAAAGCTGTAGCATGTATGCAGGGGACCTGGTGCAGAGCAGTATAGCACTGTGCATGCCGCTTCAGTCACTGTAAGGTCACATGAGCTTTGCTCAGATTTTGTTTTGTTTTGTTTTTGTTCTGTTTTCCAACTTTTTTTATTAGATATTTTCTTCCTTTACATTTCAAATGCTATCCCAAAAGTTCCCTATACCCTCCCCCTCCCCCGCCCTGCTTCCCTACTCACCCACTCCTGCTTCTTGGCCCTGGCGTTCCCCTGTACTGGGTCATATAAAGTTTGCAAGACCAAGGGACCTCTCTTCCCAGTGATGGCCGATTAGGCCATCTTCTGCTACATATGCAGCTAGAGACCCGAGCTCTGGGGGTACTGGTTAGTTCATATTGTTGTTCCACCTATAGGGTTGCAGACCCCTTCAGCTCCTTGGGTTCTTTCTCTAGCTCCTCCACTGGGGGCCCTGTGCTCCATCCTATAGATGACTGTGAGCATCCATTTCTGTATTTGCCAGGCACTGGCATAGCCTCATACAAGACAGAAGGATTTGGCCTCCTGGTGTCCTCCATCCCCTGACTCCCCCAACTTCTTCTGCTTCCTTTCCCCAGGGGTTCCCTGAGATCTGTAGGGAGGAACTTGATGGTGACATCCCACTTAGAGCTAGCTGTGTGTTCTAAAGTCTCCCTGTGTAATATCTGCCTGTGAGTCTCTGTATCCGTCTGCTGAAGGAGGGAACCTCTCTGATGGCTGAATCTCTCTCTTAGGAACCTCTCTCTCTCTCTCTCTCTCTCTCTCTCTCTCTCTCTCTCTC
>NC_034594.1:95455565-95462166 GCF_900095145.1 Mus pahari
CTCCCCCTCCCCCTCCCCCTCTCCCCCCCTCTCTCTGTAGTCTCTGGTTCTATACTAGGTGTCTGGGCTATCTAGACTCTGGTTCTTGGTCACAAATGTGCTCTTAACAGCTGAGTGCCTCTCGAGTCATACACTGGCATTGTTATGTCCCTAAACTTACTCACTTGTAGCTGGATATGTAATTGACATATCTTGTATTATCAAATAAGCATTTTTTAATTAGCACAGTAGTGCATAATTTGTGAGACTGTTGTGGAGGATAAACTATAAGATACATGCAAAGACCGGGTATGGTGGCATACACCTTTAATCCCAGCACTTGGGAGGCTAAGACAGGAGAATTTCTGAGTTCAAGGCCAACCTGGTCTACAGAGTGAATCCTGGAACAGCCATGGTCATGCAGAGATGCCCTGCCACAACAAACAAACAAATATATGTAAGGAACTGACCTCAATAAATGACGATGATGATTGTATTTGTGAATAATGTCACATTTTCAGAAATGAATAAATTTGGAATTAGATGCAAGAAAACACACACACACACAGCTTCTGTGTGTCAGACTCCATGTTGTAAATATGGCAGTGATGAAAGGAAGTGAAGAGGACAGAGGGGTGGGTGAATGAATTATAGTGACAACTGCAAGAATCCTGTAACTCAGGGACCACCTGACCTGCCTGACCATTGGTGCAGTATCGCAACGTGAACACACGATGGCGCCAGAAACCATTATTTGGAAGTTGGTTCACTAGGGTTCCCAGTTTCCTCTGCACTGTAGTTCTCTCCTACTCGGGAGAGAACTACTCTAAGCTGCCCATGCGCATACCTATCAAGAGAAGGAAACTAGTGGGAAATCCCACAGATCGCTGCAGAAACTTCCAGATTGACCTAGGGACTGAGAACTATGGCTCCTGTAAAGAGGGGGCTGCTCTAACGTGCATGATGCTCTGGGTTCTGCTACCAGCAGGATACAGAAGCAAAAGCAGGGGTGGTGGTGCAAGCCTTTAAGCCTAGCGCTTTGGCTGAAGAGCGGAAGGATCTGAAGTTCAAAGTCAACCTCTACTACATAATGAGTTTGAGGGCAGCCTGGGCTACATGAGACCCTGTCTCCAAAAAGAGAAGGATTGGCAGTTCAATATATAAAGGTTCAATATGTAATGTAAAGGTTCTAGCAACCACATTCAGGAAAATAAGAATAAACATGGAGCTAATTTTCATGCCTTTTATTTAACTCTGAATATGCACATGCAATATGTAATATGAGGGGGCTGGTGAGATGGCTCAGTGGGTAAGAGCACCCGACTGCTCTTCCGAAGGTCCGGAGTTCAAATCCCAGCAACCTCATGGTGGCTCACAACCATCTGTAACAAGATCTGACGCCCTCTTCTGGAGTGTCTGAAGACAGCTACAGTGTACTTACACATAATAAATAAATAAATCTTTTTTTAAAAATGTAATATGAATATGTAATGTTAGTGTGTGTTCATATACAAAACATTGAAATATTCTATGTGTGTGTGTGTGTGTGCAGGCCAGAAGACAGTTTCAACCATTGTTCTTAGTCACTGTTCACTGTTTTTCTTCAGTCTCTCATTGGCCTGGAACTTGCCAGGAGGGCTGGCCATCGAGCCTCAGATGTCGTGCAACCTCTGCCTCCTAAGCATGCACCACCATGATTGGCATTTTTACTGTATGGGTTCTGGGGGATGGAACTCGGGTCCTTGTGCCTGCAAGGCAAGCACTTTTCCAGCTGCTCTGTCCCCCCCTGCCTCCCCCACCATCCCCGTCTGTCTGCCCCCACGGCTTGTTGATTTGTATGGACTGCCCTGCCGAGTCAGTTTTCTCTAAAGGCCCCCCAGCCTCCACCAGGAAGTCATAATAACACGCTATTACCTGAAGGAATGCTTCTGGCTTCCAGGCCCCACCCCAGTGCCAAGAAGCCTCCAGTGTGGAAATGCCTACATTCAAGAAGAAATCATTTCCATGGCTGGTATTATACTGAGAGCTGGGGCACCCGGCAGTGGGGGTGGGCAGCACACTAAAATAGAAGCCTCCCGGACAGCTTGATCAGAGGGAAGTGTGTTTCTTTTTCTCACCCCCCCCCACCTTATTGAAAATAGTTTTTTTTTTTTCCTCACATAATGCTTCACTGTGCTGTGGCGCTGTGTGTGAAGCTTTGCCAAGTATAAAGTAGACAGAGAGGCCCTTCGCGGCTGGATCCCTCCTCAGAAGCAACAGAAGTATCCTGGGCTGGGCACACCTCTCAGTAGAGTGGCTGCCTCACAGGCGACTGACCTGAGCTTCATCCTCACAGCACACAAACCCAGTGTAGTGGCACAGACCAGTGTTTGCAGAGGGAAGGTGAGAGAGAGTCAGAAGTTCAAGGCCACCCTTAGCTACAGAGTGACTTGGCTTGCTGGTAGTTCTAAGCGGGGGGGGGGGGGGAGGGGGGGCCCATGCACATATCTGTCAGGAGGAGGAGTGAAAAGTTCCCCAAATAGCTGCAGGAGCTTCAGGACTTACCTAGGAACTGAGAACTAGGGCTCCCATCAAAGGGGGGCTGGTCTAACGTGCGTGAAGTTCTCCGTTGTGTTACCAGCTGAAGGCCAGCTTGGGCTCCAGGAGACTGTCAAAAAAAAAAAAAAAAAAAAAAATAAAAAAAATAAAAAAAAAAAAAAAAAAAAAAAGGGAAAAAGTCTTACTTTGAAGAAGAAGTTGTTTCAAGTTGAAGCAAAGTGGTAGCTGATTTAAACTGGAAACCTGCATTCAAAGCTGAATATACTCTTCTGGAATGGAACCTATATACCAATTTTGAAGGAGAGGGTGTCCCCACAGGGCTGAAAAAGCTGAGCCATCTTAACAAACTAGAGAAGACAAAAGGAGGGAGCCTTGAACTGAGGAGACTTGCATTTGCAATTGATCCCTAAGTCAAAAAGGGAAACTGGGGTGAGCCCAAGGATGAGGAGCCCCATTAAAGTATATTGATTACTGGGAGCCCTCAGGGACCCAGCCATTTCTGAGTGGAAATTCTCTCCCCCCCCCCAGCCTCTGTGGTATCATGACAATCATCTATCCTCAAAGCCCCACTGGTTTCAGCAGGCACCAGGGCCCCAAATCACCACTCCAGCAGTGCCAAGGAAGCTTCTAGAGAGAAGATAGGAAAGGGAGGGCTGGGAGGTGGAGGGAAATCACCTCAAGGAAGCTCCAAGCCTTGAGGCTTGGAACTTCATCAAAGTAGAGAAATGTGATGGGGTGGTTAGAGGCTTTTCCAATCAAAAGCTTCCGAGAGGAGACTGGACTGGAGAGATGGCTCAGTGGCCGCTCTTCCAGAGGACCTTAGGTCCAATTCCCAGCATCCACATGCCCACTTCCAATTGTCTGTAACTCCAGTTCTAGGGGATCCAACACTCTCTTGTGGGTGTGCATGTGATGCACAGGCATAAATACAGGCAAATCAGCCATACACATAAAATAAAATTATGAGGAAAAGAAAAATAGTTCAGAGAAGGTAAGTATTGTAAGAAGTAAATGTGGGCTTAAGTTCCAGCACTCGGGAGGCAGAGACGGAAGTCCAAGGTCAAGGCTCTCCTGGGCTACATACCCAGCTTGCAGGCAGTTGGAGCTATATAGTAAGCAACATAAGGAAGATGAGGGTAAAGGGCAAACCGATTTGTAGAACACCTATTAATACTTAGATGTTAAAGTGGCTTGGGGTACAGCTCAGTTAGTGGTGGGCTTGCCTGGCAGGCATGAAGGAAGTTCAGGGTTCCGTTCTCAGCAGAGCATAAATCATATACTGCTGGTGCTCATCTGTGACCCCAGTACTGAAGAGACAGAGGTCGGGGCATCAGAGGTTCAAGGCTATCGTGGCTCCATCAATTTTGGAGCCAATCTGGGCTTCATGGAACAGCAACTCCAAAAGAAAGCAGGGAATGTGGAGCACAGCTTTAGTTCCCACACTTCGGGGACTGAGGCAGTCCCATCCACATGAGTTTGAGGCCAGCCTGGTCAACATAACAAGTTCCTGGCTAGTCAGGGTTATACAGTGAGACCCTGCCTATGAAACAAGGGGAGGGGGGAGAAAGGAAGAGAGAGGGGGAGGCAGGGAGGGAGGGAGAGAGAGAGAGGAGGAGGGAGGGAGGGAGAGAGAGAGAAAGAAAGAAAGAGAGAGAGAGAGAGAAAGAAAGAAGGAAGGAAGGAAGGAAGGAAAGAAAGAAAGAAAGAAAGAAAGAAAGAAAGAAAGAAAGAAAGAAAGAAAGAAGGAAGGAAAAGAAAGAGAGGGGGGGAAGTGGAGAGAGGAGAGTGGAGAGAAAAAGGGAATGAAGGAATTTGAAGAGATAGTTCACACAAACCGGGTGCCCCAATTTCTCACCCAGATTGTGAGAACAGAGAGAAGAACTCTGATCTGGTGTGAATGTGATTGAAGCCACCAAAATGCACCCAGAGGAACACAGAATCAGAGGCAGCCATGTTCTGAGTGTCCCACATTGCCTGTGTACGCTGTCATCTAGCATTCTCCAAGACCAGGTCATCCACTAGCCCCAGCCCTGTTCACACCTCTAGAAGCTGAGAGCACCCTTGCAGTCTTTGTCTACTCAGCACTGATGCTGTGGAGTTCGCAGTCAGGGTAGGAAAGAGCCTCCCTGGCTCCCCAGAGCCCTTCAACCAAGTCATTGCATCCTGGTGAGGTAGAGGCAGGAAGGGAAGGCTCAAGGCTGATGAAAGCCTGCAGTCCATGCCTTTTGGCTTGCTAGCAACTTGAGTTGACCTTCTCAGAGGGAAGATCGAAAAGTGGGATTATCTGAAAACCCAAATTTGCACAAGAACCCAGGATCCCAAACAACAGGCCAGAGATACACAATATTGGAGCCAGGTAGTATCTGAACCCCAAACCACTGGGGCTGGGGAATCAGTCATAGCTCACCTGGTCCTTCCTTACTCCCTAGTTGATGTTTCCCCTACGTGCCCAAGTGATCTGTTATTATTGTTAACAATAATATATTGTTAACCATTCTGTTATTCAATCCATTATGTCTCTCCAGCCTCGATTAGTTCAGGCTTATAGGCAGCTGTCTCCAGGGTCCGAGGCTGCAGTTACTTAGTGAAGAAAGCCGGGACCACAGTGTTACTTCCCAGGCAGTTTGGGGGTGGAGCCTCCACCTATGCCGAGCTCAGCCTCCAGAAGCCGCAAGGTTCCCCAGGCTCCTCCTAAGACTTATTTGAGCTCAGCACGAGGCTATCTGTGAATGTGCTTCTTAGAACATAATTACCACCATCAAGATTATTGTTTGAATTAGGCATTTACATGACACTCAATATTTCCAAAGCATTGTGCTCCCATTTAATTAGTTTTTCCTTGCGACATTCCTGTCGCACCCACACTTGATAGCTTGGGAGACTGGCAGACTGAAGAGATAAAGTGTAAACCCAGATGGAGAGGGGGCACACCCTGTACAATCTCTAGCTTCTGGCCTCTCTGGCGACCCTGCCAAGACAAGCCACCACCCCCTATCTGCATATCTCTCACCCCAGCCCCCAGCCGCCTGGGGTCGCGGCGGAGAGGGGAGGAGGGGCCCAAGAGTCTCTTCCCAGGTAGATTTTTTGGCACAAGGTCCAAATACCCTTCAGAAAAAGTTCAAGTTCATACCGCAGACACCCTCAATCTCTTTCCAAACCTTTCTATTAAAGGTCCCTATAAAATTCCGAGGCTGTGATTCCCAAACCAAGGAGTCTCCCAGAGGAAGCTTTTAGCGTCTCACAAGCCTAATGGGGCTGTTAAATGACGGAGCAGGGCAGGTCAGCGCTGGGCTCAGGAGACCTGAGACACATCTCTCTGCTTTGAATCCAAGCAGGATGTTCAGAAGTCCTGAGTCGGTCTCCTCCCCCCACCCCACCCCCACCCCCTCAGCTCTAAAGCTTTTCCCCTCCCCCCACCCCGCACCCACAGCTCTAAAGCTTTTTTCCGATTCTCTGATTGAAGGAGAAACTTCATGGAAAGACAGACGTTACTCTGTGTGGCCCACCACCCAAGGACAGCAGCACCCCTCTTCTGTCCCGCTCTGCACCGTATCTAGTAGCCTCCAGCCTTTTCTCTGCCCAGAAAGCCCTGAACCCTCCCGTGTAGCAGACTCAAAAGAAGCCCCACCCACACCGATTCTGGGTTGATCCGGGTCCTGGGAACAGATGGGGCGCCCTGAATTGTGTAACCTGGCTCTTCTGGTAAAGCTGTGCCTTGGTGTCATCCTGGCTTGCAGCCTGAGTGTCTTTTCATCCCTACCCCATGCCCACCCACCACCCAGAGGTCTCCAGGCATCAGGTATTCCGTGAAAGATGCCGACAGACAAATAGACAGCCGCAGCAACAAGATTGTCCAGCAGGGTCTAGAAAGTCTAGATTCCTTTGTTGTCCAGAAAACCATGGGGGGGGGAAGTCTGGGTCCTGGCTATAACCCTGCAGTAGGGACCCCCACTGTGAGCTGGGGGGGTTCTACTAGGAGGGAGTATTTCTAGCTAACCCAAGCTCAGCCCTCAGAACCTCTGATCTTGGAAGCCATTAGCAAGAAAAGAAGCAGACAGCAGTGGGGATGGGGGATGGGGGATGG
>NC_034594.1:95462231-95513643 GCF_900095145.1 Mus pahari
GGGTGGGGAAGGGGGAGGAGAGGGGAAGGGGGAGGGGAGGGGGAGGGGAGGGAGAAGGATCCGTGTTTGTTGCTGTGATGGATTGGGGAGGTCCCTGGTCCACTGTTCAGTCCTGTTCCTGGAGCCTACAATGGCAGCTGGACTTGTGAAAAGAAAGACTGATGACTTGGAGAGATGAGTCAATGACCTTGGAACCAGGATAATAAGTCCCATCACTGGCATGGGTCTGCAGAGCCACATGTCCCCATCTGGATGCCCTTAGGCCTGGTTATGTCTCTCAGTCAATGTCTGCCACTGCAGACCATAGGTCTTGTACTGTTCTGAGGTATGTCAGGCCCAGGACAAACCCAGCCATATACTGGTTAGTCTTCCAAAAGGAGTGATTGATAGTCAAGCCAGCCCCACCCACATGCCTCTCCTGTCTCTCTTTCTCTAGACCTCTCTGTCTCTACATTTTTTTTTTCTATCTTTTCATCTCTCCTCTGAGCATGGCTATAGAAAATCCTCCTGTTGCTCACAGAGGAAGGTGGCACGTGAGTGGCAGTCTCTGGGTTCTTGATGGTTCACTGTGCCCAAGCTAGGACGCCCTTCTTCCATCTGCTTTGTCTGGGTTCCGAGGACTGCAGAGAGTAAATACCAGATGCTCTTGGGTCCCTGGAAGGCTCCTCTTAGTCACTGCTGATCCTGAAGTGCTAGGGCCACCATCTGGGTGGTTTATAGTGTCAGCAAGCAGGGTGTAGAGGACAAGGACCACCAAACACAGAGATGCAAACTCAGCCAAAGAGTTCTCTGTCCCCTCAGCTGGTGATCAGGTGGCTGCTGTGGAGGACAAGTGACCAGACTGCTGGGGCCCACACTGTATCTATATGAGACAGGAAGTCACCATCCTCAAGCTACTTGATTCCCATACTCTAACCCCTATGGGAGAGAAGCGGGGGGGGAGTGATAGAGGCAGGGGGGGGGGGGGGGGAGAGCGGGTGGCCTCAGAATGGGACTCTGAGGGGGGACCTAACAGGGCTCCTCTACACTGATGGTGACAGTGAAAGTCCCAGGAGCCCCTCTATGAAGAGGAGGCCAGCCACCCCGGTCGGTCACCCTGTGCTTCAAATCTAGATCTGACCTTTAAACCAAAGCTACCGGGGTCAGCCCGGTGAGGTGCTGCCCAGAGCTCTGGGAAGGGGCATCCTCCACGTCAGCCCCAGGCACACCGGAGTGCTGGAGTCCCTGGGTCCCTGCTGGCTTGAGCTGGCACCACTCTCAAACTTCTACAAGCTCAGTGCTGAGGTCATAATCGAGCCTCCTTCCCACATCCTATTTCTACATCTTAATAAATCGAAAGGGTGAGAGAAAGCAGCTTGAGGCTTGATGCATCCTCCAGGGCTCTCTGCACTCTCTCTTTTCTTCTGCTCCCTGTGGGTGAGGACCCTCCTTCTGGGGCTGAGTAGGTCTTTGCTCTCTGTCTTGCCTTGGTCTCTGCCAGCCTTGCCCTTCTGACTGCCGCCCCCCCCGCCAGTCTTCTCATTTAACCCCCGACCCCCACCCCGTAGCCATTGGGTGTCCACGACAAAAGTCCTCAGTGGACCTAGCGCACAGTCAGCAAAGTTCTGTTGGATTAAAACTAATTAAGCTAGGGGCTGGGAGATGGTGGTTAGAGAGCTGAGTTTGGTTCCCAGCACCCGAGTTCAGCAGTCACTTGTAGCTTCAGCCAGGGGGTCTGACACTCTCTTCTGGCTTCTGCAGGCCCCACTCGGATGGAAGCTTGGGGTAACTGAGAAAGCTCTGACACAATTGAAATGGTCCTACATTAAATATATACAAAACATTAGAGCAGAAAAACAGAAGAAAAAACTAGACGTAAGCTGGCTATATAATAATGTTTGGGGTCAGTGTTTAATTCAAAGTCAGGGTTGGAAGCAGATTTATCCAGTCCACTCCCCTGCATTTTGAAAAAAAAAAAAAAAAAAAAAAAAAAGGAAAGGGAGACTCAGACTGGGAGACTCCCAGGTCACACAGCACAGCATGCTCAAACCAAGTGCATCGTATTGTCAGTTAAGAATTTTTTAGGAACCTCTTTCCCTCCAATTTTGCCTCTATTAGATGGGAAGATCTGACGGAAATCATTCCCCCCTCCCCTCCCCCAGGGAACTTGGTCTTTCTCCTCTCAGATATCAAAAGCCACCTGATTCAAACTCAAACCCTGGCTCACTGCCGCACCGCACCGCACCCGTGCAGTTCTCCAGATGTGTCGACAGGTGGCACGTTCCTCACAGGCAAAAAAAAAAAAAAAAAACCCGGCAGAGAATCCCTCCCCCCCCCCCTTCGCCTAAGGGATGTCCTCCCAAAAGCAGAAAAGGGAGGAAATTCTCCCACTGATCACAGAAAGGTTGGAAAGCCTAGACCTTAGAAGCTGGGTTCTAGCTGTACAGTGCGGAGAGTTTTCACGGGTCCACCTTAACAGAGGTCAAGGGATATCTTTCCAGGAAGGCTAGGTTCAGCTTTATGGGGATCACCCCTGGGAGGTGTCAGCGCCCCTCAGCTAACAAACTCCCACTTCTTCCCAGGCCAGCAGCTGCCTCCCTCATCCACCAGCCCCAGCCTCCACCCACTGCCTAGGATCCCCTTTTGTGTGGAGGAGGGGAAGAGAGGGAACCTGGGTGCCTTTTCAATTGTGGAGATCCTTGTCCTAGGGGTGAGTTGCTTAATCTGTCCATTCCCTATCGACTTTGACTATAATATTTGGCTTGGCTGCTTTGCTTGCTGAGAGATCACACTCTTGACTTCTTTGAATCATAATTTTGGGGTTTGGGGCTGGTGTCTTAGGTGCCCAAGGGAGGGGTAGGCTGGGAACTCCGGGGGGTGTGTCTTTTACTGCTCTACCCCCATCTTTCTCCTTTTTGACATCCTCCAACTCCTGGCTCACTGGCTACCATTCAAGTCTGGAAAGTTCTAGTACCGCTGTAAAAGAAGGGACAATCTTCAAAGGATTAAAGACTGCCTCCGCCCCTCGCCCACATCATCACCAAGACTGGCCTAGCTCCCACTAGCCACATACAGGAGAAAGTGGTAAACTTCGAGGAATGAATGGAGCATAGGGTCCTTACTGGAGACCACAGCTCCTTTTCCTCTCCTGGGACCTAGACCCAAAGACAGTCCAAGGCTCCTCCTGGTAGCTAACCCGTGCTTGGAGAGCCCTGGGACCAGTGGCTTCCTTGGGGAGGTGGCTTATGTTCTCTGAGTGTGTGGACAAGGTCTCTGAGCCTACCCAAATCTCTCAGGTCTCTTTTGCTCTTGACCTTGGAGCGCGCTGCCTCGCCCTCCCCACACACAATTCACGTCCATCATCCATCTTTGCTGCGGCAAGGAGTTTCGGCGAGGAGTTTCGGTTAAAAACCAAAAAGTCAGTGACTGTTTTAATCTGGATTTAAGCAGCCTCTTTGCAATTTTCAAAGATGGTCATAGGGGAGCTGGGGAGGAAAGAAAGGTTTAGGCCTCCAGCAGCTTCTCTGGGTAAGGGGTCCAAGGTCCTTGCCTGTTCATCGTCTTCTAGGGCTCTCGCTCACAGATAACCTCCCCCACCCTCCTCAAAGCGCACACAAACGCGCAGAAGCGTACAAGTGGAGACCGTCCATTCCATTCGCACAGACACGCGCAGATCCTACTTCTAGCCTGTGGAGACATGTACCCATTGTCACTGCTCACAAGCGTAAACCAAGCACAACTCCTCGAGGTACACACTTTCATACATGTGCACTCAAACTAAGCCCTTTATAATGAGGGTCACATACAAACACACCCCAACACCCCCGGTTCTGCTGGAGCAGGCCAAGCAGATGGGTGGTCCAGGAAGGTCTCCACAGTGCAGTGGCTCTGACCTAAGTGAAGGAGTTGGGGAGTGGGGAGGAAACCGAGGAGAGGAGACCTCTTTCTGATCATACCCCTCAAGTTCTTGAAGCTTTTCTTTCCTGACATTCTCACCTCCCAAAGAAAACTTTTAGGTTTCCCAGCCAGTAACCCCTGCTTCTCCGATCTCGAATGGACATCGCAGTTTATCGGAGCACCTTGCCCGGAAAGAGGTTCCCCACGCTGCAGCTCCGGAGGGCTTAATGGAGGAGCGGCTGTGATTTCACCGCGGGCCTGTGGGGAGGGAAACGGGAAGGCGCTGGCCTGGAGCCTGGCGGCGTTGGGAGCGGGTTCTCGGATTTCTTCCTCTTTACCGTTCGATGGGAGAAGAGCCAGAGACAAGAGACAGCCCATGTCCCAATGTGTGTTGAAGGAAGGAAGAGGAAGACAGACTTCCACCTCGACAAGGAAAAAGAACACGAGCTTTGAATTCTTCCTCACCCCCTTTCCCCCCTCTTTTTCTCGTTTTTATCTATCTATCTATCTATCTATCTATCTATCTATCTATCTATCTATCTATCTATCTATCTATCTATTTTTTGTCTCGGACTTCCGAGACGGGTCTAGACCTCTGGGGGAGCAGGAACCGATACGGGGGGACTAAGGCAAACCCGGAAGCTGCTCTGGCCCCTCCTCGCTCACTCCCACCCCGCATCCTCCTCCTGCTTGCAAACACTCTAAGCCAGTAGGTGTGGACACCGAACCGAGCCGGATCCAGGCGGAGCAGCCACTCAGACAGGTGGGGACTGGAGTAGGTCAGAGGGCCCCCAAACCTTCTAAGGAGGGGAGAAAACTAAAGAGGGAGGAGGCCAAAATAAAGCGTCAGATGAAATGTCTAACTAAATTAATTCTAAATACCCCGCCTCCGCGTCACAACCAGAGAGGAGTTGAGTCCAAATTGGAGTTTGGGTGATAGGGTTTGGGAAGGGTTCTGTGTAAGAAGACAAACAGGAAGCTTGATTAAAGAGACATTAGAGAAGTGTGCGGAGTCTCCTTGATTTCAGGTAGTACTGGCTTTAAAATCCTCGGGGCTGGCGCCAGTCTCGCTGAATGGTTTAGCTCCAGAACCGTTTGGGGGGGGGGGTATGGGAGGGGGCAGGGATGAAAACTCAGAGCCTAAGGGCCCTGCATCTCCACTCCTTGCTCTGGCTCCTTGCTCTCGGAAGCACAGCCTGAAACTCGGGAAGAAACCCGTTAGCAGCGATGGGCTGGCTGGCTTCAGCGTTCCCAGGGACGGAACAAGCGGGTGGGCAGTTGGTCTAACTCCTGGAATTCGGGGCCCCAGGAGACCCTTTGGAATGAAGGTTAGGGAATCACAGTATCCCACCCCATTTCCCACAGCCAAGGAAATGGCATGTGTATCAGAGAGAGAGAGAGAGAGAGAGAGAGAGAGAGAGAGAGAGTCCAGAATAAAATGTCCCCACTCCTGCTGCAACTACTATAGGTGGTGGTGCTGGTGGGGATACATCCAGATAATACTGGCATAGTCTAAGGTGACAACCCCACTGACAGGCTTTTTCTTGAGCTTTCTAGGAAAGCAGATTGGGGGGGGGTGCATTTGCTCACATACAGAGAAGGTAAAAGAAAAAGAGAAAAATTATCACCTCAAAGTCTTCTCCACACCCACCCAGGACTTTCCGGGGGGGCTTGCAAACAAAACTTCCTCCCCTGATTTCGTGGGTTAACTGAAAAATTTATATTCAGAGATTTGGCTCCCGAGACTGCCCCCAATTCATTGGCTTCCTCCCACCCCTTGTCTGCCTCTTCCAGTGCCACTCTTGGCTTCTAACAAAATTCCTGAAGATCTTTAACCAGTACCCAAGAAATCCCCCTCCAGCACCCACCCACCCCATATTGTCATGCCCTCCAAATGAAGACCGAAGCCCTGAGCGCTAATTGAATTAGTCTATTGAAAAGACTGTCAGGTACAATCACGCGGCCAGAGGCCTCACATTTCCCAAGGTCTATAGGCTTTGGGGACCTGCAATGTATAGTCTGACCTTCTGGCTCACGATAATGCCCGCACTTGTACCAGAAATCTCCCTGCATTCACTCCCAACAAAACCTCTGGTCACCCAGTCCCTGTAGGAAGGCTGCACGCTATTGTGTTGGGACAACTCATTCATGTCCCGCACCACGAGGCCCCACCGCCATCTGATCTACACTGGAAATGGGATTACCACCGTGTGCAGGCAACACCACCTACTGCAAGCCCACTGAGCTCGATTCTGAGTTGAGAGGCTTGGCTTTTAGATTTGTACTCACCTCTCCCAACCTCCATTTTAAGGTGGGAACTGGAGGGAACTCTTAGCTTGCCTCAGCACAAACAAAATTCAAAACTCGTTAGAAAACCCTTCTGAGTAGGAGATTTCCCTTTCTGAACCATCACGCACCGAGCTCTCAGCATTACACTTCTCTGTAGGCATTGGTGGGGCTGACGTGGGCACAAGTCATTTGAGGAGCTCCTATCCCCCACAGAGTTACACACCAACTCACAAGCAATGCCTTTGGAGACTGGGTTTTCCGTGGATGGCTCTCATGCACACAGGAGAACAGACACACAGACACGAACACGAGCACTTAAATGATTCGTGGCTGTTTACCATGTTGGAAAGAGGGGAAATAGATACTTTTTCTTAGTTTTCACCCTTAGAAAAACTCCTGTCTTCCTTTTGTCTGATCTCAAAGTTCCCAGCAGCCTCCCTTCCCTAAGCACACATGCACTTTTCCCTCTGCTTGGCCAGACGTCTTTTGCACGGAAGCCAGAGTTGAGCCCCTAGGAATGGAGGATGTTCATGGACTAGGGAGGATTGGAGGGTTTGGGGGGGGGTCTCTGTATTCAGTGTACCATGCTTCCCAGCCCAAAGGGGGGGTGCTTTGGGGTTAGGAGGACTATTTTACACTCTCACACATTTTGGCATTTGGAATTAAGCAAAAATCCTTTCCTTCTTTGTCGTTTCTCCCACCTCCACCCCCCCCCCCCAGTTCATTCGGGCTAGATATGAAAGGTGGCAAGGGAGACAGTAGGTCAATGGAGGAGGGAATGCCCGATCTGTGGCCTTCTGCGGAGGGTGGGTGTCTCTTGCAGCTTAAAACAGCAAGGCAATGTAAGGACAAGGACATGCTAATCTCCATTCCTCCCTGTACTTGGGACCCCAGAACTGAACACATTTGGAGTGAGGGGCTGCATTCCATTTCTGGTCGGTTCCCACACCTGCTTCCTGCTGCCTTACCTGTCTGCCATCCTGGCCTGAGCATTTGTCAAATGGCAAGACATTCCTCAACTACCAAAAGGCAGAGGGGGAGTATCTGGAAAAACACGAGTACTCCAAGGCAGTCACACTGACATGCACCCTTGCACACACCAAGCCCCTTTCCCGGATACTTGAACACACCACTCACCCTGCCCCCGCTGTAGCTTCTCACCCACATGCCAGCCCTGGGCTCCGAGATCTCTGGACCCCTCACACAAGTGTCCCAGCCAATATTTGCTCACTCAGCCTCCACACACCTCTCGCCAAGGCTTGCCAGGACGTCAGCACAGGCACATATAGTTCCCAACAGTGTGTTCAGTTTTAGGAGGGAGAGGAGGGCGTGGAGCCTGGGTGAGGGTCGTGGAGCTCAGGCGACAGGTCTAAAAGAGCATCCGTCTGGGGCTGGATCTGGGGGGTGGAGTGGGGGTACAAGCCAGTGCGCTGCAGAGGAGCGTCGCCTAATCCAGCCGGAGCTCGTGGGCCGCGGGTGCATTTATCATCCTATTACTGTAACAAATCCGAGCTCTACTACATGAAAGGTAAAATGAATTACCGACGTTAAGCCGTCAATAAAGTCATTTCTGTAAATGGTGTCTCCAAAGGGCCGCCGCATTATTCAGCTGGCTTTATCAGCTGGCTGGAAATTACGTACAGGACCGGGCCGCGCGGCGCGCGGGGCCGCTCACTTTGATTAAACGTCTTGCCAGCGCTATGTGACAGAGCTTTTGACCAGGGTTTTATTCACAGGCCTGTGATGAACGCCAAGCTGATCAGGCGGAATGAAGAGTAATTAAAACCTATAAATTATCTTCCGCAGCCCTTCTCACGGCGTCTCCTGCAGGCGAGATAAGGCGTCGAGACCCTATTTACGGCGCTGAAAGGGACCGCGGCGCACAAAAGCTACGCGGCTAAATAGGATATTGATAGTGTCCTAATTAGAATTTAATTAAGTACCCACGGTCGCTTGTGGGATAAAGATTTCAATTTTGCGAACTTAAATATAAATAAAAATCCCACCCCTATTTCGGGGGGGAAAGAGTGAGGGCAACTGGAGGTTTTGGGGAGCCCTTGGGTTAAACACAGAAGGTAACCCACAAGAAGGCGCAGTGGATGTGGAGAAACCTCAGAAAGTTGGAGAGACCGCGGTGGCCCCAGAGACTCAACTCTGGAGAGATTCTTGCCACCAAGCCCCATCGCAGTGCTTTTTGTAAACTGGCCCGAGGAGTCAAGTCGGGAGATCCTTGGCTGAGCCGAGAGGCACCCAAGCAAAAGGCGAATTCTGGTCTTCCTCCAGGACAAACTTTGCATCATTGCTCCGGTTAGACTGGTGGGTTTGGTTGTATGTTCTTCCCAATCTAGCCTCCGTGTAAAAAAAAAAAATCTTTTACACTAGGGGTAGAGAGTGTAACTCTTATGTGCCCAAGAGGTAGTCAGAAACTATGACATTTGGGGATGGCAATCAGGGAAGTGTAATTCTGCCAGGATCTCCAACAGGACGCTGGGTGGGAAAGGCCTCCTTTGCGGAGGGCTTTCTTGGACTGCAGGCTTCAACAGTCTATTCGTACCCGACCCTCCAAAACAGCTCTCCAGGAAATCTCTCCGGCGTCCAGCGTCACACTTCACTCCCTAACCTTGGTTGTGGAAAAACTTTTGAGGTACTTCACTCGGGAAAAGAAGAAATGCCCAGAATATAGCAGAGTGGGAGCGACTGGAGACAGGAGTGCTCAGGGCTCCACCCCAAGACGCCCCGAGGTGGGCAGCAATACCAGCGAATTCACCTTAGAATTGGGGTAACCCGTTGTCCAATCTTCATTCGGCCAAGGCAAACATTTGAAGCGCGGTAGTTTTATTGTTTTGATTTTTACTTTGCAGGGAAATCTAACACAGAGGTTTCCCTGAAGTTGAAAACCAAACCTAGGCCTAGCAAGGAGGCACATCATGTTGCTTGGCTTAAGCGCTCTTTTGAGACAACTCTACCGGGCTAGGACAATCCGGATTCCCCTTAGCCAAGGAAGAAAAGGGCAGAATGCGCTAGGGCTCTTCTGTGGCCTCTGGACATGGCTCCACAGCATCCAGACAGCTTGTGGGTGTTGGTGATCCAGATAAGGAAGGGCATAGTTACGAATCTCTCAGCGACAGTGTGGCTAGCCACTGACACAAACCAACAGTGCCAGCAAGGTGAAGCAGGCCTCTTGGTTTTGCCATTAGTGGGAAACAAACTACACCTCTGAAAGGAGCCAGCCTTAAGTCTTTCGCTCATGCCCGATCTCTTGGTTTCATTCATACACACACACACACACACACACACACACACAGAGAGAGAGAGAGAGAGAGAGAGAGAGAGAGAGAGAGAGAGAGAGAGAGAGAATGTGGGAATATAAGAATATAAACTTCGGCGTTCGGGGTGGGGAGTGGGGGTGGGGTGTCTGGTATCCCAAATCCCTGCCGCTTGTCGTTGTTGCCAGCACGCACGAACCCATAATCCTGTATTTCTCCAACAAGTTGTGGACTTGCTTCTCTTATCTGTCTACATCCCAAATTCTAGCTTTCTCGGATCTCTTCGTGCCCTCTTCAGTCCGGATCTGAAGGAGGGGGAGGGGCGTGGGCACAGATGGGGGCAGGGCAGGCCGGACGTACGGGGCCTGAGCCTCTGCACCCCCTCTCCACCCACGGCCGCCGCCCCCGGATTATTTATCCGCAAAGTCCCGCGCGCGCCCATTGGGCCGAACCCTGAGTGTCAGCGCGAGTCCTGGCTCGCCATTGGTCCCACACACGTGCGGCCCTGACTCACGTGCTTCCGGTTTGAAGGCAAAAAGTGTGCCTGGGTGATTTTTTTTTTTTTTTTTTTTAAGCGAGAGAGTTTGTGCAAAGATCCGAGCTGTCAGAGATTTCAGGGGGGAAAAGGGAGCCCGGCACTGGCGGAGACGCGCTCTCCCTGCAAAAAAGCAAAGACGATTAAAGGCTCTGCCAGCCTTGCGCTCTGGGCACAGCTGAGCGTGACACTGGGGAAGTCAAACCCTTCTACTGCCTAGGAAGATGGCTAGACTTTAAAGACTATTTTTTCCCTTTAAGGAAAAAGTCTCGGAGCTTTAAAAAATTCCTTTTTTTTCTTTTTTTTCTCCCCTCTTTTTTTTTTTTTTTTCTCCCCTCTTTTTTTTTTTTTTTTTTTTGAGCCGTGGCTTACTCCCCCATTAAGACCAATCACTGAAAATTTGTTGCTGAAAGAAAAAAAAAAAAGAAAGAAAGAAAGAAAAAGAAAAGAAAAAATAGCCAAGTGTCTTCACTGTATCTGGATGTCTACAAATTAGAGAGAGGGAGAGAGCGAGATTTGCTCCACCAGAGCGGGTGAGAGCCAGGCCAGACGCTCGCCTTTCTTTTTTCCTCCTGCACCCGCCCTGTGTCTTCGCTGAGGCTTCGCTTTGCCTCCTTCCTCTCCGCGCACCCCCACGGGCCCGCTGGCAAAGTGGGGTGGGGAGTGAGGCGCGGGGGGCGGGGGCCGGCGCCGCGGCCAGGGCTGCCGGGCGGCCGAGCATGGAAGAACAGCAGCCGGAGCCTAAAAGTCAGCGCGACTCGGGCCTCGGCGCGGTGGCTGCGGCGGCGGCGGTGGTGGTGGCGGCGGCCCCGGGCGGCCTCAGTCTGAGTCTCAGCCCAGGAGCCAGCGGCAGCAGCGGCAGCGATGGAGACAGCGTGCCGGTGTCACCGCAGCCAGCGCTCCCGTCGCCTCCTGCGGCACCCTGCCTGCCGCCCCTGGCCCATCACCCGCACCTCCCCCCGCATCCCCCGCCCCCGCCGCCGCCGCCGCCGCCACCGCAGCATCTCGCGGCGCCTGCTCACCAGCCGCAGCCCGCGGCCCAGCTGCACCGCACCACCAACTTTTTCATCGATAACATCCTAAGGCCCGATTTCGGTTGCAAAAAGGAACAGCCCCTGCCTCAGCTCCTGGTGGCTTCGGCTGCAGCCGGAGGAGGCGCAGCAGGAGGAGGAGGAGGAAGCCGCGTGGAGCGTGACCGAGGCCAGACTGGTGCAGGTAGAGACCCCGTTCACTCTCTGGGCACACGAGCTTCCGGCGCTGCCTCGCTCTTGTGTGCTCCAGATGCGAACTGTGGCCCACCCGACGGCTCCCAGCCCGCCACCGCTGTTGGCGCCGGCGCATCCAAAGCCGGGAACCCGGCTGCTGCGGCGGCCGCGGCCGCAGCAGCGGCTGCAGCGGCAGTGGCGGCAGCGGCGGCAGCAGCGTCAAAGCCCTCGGACAGTGGCGGTGGTAGTGGAGGCAACGCGGGGAGTCCCGGGGCGCAGGGCGCCAAGTTCCCGGAACACAACCCCGCTATCCTACTCATGGGTTCGGCTAATGGTGGACCGGTGGTCAAGACTGACTCACAGCAACCCCTAGTGTGGCCCGCCTGGGTCTACTGCACACGCTATTCGGACCGTCCGTCCTCTGGTGAGTACCCGAGCCGGGATGTGCGTATGAGTCCAGGCCATGCTCTAGAATTTCAAGCCCCCACGCCCGGGGAGAGCCCAGTTTGAAGCTCCATCAGCTTCGCGTTTTACTTCTCTTGCCCCGGGTCCTAGTCACAATCGATCCTGTGCACGATTCTGCCCTGCAGTGTTGGCCTTTTCTACCAAGGAAGTTACAGCTATTGGCACGCACAGGAGGCTCCAGTTTCTGTCCTTTGATTTTACGAATTCTGAGCCTTGAGGTCATTTTTATATTTTATTTTATTATCTCGAAGAAAGATAAATACTCATTGATCTATTTAGTAGGGAAAGGGCGCTTTGAGCTGGCGGGAAGATAGGCCTAGTTAGTGACTTGGCTCTGCGTCTACCACGGTAGTCCTGTCAGGACTGGCTTTAGCCAGGGAAATGAACCAGAGAAATATTCTTTGCCGTGTTTTAAACAAACACTGTGGATATTATACTATGGAGAGTCCATTTACATAAAGACAGATATGGGGGAGAGAGAAAAGAGAAAAGGTCCATCTCTTGCGCCCAGCCCGGGAATGGGGAGTCAACCCGCGTGCGTAGAATGTAGAGGAAGGCCCTAGCCAGAAAGGTGAGTAGCCTCTGCTAGCTGGGGCTGGCAGGCCTTGGGAGAGCAAAGCAAGCAAGCTAGTGGGCAAGGAAATCAGCGCGTGCCCGGCAGGGCTCCCCTGTCCCTTCGGCCTGAGTTTTGTTCTTTCACTCTCTCCTTCGCAAATATGCCGGTTAATGGCTGTCTGTCTGTGTGTCTTAGATCAATTCTCTACTTTCTTTTCCTTTGCTGGAGCACCTACCCAAGGTCAACTGCTGGGCCCTGGAAGAGGGGGCTCAGGCCTGCTGCTCCATGCACAGAGGAGGCATTTCTAGGAGGCCAGCGCCGGCCCCCCGAGGAGAACAGCAGGGCCTTGGGTCCAGGGTCAGCGTTGGGCCAGCCAGGGGGCCGGGCAAAAAGTAGCCACAGACGCCCCACTGCTGGCTGGTGTTTTGCAGCCTTGCTGCTTCGGGCTGGGTGCGGATCGATGCGCACTATCAGCCCCCGCCATCTCGAGCCCCGTTATTGACACGTCGGGCTCCCTGAACCTCCGAAAAGCTGCTTTGATTGACTCGCCTGATGGATAGAGTGATTGAGCTGTCAGGCTGAGTGGGTCGGGCCGGCTACGATTTTATTACAAGTGTCCGTGCCTCTGCACACAACAACAACACTACAACATGCTCGGGACGCACCTCCCGCAGCGGAGTCTCTTGGAGGATGCGCACATTTCCTGGGCCATCTCTGCCTGCGTGCCTCATGACTCATCTAAACCCAAGTCTTGCTCAGGAGCAGGCCTTGTCTTTGTTCCTTGCTCCTTTTCTTTTTGTAGACTAGAGAAGGCAGGGACCAGATACTTCTCCAAAGGCAGTTAATGTGGAGGAGTGACAACATAGACGTGATTCTTACAGCCAGTAAGGCCTGGACTATTCCTCACAAACACCTACTGACCCTAGGTGTTGGCCGACTGCTCCATCCAGTTACTCGATTTTTTTCCAGTGACTAGGTTTGCACATGCCAGCAAAGACCCTTCTCTCAGATAGTTCTAGGTAATAACAGATGGGACAGGAACCGCACTTGAATCCACAGGCCTCCATAGAGTACCAACATCCCAGCAAGAGTGCCACGAAGCAGGCTTCAACCTTCCAGCCAAGGTCCAGCCTAGTACTTTCTCCCCGGCTGGACCCCCATACCAACCTTTCACATAAGCATTTGAGAGAGGCCTCATCCTCTTGGAGGGTGGCCTTCCTACACCCCATCTTGGGGTGATAGCACAGGTCCCCCACTGTGGTTGTTTCTTTCACCGGCATCTCTTGGTCCTTGTTTGCTTATGGGTGGGGACAGCAAGGCAAGGGTTATCACCGGCCATGGGCTTCCCAATTTGTTTGTGTTACTTCAAGACTTTTGCACCCTGAAATTATGCAAGCTGGTTCAGAAAAGAGATAACAGAACCTTTCCTCCCCTCCCTTCCCTCCTCTCCCCAGGAGAGGAGTCCTGAGGGTCCTTTTTTTTTTCTTTCTTCCTGACATCAACCAAGAAGCTAAATAGAATGTCCCAGGTTTAAACTCATAGACTATGGGCTGCAGCCCTAATAGGAATTGGGCAGTGTCCTTCCCTACTGGAAGAGCTTCCCTCAGGTCGAACAGAAAGAGAAGAAGGCAGAAAGGGATTCCTGATTTTCTGGAGTTGGGTGATTTCAGCTTCCCTGTTCTCTCTGAGGTTAATGTTGAGAATTAGGTAGGAGCTTTGCATAGACGTGTGTGTGTGTGTGTGTGTGTGTGTGTGTGTGTGTGTGTGTGTGTGGCTTCTCAAGAATAAAGTGGGAACCAAGGTAGACTAGACATTCTTCCCAGGGCCTGACCTTACTGTTTTATTTTATTCCAGGGCTAAGAAGACATTCTGGTTCAGGGATCTCCTAAGTCTAGGTTATACCTTGGGACACCCAGAACTCACTGTATCTTTAATTGCTCCCCGAGCCCTATTTTGTTGTTGTTATTGGCCTTCTGGGTTGGACAGTGCTGGGAGCTAGGTCTGTTTTGTCTTTCTTGAATTGGATGGCCCCTGCAATCCCTGTGCCTGTTTGGTTTCCGAGTCCCTCCTGCAGAGGGGGGCCTAGAGATCTCAATGGGGTAGAGAGGGGCTCTTTGATGGAGATAGCGGGACCCAGCAGCTGGCCTCCACAATCGCCCCGGAAACTCGAGATCTCCGCCCGCGGTGTGCTCCACACAATTTTCTCAAGGCTTACTCTGCCCTCTCCCCCTCCCTCTGCTCCTGACCCCCTTCCTCCCCTCCCTGGCCCTGTCCTCCCCGCTGCAGGTCCACGCACCAGGAAGCTAAAGAAGAAAAAGAACGAGAAGGAAGACAAGCGGCCGCGGACGGCGTTCACTGCGGAGCAGCTGCAGAGACTCAAGGCGGAGTTCCAGGCAAACCGCTATATCACGGAGCAGCGGCGACAGACCCTGGCCCAGGAGCTCAGCCTGAATGAGTCCCAGATCAAGATCTGGTTCCAAAATAAGCGTGCCAAGATCAAGAAAGCCACCGGCATCAAGAACGGCCTGGCGCTGCACCTCATGGCCCAGGGACTGTACAACCACTCTACCACCACGGTCCAGGACAAAGACGAGAGCGAGTAGCTGTGGCCAGCCCCGGGGCCCGCGGTCCAACGGCGCCCGTGCCACCTCCAGGCTCCGCAGGGCTGCCGCTTCACCAGCCCCACGTCGCCATGCAGAGACGATTGCTAAGGAGGGAGGCATCAATCAGGGCGACAGAGAAAGCAAGCAAGAGAAAGCAATCCTCCGAGTGGACATTCACATTGGAACAAAACGGTTTTTGAAACGGGAGAAAGACTCGGACAGGTGCTATGGGGGAAAAATAAACATCTATTCTCTAACTCACTGTATAAGACGAAACTGCGAATTCCTTAAAGCTCTATCTAGCCAAACTGCTTACGACCGTGTATATATTTAATTTCAGGTAAGGAAAACAAATATGTGTAGCGATCTCTATTTGCTGGACATTTTTATTAATCTCATTTATTATTGTTATAATTATTATAATTATTATAATTATTTTATCCCTCCTCCCTACCTTGCTGCCCCCCCCAGCCCAGTTTCGTTTTCGTTGCTCTTTTCCTTTGAATGTTTTTGCTTTTCTGGGTACCTCCTGCACCCCCAACGCTGGCCCTGGTTTCTCTGGGACTTTTCTTTGTGTGAGTGTGAGTGTGTCTGCCCTTCGCCTCTCCTTTACCCACCCAGGATTCTTCTATTGGTCTTGTCTATCCCTCCCCTAAATCCCTTTCCTTTTCTGGAGACTCCTTGAGAAATACAACCCCACAGACTGCGAGACTGAACCGCCGCTACAAGCCAAAGATTTTATTATGTTCAGAAACCTGTAGTCTGAAATAAAATATTCACTGTGTTCATGAGTTGCTGACTGCCCTCTTCTTTGTGGGATGGGAAAGAGCCCATCCAGGTACTGTGTGGCGACTACCCTGTCTGTACAGGGTGGGAGCAAAACCCTGGGAAGCTCAGTTATGACTGTAACCATCACTGCTCAACAAATGCTAGTGTGAAAGAGAGTATATGGCACAGGCTGTCCAGGTTTGCTTTGGTCTTCATCTGGAGGATGGTCTTGGTCTTTGGTCTTGGTCCCTCAATGTATTCTAGGTGACCCCAATGCCAGAAAGTCCAGTCCTTCACTGCCCTGCCCCCAAAGGCTCCAGCTGGCTTGTGCAGGCTCAGCCAACTGAGTCCTCTTGTTCAACCTGCTTCCATGCACCAAAATATATCTCTAGGCTTCCTTTCTTTTTTCTTTTTCTTTCTTTCTTTCTTTCTTTCTTTCTTTCTTTTTCTTTTTTCTTTTCTTTTCTTTTCTTTCTTTTCTTTCTTTCTTTTTTTTTTTTTTTTTGTGAGAGTGTAAGACTAGAGGCTTTCCCAGGGCCTGCAATGGTGGCAGACTGTTTGCAAAGCTGCTCAGCTTTAGCCCAGAGTCTTCTTCACCTCTTCCTTTGGGCATGGGATTCCTCTTGGCAGCTCGCTAGTCTGATGTGATGCTCTTGGGGGCTTCACTGGGTAGAGAGTCTCCTCATACTACAAAGAGGAGGCTGAAAAGCTGTATCTAGTGATTCTGTTCAGGGGATCTGGAAGCCCCCAAATAGCCAGAGGCCTACCTCTCCCTGACCTGAAGCTTAAGTATAGAGGTCCCTTTTCCAAACTGAGCAAAGCTTGGCCAAATCCCTCATTTCAAGGAGAGGAGATTATACGCAGAAGATCCTAGGACAGGCCAGACACCTGGCCAAGTCAGAGGACCCTCTGGGGAGTTGTCAGTGAGTGGGATAGACTCTCCAGGACTGATACCCCATGAAGCTTTCAGAGGCTAAGGGGTGGAAGATTTGGAAAGACTAAGAGCCTACTTAGAGGTTCCCATCTCTCTTTTGTTTAGAGTTTTATACACTATAAATTCTACTCTTTTTTTCTATATGCAAGATGCATGTAACATGTATGCAACTATGTATAGATATGTACATAAATATGCCAGATGGGTGTCCACACGTTTGTGTGCACATGTAATAGTGTGCACATCATGGTGAGCCTCGGTTCCGAGCCATTTTGTTTGTATTCTGCATGTGTTTTTGTATTGTGCAACTAAGTGGTTGTTACACGGCAGGGTCTGACACATGACTGGACATTTGTGAGCTCACAGGGTCCGACACATGACTGGACATTTGTGAGCTCACGGTGTCCGTATGTGCACTAGTCTGCATTTGCACATCAGAACGCTTGCCTAGAGTGTTTGGGATTTGCACGAATATGGGGACCTTTCCTCTAGAGTTTATTTCCTGATGTTCCCCCCCCACACACACAGGATTGATTTTTGGAAGAAATGAGAATGGCCCAGTTATCCCACTCTTTCCTTGAAAAAGTCCCCGAAATTCGGCTCAACATGCCCTTTCTCATCAGGGAACTAAAAGTGCTAGTAGACTCTGTACCCCAGGAAGAGTCCCATGCTGTCTCTGCCTAAGGGCTTGGGAACTTGGGGTCCAGTGGCCTGGAGAGCAGTTGAAAGTCCATTAGACATTTCTATGGGTCTCTTATGTCTTACTGTTGTTTTGGGGTGGTGCCTGCACATAAGAGGTGTTTAGAGGTGACTGGGAACATCCGTCTTGACAGTGGTGCTTGGCCTCCTGAGGTTTTGCCTGTTGGCCTTCAGGTGAAGAAGTCTGAAGTCTGAAGTGCTAGCCAGCTCAGAATCTGGACCAGTCCCCACCCCCAGTCCCCATCTCCCTCTCCTGAAAGCACATGGAGATGTGACGCTGAGTTCATGGCTCTTCTACCTCCTCCTTTACCCACCATGGCCCCTGACTTCACTGAAGCATCCACAGCCACCTATTTCAGGGGCTAGAACAGAGGCAGCTGCAGGAGCAGCTCCAGGAAGTGTCCCAATCCTGAAGCCCTGCTCCCACCACCCAGAACAAAAAGGCCAGAGACAAGAGATTCCCCACCCCCTAGTGCCCAGGGACAGCAAAGGCCACTATTCCAGCTCCTGGGTGTGTTGGCTAAGCCTCTGATGGGAGCGGTATTGTGATGTAATTTGATTTCTTATCCATTATCTCTCTTTATCTTCTAATCACGTGGGCAAATAGAGTTTTTCTTCATTGTTCTGCGGGAGAAAAAAACGGGCTCTGAGAACTTGGAAGCATTTTGTCCTTTGAGCCTGCAGTCTTTTTGTAGCCCGTACTTCAAAGATTTGGCCAAGGCCTTGTAGTCAAGGTCAGGACCAACCTTCCTCTTCTCTTCTTCCGATTTGCAATTTTCATTCTCTTATTGGGGCAGTGAAGAAGGGGAGGACGGATCCAGTCAGACCTTATTCAGGCACCCCTTCTTTTAAAAAGAGAGGAGAGAGTAATAATGATCATAAATAGGCATTGATTTCTTGGATTTATGGGGCTGGCTTGGCGAACTGCCCGTGTATTAAAGGGGGGATGGCTAGCTGCATGGAGATAAATACCGGAGCTGAGCACAGGAACCCAACATCCTCATCCTCTCCTTTTCCTCCCCCTCCCTTAAGGATTGGGATTGAACCATATACTTAAATCTTCCTCGGCCTAGAAGGAAATACAAGCTACAGGAGTCTAAACAATATCGATTTCAAGACCTCTTTTTGAGGGCAAAGGTCTCTGGTTCCTCCCTTTTTCTACCAGGGTGGGGGGAGGGGGAGGCAGTGGGAGGGGCAGGGTGAAGATGGGGAGGGAGAGGCTGCATGGAAGCAGAAGTCACTTGGTGTGTGCACACGTCTGCAGTGAACTATCTTTGGGCATTTTGACTAGTGCTTGTGCATGTATTTATTTAGGCAGGGGGGTGCATTGGATAGATAGGCTCCAATGGATGCCTGATTCCCAGGCCTCTATATGGGGCCTGCCCAGGGTACAGAGGAGTGGCTCTGGCTACCATAACCCTACAGTCACAAGAGATGAAGCAGCCAATGAGCACCTCAGAAAGTTCCCTTCTCCCATATCCTCAATGAGACCAAAGTGCTGAGCCCAGGGGTGAGCTCTGGACACTCTACAGCCTGAAGCTAGAGGCACCAGAAGAGAACCTGTTCCAGTGCTAGACCTTCTCTGGGGTGGCCCTGGAATCTTTCAATGGCCAGCTTTGTGTGTGTGTGTGTGTGTGTGTGTTTGTGTGTCTCTGTGTGTGTCTGTGTGGTGTGTTCCAGACAAGCCATTCATCTGGTGGTAGACATGATACGATTTGCTCACCTATAGGCTATAGGAATGGGGGCAGAGTGGGTGGGTGGGTAAGATGGGCAGGAAGGCCATGTATCCAGCAGAACCTCCCATTTGCTGCACAACCTGGCCTTGTTTAAGCTGAACATGACACTGTTCATATTGAAGACCATAATGGTCCCTCTTGGGGTTAGAGCACTGCTCCGTTGCTCTTGACTGCCAGAGGTTCAAATCTTCCCTGGACTTCTCTAAACTCATCTAAGAAGACTCCTACACTTGACTACTTATAAGAAGAGGGCGTGTCCATGGCAGTGCACTATTTTAATCCTAGCACTCACAAGACACAGGGAGGCAGGAGGATCTCTGTGAGTTCAAGGTCAACCTGATCTAAAAAGTGAGTTCTAGGCCAGTCAAAACTGCATGGTGATATTCTGCCTCAAAAATAAATAAGTAAGAATAAAATAATATAAAATAAAGAGAGAGATGGTGGAGGCTCGGGTTACCTTGTCCCTCCATCCTCCCAAACTCCCCCCAGTCTGGGAGTAGTCCTTAGGGATGCTCAAGTACAAAGGTTTGCTTTATGTGTGGAAACAACCCATTCTGAGACGGAAAGGGTACTTTTGAGAAACACAACAAGCAGGAGACGAAGCCCTCCGATGTGCTGTCTGTGTCCCATCAGGAGAATGGTGTCAGTGGACAAGCAAGCAGGGCACACATGCAGCTATCTACACAAGCAAATGCCTGTGTAGATAGGTATGAAGTGCACCCACATTGAAAGCAACTATACTTGGTACTTATATTCAGAGGTGTGATCACAGCAGGCGCAGAGACACTACCAGGGCACAAGGCTCTGACAAACATCTGGGCCAGCTAGACACTACAATACAGGCACATACTGAGACATTCAAGTCCCAACTTGTAGGCTTTGTTCCTAGCCAGGATAGGAGACAAAGGTCTCAGGAGATGGGGAGTCAAGGTTTTCAGTCTCTGGACCCCTACTAATAGCACAGTGGTTGTGGGACTTCCTGGAGATGGAGTATGCCAGAGAAGCTGGAGGCAAAGTGATGTGTTTCAAGTGATTTCTCAGAGAACCTGGCTTGTAGCTGGCCCACACAATTTACTTCAGGAATGTGCTTCCATCTTCAGCCTTTGACACATCCTCTCCCAGGTGGAACAGGCCCCCATCACTATCACAGACTTGGAACTGGGGTGCTTTGAAGACATCTGGGGGGAATTCTAGGCTGAGAGGAGGAAGGCTCACTGTGGATATCCGAACACTCACCCAAGTCCAACCCTAAAGAGAATTTTCTTAGCATAGCTTCAGACTCAACTTTGGGCAGTGGGGGTAAGTGAGGTAGGAAGGGGGCACAGAGGAGGTGCCTCTTCAACACTGCAGGGGGTGTATAAATCTACCTACTGAAATTTAGGAACTAATACCAAGAATTTTTTCTCTGTCTCACACAAGCACATCCATCCATCCATCCATCCCCATAGTGGGGATGGGTTAGGATGAAGGAGGGTGGGGTACTGAGGTAGTGCTTCATTCCATGTGGTGCTTAGAAACCAGGGCCTTCTGTGTAGAAGAGAAAGTCCAACATTCAAAAATCTGGGACTCCTGACAGACAACAAACTTTTTCATAGAAGTCTCTGCTTGGCCTTGGAGTTAAGGGAACCTTGGGGGGGGGGACGGAACCCCAGGCTCTCCAGGTCTTAATATCTTTTGTGTTGGTGAGAAGCATCAATAACAGGGATGATTTCCAGATTTCCATCGCAAAGCACATCGAGGACACAAAAGCTGTCCTTCCAACCTCTCAGCTGGTCTCTCCTCGTCCTTCCCACCTCTTTTACATCTGGACATCTGGACACCTGGCAGGGCAGAACAGATGCGGAGAGAGAGCATAGCAAAAAATTTAAATTATTGCCAATATGCTCACTACTTCCTGGTGGATGACTGAACGCATCTGACACTCATCCACACATGCACATGTCTTTGAGATCCGTATCTCTGTATCTATACCTATGTCTGTATCGCCTTGTCCAATTTACAGATAAGAAAAAGAGGTCAAGGTCATCTTCGGAAGGTCACATTCAGTCTCCTTGAAGTTTACAACATTGGGCCTCCCCTACAGTGGCTTCTTTTCCCGGGCCTTCGATTTTAAGGAGGAGACTTCAGCCAGCGCCTCCTTCAAGCTTCCTACCTTCCCTAGATAGTAAGGAATGCAAGACCAACAGTTCATATTAGCTTTCAAGGGAATCCAACATTTTTCATCCTATTTTCTCTACCCTATGCGTTTCCACCCACATCTTCCTCTCGCACCTGAGCCTGGACTAGGCCGGCTGCAAAAAGCAGGTACTAACCCAGCATCGTTTTCCTTTGGCCATCCTCCAGCCCGCTCAGCCGCTGCCTGCGCACCTCACAGTCCTCACAGAGAGCTGCGCAATCCATTTCCGGTCAGCATAGCCCAGGTCTCAGGCCTGGGGTCACCTCTCTCCTGTAAGTGGGTGAAAATCAAACCGTTCTGGGGTTCCACTGAGGCCTCTGAGAGCACCCGTTATCTCCACGGGGAGCCCCCAGATCTATCAGTTCAGCGCTCTTGCCGCAAGGGCCCTGACTCTGCTGGGGATACTCCGTGAAAAGTCACCCGCGCCACCTCTCCTGCGGTTTGGGAGTGACACCCAGCCAGTCTCCATCCTGCCTGCCTCTCCTAGGCCACTCTTTTGTAGGTTTCGTTTTGCGTTTGCCTCGCTTCTCTCTGCTGCTCTTAATGATTTAGGGTCCGGTCCCTTCCTGGTCCCTTCACTCCAAAGTCTCCACTTTGGCATCGGAGGTCTCCCTGTTGCTTTGGGGCAGTTTCCTCCGATCTCTGGGACTGGGCCCCGCTTCCTAAAGTACTCCAGACAGGGGAAGGACTGAGAGTGTTCTTCGGTCCACAGCCCTCCCTCTCCATGGGTCACTTGGCCCAGCTCTTGATTTTGCTCAGCTGTCTGTATCCAGCAGATGCTCTGGGGGTCCAATTTGGTGACAGTCGCTCCCTCCCACTCCCAAGGTAGGGACACGGACTCTGACCTTGAGTGCAGACAGGCTGACCTCTTACGGGCTTCTTCGCAGCCGCCCTCAGCCCTCAGTTGACTGTGTGGAGAGGGGGAAGTGGGGAGGTGGATTCCAGTGGGGGCTCCTGGGGGCCGGCCTGGGGAGAGTGAGAATCACCTTTGTAACCGTACCGCCCGACGCACAAACCGGACCTGGGAAGGGCCAGGCCTGGAGTCAAATGAGGGAGGGGGAGGGCTGGCCTTCAAAACCGAAGAAAGTAGACTTTGTGTTGTTGCTTCAACACGTCCTGGATAGACAACACTCCACATTCTAACGACATTCCATTCCGCGGCGCCCAGACTCCTTGCACGCGGTCGGTCCCCTTGGCTTCTGACTCTACCGGACCAGGGCTGGGCCCCAGTCCTCTGCCAGCCTGAGCTCAGGGGAGTGCTTGCTCTGCGTTTGACTGGGGAAGTGCTGTCAACTCAGCTTCAACTTCGTTCTTGGTGAGCGCTTCAGAAGTCCTTTTTCTTGGGGGTTGGGGTTGGTGAAAGTAATAAACTCCCTCTGTCACACTAGCCTCCTTTTGTGCCAGTACAACTTTGCTGGCCAGAAACTCTCACACTCCCTACCTTGTTTGAGCGGAGGTATTCTAGCCAGTTCTCTAGTGCCTTCGCCGAACTCCAGCTGAAGTCTCCCTAGAGTTTCTTTACAACCAATTTGTCTTTGCGATCCTACCTCCCCCGAGTTACGCCCACCTAGGTCCTACAGAGCTTCCTGAGGGGTGCTGCACTTTTCTATGGGTTTCAGAGCCTGTCTGGGTCCTTCCATTCTTTGCTCTCTGCGGACTGACCGCTGGCCTTCGTTTCTGGGCTTTCTGGTGTTTTCCCAGCTGCCCGAGACTGAGGAAGAAGATGGACACAGGAGGGTGGGTGGACTTCCCCGGTAGGCCTGTGACTTTCTTCAGGGATGACAGCCTTGAAGTAAAAAGTTGCGTGTTTGTTCTTTTGGAGACTGGCCTGGAACTGAGATATCCTAAATATCTAGAAAATGCTGAGGAAACGGAGACTAGAAAGACATCACTTCCTCGGACCAAGTTCAACCCAAATTGACAAATGTTCCCCGTGCATCTTGGTTAGAATTTCCAAATGGTGGATGGACTTCCCCTACCCTCCCCCATCTTCACCCTGCACTGACAACTTAGCTGCCCCCCCCCAACAAGCAAAAAACACCACCTAGAAGGAAAAAATAGCCAGTAGCAGCGGAGGGAGGGGTCGTTTGGACGAGAGGAGGCACCTAGAAAGGGAAAAGGTTACTGCAGTCTCAGACACAGTGGGCAAACTCTAGGGATGGATGGTTTCCAACCCTTTTGGACTGAAGACCTAGGAGCTTGAGGGCCTTAACTTTTCTAGGTCCGTCACTCTTCTGGCAAGCTACATTTTATAACTTTACTTTCTTCACTTCAGGCAGGAAAGCTGTGAGAATCTTTGGATATGGCCCACCCATCCTAGCAACCCACAGGCTGCCTGGCCATCCTGTGAGCTTCCCCAGGATGCAGTAGAGACTTTTAGAGACACTCTAGGGCCAGAGTGTCGATGATCATTACTTTAAATTAAAAGTCCCTCATCCCTTTCTGTCTAAGCTTCAACTTAGTTTCAGAGAATGAAGCATGAAAGCTTTGATAGAGA
This sequence comes from Mus pahari, assembly GCF_900095145.1. Classification (NCBI taxonomy): domain Eukaryota; kingdom Metazoa; phylum Chordata; class Mammalia; order Rodentia; family Muridae; genus Mus; species Mus pahari. Next base: position 95,485,837 of record NC_034594.1, read on the forward strand.
TTACCAATGCTTCATTTATTCCCGCAAATGGCAAACACAGCCCAGGAAAAGGGAGCCTCGCATGCAAGCGCCTTGTCTTGGATCCTCAGCCATCTCAGCCTTCACAAGCTCACTTGGCTGTGAGACGCACTGGGCAGGGAGAGTCCTGTACAGTGGGCTTCCCCCACCCACCCACCCCCAGGGAATCCTGCCGCTTAGGGCTGAGACTTCATGCTGTAGTGACAGTGTAGCTGTTGAGACCAGCCTGAAAGGGTAGGGATTTGGCACCGGGGAAGTGAGGGGGAGTGGTCCAGAGTGCATGGAGCCTCAAGTCACTAACTGGTTATGCGAGTGTGACTAAGGATTCTCACTCTAAACCCACCTTATCATTCCCTATTTATGGGGGAATCCAGGGGAAATTCCTATGTATTGTATGGTGAGCTGGAGAGGGCCAGGAGACCCCAGTACCATTTTCTGACCTATTAACATCCCAGCCCAACCCCACACCAGCCCCTGGGACTTTATGCTTGCCTATAAGGTTGAAACCAAGCGGAGTGTTTCCTCTGTGACTGCTGACTTTCCTCTGTGGCTGACTCTGTGGTTCACGCAGACCACCCTCCAGGTCTGGCACACTACCCCACTCAGAAAAAGTGCAGTTATTTTGGACACAGAGCCTTTGAGCCTTGCTATACAAAGCTCACCTTGTGATCTGGGGCAACAAAGCTAGGACCATTTCACAGGATAGGCAGCGATGGAGCCTCCAGGAGTTAAAAAAAAAAAATGACTGTGAGTTTTATTCTTTTAGACACAGCAGGGAAGTTTGAAGCAGGAACAGTTGCCTCCCCGGTGGGAGATCAGCCTCAAATTCCTTTGTGACACTGTGTTATTAACTCCCAAGTAGGCAATGACGTCTCCACATTCCAGCCACCTGGAAGCCCCTGAAACAGAAAGTTACCTTTGGGGGAAGGTAGTCAGGAAAGATAAGCAGCCCTTCTTCCTGTCACCTTAGCCAGCTCAAAGGGCATAAGCATCTTTGTACCTGAAGAACTAAGTTCCATTTCCAGAACCCAGTTTATTTATTTATTTTTTTTAAAGCTAGGTGCGATGGCACTTGCTTGTCAAATTTGTATTAGGGAGACCCACATAGGAAGATCCTTGGGTCAGTCAGCTTAGGCTACTTAAAAAGTCTTAGGCACAGTGAGAGACAAGATGGACAGAGCAAGATGTTGATGAACAACAGCTGAAGTTGTCTTTTGACCTCCACAGGCACCGGCACACAGGTGCCTGTACTTATCTATGCTCACCATGTATCTCAGAGAGCAAGGTGACCCCACAGAGCCCACAGAGGTCTCACCAAAAGAGAAAGTGAGACTGATGAATGAATGAGGTGCCAGAGGAGTACCCAGCTCTACACTGGGGAGGAGGAATGGAGGTAGGGGCTGAGGCGGATACCTTGTGGACTCCTGGAACGCTTGCTCAGTTTTATTAATTACTCACTAATTAGATTGTGAAAGCAGGTGAAGGCAGTTGCCACAAAGCTTGACCGCTTGGGTTTGATCCCAGGATCCCCACAGAGTGGGAGAGAGCAGATCCCATGTCTACAGGCATGTGCACATGCACACAAAAATGAATGAATAAAAATGGAACAAACCTTAAAAAAAAAAAAAACAACAACTTTCCTGCCATTTTGGATTGACGGTCTGCAAACTCAGAGGGAGAGGGGGCTTAAAATTTAATTAACAATCCAACGAGTTGAGGGCTCGAGGAGACACTCAATCTTTTCAAATCTAGAAAGTGCCCCTCTGTCCAGTGCTGGTGATCCTGGGCAGTGACTTGAAAAAGTTGCCTAGAGGACAGAGTTCAGACCCTAATGCTGCCAGTGGAGAGTGTGCCTCCTGTCCTCATGTCCTTTTCCCTTACCCAGTTACTCAGTGTGGCCGAAAATGAGTGCTTTTTGAGAGGCATCTGAATGGGTGTCAGAATGGCAAGGTCTTCAGTCGCTTGCCCACCTCCGCTAGGATGCTTCACGTGACACTTCCAGATGGTTTCATGAGTCAAATACACTTGTACAGTCGCTGTCTAGGCGTTTGGACTGCTGCACACCTCTTAACCTCCATGAGCTCAGAGGCAGTTCCCATGGGACCTTGGTGGGTTCAACTGGGTTCAATTTGAGATCTGTTAAACAGAAAAGGAAAAGTGGGATTTTTTTGGAACATCTACCTTAGCTTACCAAAAGCTTCAAGGGCAGAGTGAAACTCCAGTGTTGAAGTGCTTGCCTAACATGCAAAGAGCCCTGGGTTCAATCCCCAGCGCCCTGTAAACAGGATGTGCCTGTGCCGGTACACCTTTATATCTCAGAGGTAGAGGAAGGCAGGCTATAAGTGCTAAGTCTTCCTCAGCTATAGCAAGCTTGAAGTGTGCCTGGGATAGCTGAGATCATGTCTATAACTAACCAACTAACTAACTAACTAACTAACTAACTAACTAACTAACTAACTGCTTTGGGAGTAAAACTCCTCCCCCCCCCCCAGTTTCTTCTGCACAGGAACTACTGGCCAAGGAGGGGAACTGCAGATTCAAGGACCTTAGAGATGGGTTTTGCTTCTTCTTAATGCTCTTTCTTTCATTGTGGCTATTCTAAGTGGGTTTTGACATGTGCCTGTCTTTTGGATGCATGTGTTTTCTGGGTAAGTGTGATGAGAGGGAGCAGCTGAAGGTGCATTTCAGGCATGTAACTTTTGGAGTGGGGCACTCAGGAATGGTGCACAGAATACCTTGTTTGTTCGGGTGTCTTATGAAGTTGATCAAAACCAGAGAAAACACTGGTGAAGTTATTCCTGGTCTTGTATTGGTTTTGTGGTTCAGTTCCATGTTCCAGGACAACCAAAGCTACATAACAGGACCCTGTCTCAAAAAACAAAACAAAACAAAACAAAACCAAACAAGCCTCCCTAACAACAACAAAAATTATCAGCATTACATCATCATTAAATCATCAGCATTACGTTTCTATATGAGCACAACTTGGGCAGAAATTTGAAACAACCTACTGGGTTATTTGCTGTTGCTGCTGCTGCTGCTGCTGCTGCTGTTATTAAATTACTCTAATAAATTTGTCATTGCAGTTTGTCAAGTTTATGTTCTTGGAATTCTCAGCCTTTTCCTGGGATTCATTTATGTACAGTCTATGCATACACACTGACCATTTCTAGTGGAAACACCATGACATGGAAAGCACACACAGTCACGATGCTATTGAAACTGCTCTCCCTCATTCTTCCTAGACCAGACTATGGACATGAACAAAGTGGTGGCCAGAGTACACTGTGGACTCCGAGCCACCAAGGTCCAAGAGTCTGGCAGTATGTAGGTAAGAGATAGAACTCTCTTTTAACTGTTTTCTTTTGCTTGCTTGTTTGTTTCTGGTTCTGTACCTGGAATCTATATCACCGTTAGACTAGGCAAGTGCACTACCACTGAACTACGTTCTCCACTCTGTAATTTTCTTTCAATACAAGGTGGGAACTGGAGAGATAGAGCAGTCAGAAAGTGCATGCCTTGCAAGTGCAAAGACCTTGGATTCAATTCCTAGAAGCCACATAAAAGGGAGAAAGAAAAGAAGAAATAAAGAAGAAAGAGCCCCAAATGGTGGTTTTGCTTGTTATATAATTCCAGTGCTAGGGAAGTAGAGATGGGTAGATTCCTGAGACGCTGGCTGACCAGCCTGGCCTGCAGGACTAGCTCTAGGTAAGTAAGTAGGAGACATGAGACCCTGTCTCAGGAAATACGGTGGCGACAACTGAGAAATAACACTTGTTATTTCCTCTGTTTGCCACACACACAGAGTGTGTATATGTAACTCCTATACACATGCATCCCAATATACTAGAGCTTGCAAGTACATGTGCCTGGACATGCATGTGCTCTCGTGTGTGTGTGTGTGTGTGTGTGTGTGTGTATGTATAAAAGTCTCTTTCTTCTTATTTTCTATGGCCAAAGGTTTTATAAAAGGGAATTGGTTCTTCACACTTGGGAACTTTAGACTGTGAACTGTAAGCATCTTTTTGGGGGTCATGAATTTCACACAGAAAGTCTAGACACCCCAACTATCAAACAGAGCAAGCCCCAAGACCAGCCGGAATCATGTTGAAAGGCTAACTGTGGTCCTTGGATCATCTGACTCAGGACAAGCAAGAGTCATTCTAACCCTCCCCACAGCTTCTGAACTTTTCTATAGTTTTGCCACTGATGCCCAGAGAGACATTGAATTGCTGGGGAGATGGGTAAGTTGGCAGCGTGCTTGCCAGGAAGGTGTTAGGATCTGACTTTGGTCCACAGTACCTACAAACATACTGATGTCTGCAGTAATGTCATCACTGCAATGCTGTAATCCCAGTGCTGGGAGACAGAGACAGGAGGAGCCCTGGGACTCTAGGACCAATCCAGCCAAATCGAAAGCTCCAAGTTCAATGAGAGGTTCCTTTTTAGAAATAAGTGGAGAGGGACTAAGGAAGACACTTGATGTTGACTTCTTGCTTGCACAGGTGCATGTACACACACACACACATACACACACACACGAACACAATGAACACAGAAAAACATACACAAATACATACATACACACTAACATACATGCACACACACTAAGGAAACAAAAGTTTATCCTAACATAGGACCATGTAAGCTTGCTTACTCTATATTCTATCTATCTATCTATCTATCTATCTATCTATCTATCTATCTATCTATCTATCTATCCATCTATCTATCTTCCATCTACTTATTTATTTATTCTTCTAGGTGGGGGAAGTTATGAGAAGCAAAAAGGAAAGAGATTCTGAGAGACCTAAGGCTGATCTTTTTTTAAAACCGGAGTTTTTGCTGTTTAATAAATAAAACTTGCACATGTCAGTCTGGGAGATGTGACGTTCACCTGAGTAGATGAAACATTCATGAGAGTAGCATGGGGGGATGCTTGGGGTACAGTTTCCTTCTGCTCCTAGATGAGATTGTAGGGAAGCAGGTGTCTTAGCTCAGATGTTAGGGTTCCCACCAGGCCTGGCCTTGGGAGAAGAACCCAAATTTCCATAAGGATGGGGTCCCCATCTTTTGGTCCTTTGTAAGCCTGTTGGGGCAGCAGGAAATGAGCCCAGGTGACTTTATGGGGAAAGGAGGAGAGGGGTGACTTGAGCTGCTGGTGCTCAGTTCTGTTTTCCTTTCCTTGTGTGCTGTCCCTCACATCTGAGAGGAAAGAATTATGACCCTGTACAACTGTGAGTCCAACTAAGAAAGTGTGGCCAGCAGAGAGAGAGAGAGAGAGAGAGAGAGAGAGAGAGAGAGAGAGAGAGAGAGAGAGAACTGCCTGTCCTGTCTGTCTTTGTCCTAGGTTGGGAAGGCCTCCTGGTCAATAAATACATATTAATCATGTGAGAGAATTGACATGCAAATGAAGGGCACCATTGACAAGCCCTAGATGGCAGAGGGAGAGCCCTTGCAGCTGTGGTCCTGCCTGGAGAAGCCAGGGCTGTGCCTGGCGATTTGTTAGGTGTTTTATTTTTTTAGGGGGTAAAGCCTCCTTTTCCACTAAGTCTGTAAAAGGGGGAACTGGTCCTAGAGGTGACTTCAGGATCTTTTGCCTACATGTTTCTTAGCTCTGCCAGCTCTCCAGATTTTTTTTCAAAAATTAATTAAAGTCTGTCAATGGCAGGCCACCCTTGTGGATCGCTGTGTCTCTCGGCCCAACTGGAAATCTCCAAAGGTACTTTGTTCTTGTGATCAAAGAAAAGTTGAGCCAACCAGAAAAGGAGTTAAAAGCTTAGGTGCATTTTTTTTTAGAGGGACGCTTGATAGTGCAGGAATAATTATTACCTGCCATTTGTGAATTACTGCTTATAAAACAGCATGCTGTGTATTGTTGTGGCTTTCTGGAGCAGACACCTCCAAATAACCTTGGTATAGGCAGGACTAAGTTTCAACTCAGAGTCTTCAGTATGCCTAACACCTGTGGGCACAAATATTTCATATTTTAACCTATTGTGGTAAACTGCGAATTTGGTGTTGGGGAATTATACATAGAGAGCCTGATGTTATAAAAACAAAACAGATGTGTTGTATTACATACCCAGCAGGTCATTGTGATGAATACAGTTACTTTATTCATCAAAATCATGGGTACGTAAACTGTTTTATTTTGTTGTTGTTTGTTTGTTTGTTTTTTAAAAAAAAACACTGATAGTAGACTAAGTTGCCATTTAGGTTGAAATACAAATGAACAGTGTTAATTTTGTCCACAGTCAGTCAGGCTTCAGTGTTCTGCTCAGGGGTATGGATGGAGTTTTAAGAGATGAACAACTAGATTTTTATGGTTTAGGTTTTGAGTTGTGTCTGTGGGCTCCTATTATCTGGTAGACACGCACGGTGACTTTGGAATGGTACCATAAGCTCTTGGCTTTGGTGATGCACCTTGGTCCAAGGATGTCAAAATGGATCCTGATTTGGTAAAGACCCGGGCCATCTGGGCTTCTGGCAAGTCAGGTCCAGAAAAAAGCTTTTGGGGGTGTTAGAGCTGGGCCCGGTACCTCTTATCCTTCGTGGTCTCTATCTAATCTTACCTAATGTTCTGCGACCGAATGTTAGACATTGTTGCACAACCTGATGGAAACACATAGGAATGCAGATATGAGAGGACTGTATTCTTCTGAAAGGAACAGCGACAGCAATAGTTGTAAATTAACTGTCTACAGTCATGTGCAGACCCAGCCTGTTATGTATTCTGGGTTATATTAATCCTAATCAAGATACTGGCTTGCTAAAACACCCACGTTTTCATTTTAAATCTATCGTGGTGTTCTTTGATAGAGGTATGTTGATCTTGAAACCCCACAGTCTGTTCAAAATTCAAACACAGACTCTCCTAAATTCCTTCGACCAACGTATGATGCTTAAAGCATTCTGCTAATATTTACCTAGATTCTAGATGGATCGAGGATTACCTGGAATTAGAATGCAGCAAACCTGTTGTCTGTTGGATTTCTCTGTGTGCATGTTTGTGTGTGCACACAGGGAAAGGAGCTGCTACTAGAGATAAATTATTTAACATGATTTTCCTGTATTGTGGAGAGGGAGGTTGAGCCTCATTTTTCGGATTATGATTTGTGTTATGAAATGCTTATCAAATGTTTTCCAAAGATTAGTTTAATTTTAATTAAATAAACCTTTCTCAAGAGGAGACTCCCAACTCTTCCTGTACCCAGAGGCTAGCGTACTTGTTGTTTTTAATTATTTTGTGCTGTTACCCAAACTGCTTTGGGTACTCCTGCCCAATTAAATCAAAGGCCCAGGTTCCTTATGCACAATATGTTTAATATTTAATTTTAATTAAATTAATTAAATTGTTTATTTAATTTTATGTGCATTATTGTGCATTGAATAATGTAAAATTCATGGGGTAGAGAGGTAAATCGTAGCTTCTCCAAACAGGCCCATTACAAGGCCTCTAGGAAAGTTCCTTCTCGTTTGCAGGGGAAATGTCCCAACGCCAGACAACGTGACCTGGGAGCTTCTTTCCCAGTGTCCTTCAGCTGCAGCTTCTGGAGCCTGGGTTTGTAGGTCTCCTTTACCCGCTGGAGCTGGTGTCTGTAGCTGCTTGGCAGACGCAAGAGTGTAAGTGTGTGCACACTGTTGTCACTGTGGTGACATTGTTGTCACTGTGGTGACATTGTCTGCTTTGCTGAGCACACACCCACCAGCACAGGAACTCCTAAAAAGGTCAATTTTTTATTTTTATTTTTAAAATGTTTACCCAGAGGCCTGGGTAAAACTTTCCATAATATCTTGCCCTGTAGAAACAATCCAAGCCAGCAGGTTTCAGGAACCCTCCCAAGGCTGCACATAAACACCAGCAGGTATGTTTTGGGATCTCACCTTTGACCTGGAAGCAGTTTCTTCCACTTGCCAGTTTCCATCCCAGCTTACTTGTGTAGGAATGTTTGTATGTGCACAGTGACCAGCTTTCTGTTTTTCAATGAAGGGGCTTAACTGCCAGGAAACCAGCTTCCACAGAATTGGGAAGCAGAAAGACGCAGACACTAAGATAATGAAAATAAAGAGCCCCCTCTCATACTGCTCACTGTTCCGAAACTCACACCCGAGCTTGTAAAACATAGGGCACCGGAGTCAGGAGTTCTGACGTGCCTGAGCCGAAGGAGCCACTGTTTTCCTGTTTTCTGACTTAGCAATGACTTAGAGTTATCCCAGCATGACCTGGCTTTTGGATTGTCTGAGCCAAATTTCTAAACTTGACCTCATGTCACGGAGTATTCGCTGGATTTCTTTTCATCTCGAGGGTTTGTGCCCCCTGGACCACAGTTGAGTTCTTACACCTCTCCTCACTCTGTACAGTTTTTGATGAAATAGATCGAGTCTTTGTGGGTGCCTCTTGCTTATTGAAACTTGTTAGCTACATTCATGGAAACTTGATTAACTCGGCTGCGGGCGAAAAAAGACAGAAAGGGAGAAAAGAAAGAGGGAAAATGGGAAAGAAGGGAGAAAAGCAGAAGGAAGGAGAGAGGGAGAGAGAGAGAGAGAGAGAGAGAGAGAGAGAGGAGAGGAGAGGAGAGAGAGAGAGAGAGAGAGAGAGAGAGAGAGAGAGAGAGAGAGAGAGAGTTTTCTTGGGCCAAGGTGCTGGCTTTTCGCAGAGCCCTTCTAACAGAGCAGAGCTGCTAAAATATAAACCGCTTTCTCATTACTGCAGTTTATTTCCCCCCGAAGGCTGGTTTTGTTTCAGTAGATTAAATATTATCATAAAAGTAGCTGGTGATGCAGTAAATTAAAAATCAAGTTGTGGAATATTTTGCAAAAGCCTTTTATTTATTTTTTTAAAACTTCTATAGCCCTTAACCAGTCACGGCAAACATTAGCTTAAATGTATTTTTCCAAACAGAACTTTTTTGGCTTGAAACAAGAATTTGGAAAATTCAAATTCAGTTAGACGAAATGGACCTAGTGAAAAAGCTACTCAGCATTTCTTGAGAGTAATGGTAGCTAGTATTTAAAAAAAACAAAACAAATAAGCAAGCAAACAAACAAACAAAAAACCCACAGAAATCTCCACCCCACCAAACCACCGTTGCTTTCCATTTAGTCTGCACATCTGTAAACTCATGGACAATTTTAGTGTAAAACATAAGGCTGGCAAGCTGTATAGGAAATGTATGTATGTGGGGACAGATGGAGCAGAGTCTGGGGGCAGTGCTGTGTCACCACATTTAACATCAAATTATGAATTAAACAAGAAGAATGAATAACAAATTAGGATTCGCTTAAGCCTAGCTTTGTGCAGCCGGACAATGAAAATTTATTTGAATGCTATTCCTTGATGAGGTTACAGAGCTTTTCCCAGCAGAAGATAGCCAGTGAAGACAATTATTGGAAGTTCATCTTCTGGGCACATCTTAGAAACCTTATTTAGATTTTCTAAACCCTCCCCTAGTCTACTCAGTGACTCCTTCAGAAGTCCCAGGGTCGAGGGGATTTGTTGAGCATGTTCTGGCGGGCGCTATCTAACAGGTTAAAATTGAGTTTTGGGGGAGGTTTTGTTTTGAGTGTGTGTGGGAGAATTATCGAATACTTGACTGGTTAGGACTTCTGCAGCATGTTAAGGAATGGCAGGCTCCCTGGACTCCAGCTGTTTGCTGAGAAGGGCCTCACTTTGCAAAGCTAAGTGCCTTTTCACAAGTCCAGCTGCAAGCCTCTCACCTAGATGCAACCTGGAAATCAGGCACTCTGGCCTCCTTAATGCCTTCCCCACATGCTGAACCTCAGGCGAAGAAAGGAAAGGTGTCTGGGATAGGAACCCACAGAACAGACAAGTTTGGCTATACTAGGAGCCATTTCTAGTGTTGCTGGGTGTGAGGAAACTTCTCAGGCCACGAATGTAACTTATGGTATATCAGCACTCAGTGTATTGAGACAAAACAGAGAAACATAATAAAATAGACAGTAATATACTACCTGCTTAGACCTAAGAAATTAAAGGAGAGTCACAGAACGTTGAGAGTCCAGCGTGCCTGAGGGTTTGTGTAGGTAGACGTTATGCCAGAGTGATGCTCTATTATGACTATTAATGTTTACAAATTATATTTTTGGGGAGGGGAACAAATGCCACTGCGTGTGTGTGGAGGTCAGAGGACAGGTGTCGGGAATCAATTTTTTTTCCTACACTGTGAGTTGGGGATTGAGTTAGGTTGCCCTGCTCAGGGGCAAGTGTCTTTACTCACTGAGCCATCTCTGTGGTTCTTCTCCTCCTCATTATTATTAATAATATTTTTTCCTTAGATTTTCAAGAAGTTAAAACGATGGTTGTCTTGATTTTACTGCCCCTGTCTACTGTCTGTCACTGCTGGAGTTCTTTCTCCAGAGGAGAGACGTCTTTTTCCAGGAAGAGTGGCTACTGTGTAGCTCGCCGAGCACACTCACCTGCAATCCTGTCTTTTAGATCTCACACACAAAATCTTGTAGAGAATAAGAGTAGTCAGGGGGTCCACTCAGTCAAAGACGGCTTTTCTAGCACACAGGGGGTCCTGGGTTTGATTCCCGTCCCATTGTAAACTCAGTGTGATGGGGTTAGGAGGATCAGAAGTCCAAGGTCATTTCTTGGTTTATGGATTTCAAGGAGTGTCCCAAGGACAAATAAGACCAAGTCTCATAAAGAGGGAGAGAGAGGGAGAGAGAAAGAGAGGGAGACACACACACACACACACACACACACACACACACACACAGAGAGAGAGAGAGAGAGAGAGAGAGAGAGAGAGAGAGAGAGAGAGCATAAAATGAAAGAAAACAGTAGTTAAATATATTCAAATTGTACCTTGTAAAATTAAAAAAGAAAAATTCCAGTTTGGTCAAAGAATAGCCTTTGCATTTTTAAAAGATTTAGACAGTCCATTTCTCACCTCTTTCTTCCTCCTGGCTGGGTTGTTTCTCTACAAAATGAGCATTAGCTATAATGTGAACATTAGTGTGCTCTATGTGTGTGACACCTTTGAGACTGTTATAAAAACTGGGGCAAAACCTGGAGCCTGCTTTCTGTCCCCCGCCCTGGGCTCTTCCCCTCCTGTCCTTGGAAGATTCAAGCAGCTCCAAGGCCAGTGGTGTCCTCTGTGGCACCATCCCATTCTGTGCCCTTGAGCGGGAGGCAGCTAATTTCCTGCCTTTGGTTTCATTTCAAAATGGGCTTCGTTTTGAAGAGTTGGGGGCTAGGGAGGTAAAGAGGAAGGAGGGAAATACATCACCCTAAGCAAAACCGTTTGGCAGGGGTCTTCAAGGATGGCCACCCCTCCTCCCCCCCTGCGGCTGCCTCTGCCCTACCTGCCCAGGCCCAACATGCTAATTACATTCAGGCTAAAGGCAGCAGCAACTACCTGGCTGCAGCCCAGAGGATATTTGATTTTATTTACAGATGAGCTGCTTCCCCTGAAATCTCGATTGTTCTGGAAGCTGTGACAGAAGGCAGGCCAGCCTCCATTTTCGGCAGCTCCAGCTTAGAGCTGCAGCAGGACTTGCCTTAATTAGCTGTGTCATTCAGAACAGAGTCACAAGCCAGCAGGCCTGGAGGAGGGGCAGGCCAATGTCCTAAAACCTGCTCCCTGCCTTTTCAGTCCCTTTTGTTTGTTTGTTTATTTTAATTTTATTTATTTATTTATTTATTTATTTACTTATTGAGACAAGGTTTCTCTGCGTAGCCATGACTGGGCTAGAACTCATTTTGTAGACCAGGCTGACCCTGAACTCGGAGATTTGCCCCTGCCTCCCAAGTGCTGAGATTAAACGTATGTGCCATCATGCCTGGCTCAGAGGGGACACCACACCTGCCCGATCAGCTCTGCCTGGGTCAACTCTAGACTCTCATGTCCCCTCGTGCTCCCCAAGTAAGACTCCCAAGTTCCCAGTTCACACCTGGGTTTGTGCGCCCCTCATTCTTCCTGCACGTAATGACTGCGTTGTACACCCTGATTCCTGCCGACTGAAACGTTGTAGACTTTCTTTAAAAATCCATTTTGTTGTTGTTGGTTTTGTTTTGTTTTTTTTTTTTACATTTATTTGTGTGTGTGAATGCTCACATGCAGGTGCATACAAAGGCACATACATAGAAATCAGAGGATAACGAAGAGAGCCAGGTGTCTCCTTCAACCATGTGCTCTGGGGGTCAGACTTAGGCCACCAGGCTTGGCGACATGTGACTTTACTTACAGAGCCATCCTGTTGCCCCTGAAACTATTTTTAAGAGTTAGTTTGCAAGTGGGCTGGGGAGTGTGGCACTCTTTCCATGCAGGCATGAGAACCTAAGTTTATCTCCTTAGCACTCACATCCGAAGGCACGTGTCTCCCACCCCCAGTGCTGGGGAGCACGGGTTGCATGAAGAGACACTGGCCAGCCAATATGGCTGAGTCTGTGATCTCCAGGTTCAGCTACAGACCCTGTCTCAAACAACAAACAACAACAGCAAACCCCCAAATAAAGCGAACATACAAACACACAAATGGCCCGGCGTGGTGGCACACGCCTTTAATCCCAGCACTCGGGTAGCAGAGGCAGGCAGATTTCTGAGTTCAAGGCCAGCCTGGTCTACAAAGTGAGTTCCAGGACAGCCAAGGCTACACAGAGAAACCCTGTCTTGAAAAACCAAAAACCAAAAAACCAAACCAAAACAAAACAAAACAACAACAAAAAAAACCCCCCAAAACCAAACCAAACCAAAACAAACACACAAACGAACAAAACCAAAACCAACCAACCAAAACACCACAGAAAAGTAAAGCGCCACTAAGACCTCTGGCCTCCACCTGCATATTCACACTTGTGTATACACACATTACATTTGTACATGTTAATGTACAAATGTATATACTACACACACACACACACACACACACACACACACTTCACAGACCATACATATACTCTCCTTCAAACACATGAAAAGGGTCTTGTCAGTTTATATGTGAGCCTCACTTTTGCACAGAACAGCACATTTCCAAGTGTCTGGCCATTCCCTTTCTTCTTCACACTTGGCTCAATACCTTTCTGCTCTTTTCCAAGCTTACATTCGTCCCAGGAGAGGATCTTGCCGGTTTTTCAGAAGAGTACACAGGCTTCCAGGAGAGTTGTGAAAGAGTGCTCTGAGTGAAGAAAAGCAACATACCAATTCCCAAGTTCTCTCCCCGGGAGGGAACACAGTAAATGTGGGCCTGAGAGTTCTGGGCGGAAGTTGCGTTCATGAAACATTGTTGCCACCAAACCTGACCTATCACATCCCACCCACCCCGAGAACCAGCTCCAGTGGGCGCTGGTGAGCTACCAAACACTTTCTCGAGAGGCTATGTTTGTATTTCAAGGCTTGTAGAGCAGGTTTATGGGACTCAAAAGGAGCCACTTTTTAAAGGACAGCAGAGATACTGAGGGTGAGGGAACCAACAGAAAGAGCTCATAGCTTTGTGTGCAACTCTTTCCTTTCTTTTCTTCTTCTTTTTCCTTTGAGACGGATGAGGATGAGGATGAGGATACAGATGAGGATATCATTGAATTTCTGGTCCTTGGTGCTGAGATTATAGGCACGCACCACCATATTTGGTTTATTCTGTTCTGGACATGAAACCCTGGGCCTTGTGCATCAGTAGACAGCAGTCACTCTGGCAGTTGAGCCACAGCTCCAGGACAAACAGGGATGGAGGGAGCGAGTCACGAGGGAAGCAGAATACTCCAGGCCCGAGTGAACACTGGCAAATCGGGCGCTCCCAATACGATGGTGGGAAGAAAACTGTGATTGTTTGACATTTGAAATATGGTGTTCAGGCTCTGGGGACATGGCTCAGTTGGCAAAGCGCTTGCTGTACAGGCATGAGGACCTGAGTCTGAACACACAGCACCCATGCAAAGGCGAGGATGCTGCAGTGAGTGCCTGGAAGTCTGGTGTTGGGAATGCAGAGGCAGAAGGATCCCTGAGAGCAACTAGACAGACAGACAAACGGGTGAGCTCCAGCTGCAGTGAAAGACCCATCTCAGCAAACAAGATGGAGAGCAGGTGAAGGAGATAGCTGAGGCCAACCTCTGGTCTTCACACTTATGAGCACATGTGCACGCACCCCCCCCCCAGGCACACGCACACAGACACACAGACACAGACACACACACATACAGACACACACACATATACGCACACACACACACAGACACACATACAGACACACACACATATACACAGACACACACACACAGACACACACACACACACACACACACACACACAGACACGTTTGCACACACATGCAGAGGGAGAGTGGAAACAGAGCTTGCTAGAATTTCTCATTCAATCCATTGCTGGTTTTACTGGTTCGTACCATTTGATTTTGAACTGTTTTGTTGCTTCTCGTTTCTCTACAGTGCTTAACATGGCTCTGCTTTAGCCAGAAGGCAGGCGAATCCCCCTTTTCTCTGCTTGAAAAAAAAAACGAACCCTTGTATACGGAGGGCAAGCAGTCTACCACTAAGCTCCACCCCACCCCCACCCTTGGTTTTTTTGGGGAGGGGGAAATGGTGTCTCAGGGAAGGGCTTGGATGCATAATGCTTTCAAAGGAAGGAAGATTTTGGAGTTAGACTAGACAAAGAGCTATTCATTTGAAGTTTAGGCCATCAGAGGCCAAGTTGCAGGTAGTCACTTTGGGAAAGTGTCCTAATTTTACCTTTACTGTCGTAAAACACCCTGACCAAAACAATTTAGAGGGGCCAAGGGTTTACTCAGCTCTCAGCTCCAAGTTACGGCCCACCACGTGGGAAAGCCAGGACAGCCAAGCAGCTGCCCCCCCCCCCAGCCCCCGTTCTATGCAATTCTGGATTCCTAGATTAGGGAATGGTGCCACCCACAGGGGCCTGTGTCTTCCTTCATCAGTTAATAATCAAGACACTTGCCCCTAACATGCCCACAGGGTAACCTCATCTAAATAATTTCCCCACTGTATCTCTCTTTTCAGATAGTTCTGGACTGTAGTAAGTTGATATTTTAAACTGATCATCAAAGAAGGGTACATCTATTAGGACAAGTTCTGGCAGTTCTAACCACCAGGCTTATGAAAACAGGATATTATTTTTGTCACAGATCATTACACTGGGGTCTGGAGACTAGAGACAAGTCTCACCTCCAGCTTTGTCACCTTGAGCTGAACTCTTGCCATCTCTGCGTGTGACTCTATTAAAGGAAAGGCCAACCAATCAGGTTGGCCAGTAGGGTTGACTGGGCAATTTCCCAGTGTAGTTGGAGTCCTGGTTCTGAGGGAGGAAAATCAGGTGATGAGCTTTAGCATCTGTTCTCGCCTCACCAAAGACACCCTAGTCAGCTACAGGGTGTTTCCTTGTCTTGAAGTGGAGATGCGACAGACTGGCCATAAGCACTTTGTGCTGCTTAGAAGGGCTGGCTGTTAATCCCATGCATCTTTGATTAATACAAATGGGGAAATGAATTTATTATTATGCAATGAATATTTATAAGGTAAATAGCGTTTATCAGATACCAGGCATATTGTTGGTCTTCAGTAAATGGGAGTCATTATTAGCACTGATATTATAGATATTCTGGATGGCCAACGTTTTAAAAAAAATGTAAGCCAGAGCAGAAATGTTGCCTCATGATGGGGAAATGGTAGGTGTTCACTGTCATGGTGGGACTAGTTTCTAAGCCTTTCCAGGAACTATGATGGTCTCAGACTCCTGGGGCCAAGGCTTCCAAAGCATGGTGAAGGGGTCAGCTATTCACGATGACTTCTGGGCTTTTAACAGGAGGCAGAATCTGAAGGGCTTATCTGAAGGATTCCCTCCACTGAGTTGGCCCCGACACCGGCTTCTCTTTAGCTCATAGCAGGCTTTAGCTACTGCATGACTTGGGGCAGGGTCCAGGGAGTCTGATAGTGGAGGGATACCTTGATGGATGTAGGCTTGGGATTAGAGAGTGGGAAAAGGTGGAAAGGGTCTGACTACAGCTGGGCACTACATGAAGAGGAAAGAGGGAACAGTCGGGGTGGTGGCTTTGGGCTGACAGCAGCAGACTGAGCTCCTGTGCGTGTCAAGCTGGGAGAGAGCCAACCCTCCTGCAGCCTTTGCCCAGATAGGCAGTGATGCTAACCACCCTTTTGGTTCCATGGTTCTAGCTACAGTAGACCTTTCTCTGTCTACAACTGGCAGCCTAGTCCCTCGCTTTCCTTCAGGGACAGCAGTCAGTCCAAGGGAAGACCTACAAGAATGCTTGTCCTCCTCCTCGTGTGTGTGTGTGTGTGTGTGTGTGTGTGTGTGTGTGAGCGTGTGCGTGTGCAGGCATGTGTGTGTGTGTGTGTGTGTGTGTGAGCGTGTGCGTGTGCAGGCATGTGTGTGTGTGTGTGTGTATTCCCATGGAGGACAGAAGTCAATCCTCAGGAGCTATCCACCTCTTTTTTGGTGACAAAGTCTTTCACTGAACCTGGAACTCACCAAGAAGGCAACTGGTTGGCCAGTGAGCCCCGGAGATGAGAGCAGGCTGCCAGTGCTTAGCTTTTTAATACAGGTGTTGGGGATCAGACTCAAGTCCTCATGCTGACACAGCGAGGACTTGAACAACCAAGCTACTCTCCCAGCACCCCTCCCTTTCTTTAATATTCGCTATGAAAAACTATCAAAAGCAATCATTACATTTTAATTTAAGAAGAACCACCCAGAGCATGGTCAAATCACACTGCCATTGAGCTGCCCTTTTCTGAAGCCCCTCTTTGTCTTGCCCCTGGCCTTGTTTGCTGATGTGAAACTGTGGATGCCATATAGTCTGGAGCCTTCTGTTTACCTTAACATCGATACTAGAACATCTTGCTCTGCATTGTCTTCATTGAGCTCAAAACCATGAGAGGCCGTTGTCATACTCCCAGAGGGTATCCTGTGGCATGGCAGGTGCCCCCATCATGGGTGTGGGTCCTAGTTCCTTCTTTATATTAGCTCTGGTCACTGAGAAGTCTGAAGATAGGCAAGGCTGGGTAATACAGAAGAAGAACTTAGAGACCCTTTGGGCTGGAGAAGCCTGGGTGCCTGCCAATAGGAGATTAGCTAAAACCCGGGCACCATTGAACTCTAAAGGTATGCCACTTTTGGAGTCACCATGTGAGGGTGGTGTCCTGCCTGGTTTATAGGATTTAGGGGGAAACCTGCTGCTGATGTTGGAAAGCTCAAATCCTCCATGAACCTCAGATTTGTCATGTGTAAAATGGGGTGCTGGTACTCACTTCTTGGAATTAGTATGGGATTAACTGAGATAATGTTTAAAAAGTGAACATTGAATAGATACTGGTTTCATATAGTTTCTCCTCTGAATGCTTGGAGAACTTCTTATTTTTCTTTACCGCGACTTTTAAAATTATAAGGGTATGTGTACATGAGTGCAGGTGCCTGCAGAGGTCAGAAGAGAGTGTCAGATCCCCCGGAGCTGGAGTTGCAGAGGGTTGTGAATGGCCTGAAATAGGTGTTGGGAACTGAGCTCAGGTCCTCCTCTGAGCTGTGTCTCCAGGACAGTGATTTTTGCTGTTGTAGTTTGTCTGTTGTAGTTTGAGACAGTGTCTTATGTAGTTCTGGCTGGCCTTAGATTTGCTGTATAGCTAAGGATGACCTTGAACTTCTGGCCCCCTACTCCCCCCTACTGTGCCTTCCAGGGCCTGTGCCACCATCACCCCTGGTTTTATAGTACTGTCCATCAAAGCCAGGATGCTGTGTATGGCTGGCAAGCATCCCACTGACTGAGCTACATCCCCAGCCCTGACCCTTGTCTTAAAAGAACCATAAACAGTATCCTGAAGATGTTGTTTGGGCTTCTATTGTCTCAAAAACTCAATGAGGGTGCCTTTGAAGTGGTCTGATCATCTTTGCCTACTTTCTTCCCAGGGGAGCCACTCCTGAGCTCCACCAGAAACACCTCGCAAGTAAAAGTATGAATATTATAGTGGTTCATAATGACATTCAAAAGGTCCTTTTGTTGCCACCACATCCCCTTTCTGGAAGAGCTATCTTCTCTCCTATTTTCCAAGCCTTTCCTAACCTTATTCTAAAGGAGTGGGGAACTGGAAGTTAGAGAGGCAGAGCTCAGTAACTGACTGAATAATAGATGGGCACTAACAGGGCCTCGGGTTGGTAAGATGCTGTGGTTGCCCTGGAGACTAGGAATTCTGGAGGTGACTACCCTGGCATGTTTGTTTGTTTGTTTTGAGACAGGGTTTCTCAGTATTGCCCAGGCTCCCAGGCTGTCCTGGAACTCACTCTGTAGACCAGGCTGGCCTCCAACTCAGAAATCCGCCTGGCTCTGCCTCCCAAGTGCTAAGACTAAAGGCGTGTACTGCCTTTAGTCACTGCCTGAAATAACACTGGCGTTTTAAAAACCCGGATTCTGTGTTCTAGACTTGCTCAGATCTCCAAATTTTGAAAAATCTAGAACGGTCTCTATCAAGTGTTCTGTGGGAGATCTTCGTCATGTGAAATGTAAGAACCCTGTAGGTAATACACTATCATAAAGGGACCTGCACATAACAGGTGCAAAGGGGCTGGAAGCGACCCTGATAAAGTCCTACTAGAGGCCCAGGTAGCTTGGATTCAATTTTAAAGCTAGATACCTTAAATAGTAAGAATGATTGTGTGTAGGGTGATAACTCATTCAGTAAAGACAAGCTGTCATACAAAACACAAAGTGACTGGGGTGGCAAGATGGCATAAGAGGTAAAGGTGACTATAGCCAAGATGCCCTGATGCTCAATCCCCAGGACCCACAAAATGTAAGGAGAGAGCTGACCCCGAGAAGTTGTCCTTTGGCTTCCACACATGCACACTGACAGGTGCGCACACGCACACACACACACACACACACAGAAATTAATAAATGCACACTTTTGACCCCAACACTCAGGAGGCAGAGGCAGGTGGATCTCTGTGAGTTTGAAGCCTACTAAGCGAGTTCTAGGACAACCAGGACCACTATACAAACTAACTCTGTCTCAAAAAACCAACAAAACAAAACAAAAAGTAAAATAAATAAATAAATAAGGTGAAGAGTAGGAAGACATCTCACATTAAACTTTGGTCTCCACATGCATGTGCCTATACATATGATATACGAACACATATGTACACATATGGATTGTACTGGCTAGTTTTGACACAGCTGGAATTATCACAGAGAAAGGAGCTTCAGTTGGGGAAATGCCTCCATGAGATCCAGCTGTAAGACATTTTCTCAATTAGTGATCAAGGGGGAGGTCCCCTTGTGGGTGGTGCTATCTCTGGGCTGGTAGTCTTGGGTTCTATAAGAGAGCAGGCTGAGCAAGCCAGTGAAAGCAAGCCAGTAAAGAACATCCCTCTATGGCTTCTGCATCAGCTTTTGCTTCCTGACCTGCTTGAGTTCCAGTCCTGACTTCCTTTGGTGATGAACAGCAATGTATAAGCTGAATAAACCCTTTCCTCCCCAACTTGCTTCTTGGTCATGATATTTGTGCAGGAATAGAAACCCTGACTAAGACATGGATACACACATACAACACACACACACACACACACACACACACACACACACACACACACACATGAAAGAATGGATGAGTGCGAACAAGGGAGATGACCTCATCAAACTGTCAGGTGGCTGTGGGACTTTCCTCAGACTTTGTGAGGTTCAGACAAGAACAAATGGATTAATCCTGACAGCAGTCATTTATCAAGCATCATGATGACAACTGTGTCACCTGCATTGTTGCTATGATTGCAAAGCAGGTAGGATTGTCTCTTAGAGACACGGGTGACTTCTAAAGGGCACATTGGGAAGGAGTTCCATCTACAGTCTAAGTATCTCAAGGCACAACAGTGACTGAGTACGGAAACTGAGTTCCTTCTGTGTATTTATGAGAGTTCAAGTTTCTCTGAGAGTCATCTGGGACTCAGTTTCTTTATCTGTAAAGCACAGAGCTTCCTGGTGGGACTGTTAGAAGACTTAGGGAGAAATGTTTATGCATAGTGAGTCCCCAGTCAGTGACAGTGAACAGGCTGCTGCTGTGAGAAAAGGTCATGGTCATCCTCTAGCCTTGACCACACAAATGAGGTATGAGGGTTTTGGATTTGATTGTGTCAACATTGACAACCGAGCTCTAAAAGTCTACTTTGTAAGGTGTGTGTGTGTGTGTGTGTGTGTGTGTGTGTGTGTGTGTGTATAGGCCAGACTGGGTGTTCTCTCTCTCTCTCTCTCTCTCTCTCTCTCTCTCCTCCCCTCCCCCAAGGCTTTCTCTGTGTAGCCCTGGTTGTCCTGGAACTCACTCTGTAGAGCAAGCTGGCCTCAAGCTCAGAGATCAGCCTGCCTCTGCCTCCCAAGTGCTGGAATTAAAGGTGTGTACCATCACCTCAGTTTTTTGAGTCAAGGTCTCTTTTTGAACCTGGAGTTCACTAATTTGGTCAAACTTGCTTGACAGAGAGCTCCAGAGATCTCCCCATCCTCATTTCCTCAGCACAGGGATTAAGGCGTTGTGCTGCTGTGTGGATTTTTACATTGCTTCTAGGGACTGAATTCAGTTCTTATGCTGTCTTCCCAGGCCCCCAAGTCTGAAAGTCTGGAACGGACTTTGAGTTTCAGAATGGCCAGTTGATGTCCTAGAACATTTTGCTTGGGAGGCAGAAGGATTATTCTGCCTTCCTCGGGAGCCAGTCTAGCCATTCCTGGCACCTGAGGCAGTGGTAGGAATATCTGCCTCCCTGTCCTGTTAGAAATGGCACCATCATCTGTCAGAGGAAGGGCTTGCTAAGAAGGCTGTGGGGACACTCTATGTGGACAACCAATGGGGGCTGCTGTGGATCAGGTCCTAGCCAACCCGTATCTATCCTAGAAGCAGGCAGGAGGGCAGGATCACGCTCTGCAGCCACTCAGCCATGATAACTCTTTGCTAGGACTTCCAAGAGCCTGTATGTAGGAACAGGCTCCATATGGGGGTGGGGGTCCTTAGAAGGCAGCCAGGGCGTGTCTGAAGGGCTAAAGAGCATTGCAGGGGTCAAGAGAGGCACCATGCAATGTAGACGAGGCCCGACCCACTAGACAACAAGAGCACAGAGATGGGCGGTCTTGATAGTTAAATTGCTCAGTAGTGACACACCAGCTATATTGGTGAGAATATCATATGTGCCAAGTCTTTATTGCTCAGTAGTGACACACCAGCTATATTGGTGAGAATATCATATGTGTCAAGTCTTTAGTACAAGCCATTAATTCATGTGAGAATATAAAGCAGGTAGGATTATTAACTCCATTTTACAAGAAGGGAAACTGAGGCAGCTGGAGACCTAACCCACATGTTTTAGGTTCCAATGTTAATGCTCACCAGCTTGCCTTCATTCACACGGTGTGATCTGCAGCTAGAATGCAGGCTTACCCAGAAGCACAGCTGTTCCTGCTGGTTCTCTGAGTTGGGCGTGGTGCTGACATACCTTTTAACCTCCTTGGACATTTGGCTTCCTGAGGGTGTATCTGGACCAGAGGGCATCCTCTGAGGGCCCCGCAGTCTGCAAACAACCCAGCAACTCTTCCCCTGCTCCTTTTTGGTGTGTCTTTTGTCCACTCTCATGGTTTCATGGGCAAGCAGGGTTGTTACTGCCTTAAATACATCTCAACACATAGCTCCTCTTCTCAAGGTTGTTCTCCCAAGGTGAAAAAAATCCACGAATCTGTCACTCGGAGTTATTTTACCCAAGAGGAGCGCCAGGGAGCCTTGACTAGACGAGGACTAGACTTGGTGGGAACAGTGCCAAAGAGACCACCTCTCTGTTCTCAGCATGTAGGCTTTGCCTCTAGACATTGAAAATATGGTCCAATCTATTGTCTGTCTGTCTGTCTGTCTGTCTGTCTATCTATCATCTATCTATCTATCTATCTATCTATCTATCTATCTATCTATCTATCTATCTATCTATCTGTCATCTATCTAGTTTTCTATGTATTCATTCATTTATGGAGCTGAAGGCTGTACTCAGGGTCTCAATTCAATCACATACACTACCACTGAACTATATTCCCAACCCCCCAAACATTCACAAGTGTGTGTGTGTGTGTGCGTGTGTGTGTGTGTGTGCATATTCATATATGTGCCTGTGGAGGATAGAGGTCAACCTTAGGTGGTGTTTCTCAGGCTGTTGTCCACCTCCTTGCTAGAGACAGATCTTGCACTGCATGGCACTCTCTGAGAACTCCCAGGATCCGTCTGTCTGTGCCTCTTAGTACTGGGTTACAGCACATACCATCATTTTCAGATATATATGTGATTTCTGGGGGTCAAACTCAGGTCCTTGTATTTGTGAGGCAAATGATTTACTGACTGAGCATTGTCCCAGCCCCCAAGTAGGCACAATTTTGGTGGAAGTTTTAGATGTCATAGTCTTATTTAAAGCGGGTAATTCAAAAGGTAAAAAATGCTCCCCTCAACCGGATCTGGGGTTGGGGCAGGAGAAGCTTACATTTTGTAAATATCCTTCCTGTATTTGTTCTCAAAGTTTGCAACTAATTGGCTGGCCTGTGTACGGAGGTCAGAGGAAGGGCTCAGCTGTTTGACTGGGGACAGGGGTTTTTGACATCAGAAAATAACCAATGAGATAGGCTGTGGCAAAAAGGGAAGGAACTTCCTTGTACTGAGGTTCAGGTTGTTTCTGAAAGGCTGCACAGGAATCATTTACAAAGAGAAGCCACCTTAAAAGCCAGGAAAGAGTTCTTTGTTTCTGGTAGCAAGCAAAAAAGTGGAGGGATGCCAGGAAGAAGTGGAAATTTCCCAGGGGAGAAGTGTAGAAGGGTCTGAGGGAGATGAATGTTGTTTTGGGACTACAGTTGTCACCTCAGCCAGCATGCAGGTTACTATTTGCCACTGCCCAGGTCCTTTGGAGTCCACTATTGGGAGCCAGTCCTCCAAATTGATATTAGTTATATTATCTACACAGCTGAAACAGGTGGCTGCCTGTTTTTATGTGTGTATTATATGTGTGTGTAGGTATTTGCATATGTGCAAGTGTGAGAGCAGATGTGTGTGTGTGTGTGTGTGTGTGTGTGTGTGTGTGTGTGTGTGTGTGTGTGGGCATGTGTGCATGCATGGGTGTGGAGGCTAGAGGTCAATGTCAGCTGCTGTTTCTCAGTTGTCTTCCAGCTTTTTGTTTATTTATAGGGGTCTGTCTGATTCATTTATTCTCTCTGCGTGTATGCATATGTGACATAGTACACATGGGAAGGTCAGAGGACAGGCTTTTGGGGAGTGTATTCTCACTTTCCACCTCGTCTTGAGGCAAGGTCTCTCTTGTTTCTGCTGCAGTGCTGCATACACAAGCTTCTGGGTCAGGGGTGAGTCCCCAGAAGAGTGAAGGAACTGTAGACTCCAGTCATTGGCTTTTTTAAAATGTGGGTTTTAGGGATCAAACCTAGGTCATCAGTCTTGCTAGAAAAGGGCTCTTAATAGCTGAGCCAACTCCCTGGCCCTTCACCTTAGTTTTTTGAGACAGAGCTCACCAATTGGTTAAACTGATTAGACTCCAGGTACCCTCCTACCCTCCACCTCCTTAGTGCTAGGATTATGGCCTATGCTGTTACACTGGCCTGTTCACATGGGTGCTGGGGATCAAACTTGGGTCTTCACAGTGCACTGCAAGCATTTTACTCAGTGAGCCAGCTCCCCAGCCCCCAAAGTAGGTGTCTTTCTACATGCTTATTGGTACTTTTTATGTTTCATCTCTCAAAATATTTGATGGAGTCCTCAGCAGTAGTTCCAGAGTCAGAGCCTGGGAGTCCTTTAAGGATACATGCAGGGAGAGTTGTTTAGAAGCTTGGGACATGGAAGGTCGAGGTTAAATGTTGACACAGATGTCCCTCAAACAAGGTGAAAATCAGAACCAATTTTGGAGGTTGTCTTTTGTCTTCTACATGTACATCATTCTTACACATGTGAGTGCACACTCACATTTCACACTCATACACACACATACATACAGGCATACAGGGAGAGAGAGACATACACACACAGACAAACACACACACATACAGAGAGAGAGAGAGAGAGAGAGAGAGAGAGAGAGAGAGAGAGAGAGAGAGAGAGAGAGATCATACACTCTCCATTCTCCAGCTATTTTACCCTAGGAATTCTTCCTCTAAAAGTGTGCTACAGCACCTACAAAGATACTCACTAAAGGACTGGGGACAGAGTATGTATGAAGACACAAGAATTCTGGGGGCAGGAGTTAGGTACATGTGGGACAGATACAGGGCTAGATGTCGTGCAGACACCGAGAAGAGTGAGAGAGAGAGATGTGTTTGCATGAGTGGGGGTAATCTCTAGTATACATTGTTAAGTGAAAAGTGGTCACAGGGCTGTCAAGATGGCTCAGTGGGTAAAGGGGCTTGTCACACAAGCCTGATGGTCTGGCTTCCACATGGTGGGAGGAAAGAACGGACCCCTGCAAGATGTCTTCTGCATACATTGTGACATGAAACCACCTGACTAAGAAGGAAAGTAATATAAGAAAAGGTAAACGTTTAGTACAGATAACTGAGAGTCAGTGATAGGGGTGTCCCCTGGCCAGTGCACTTATGCTGCAAGTAAGCTCAGGTATGCTTCCCAGGGAGGTTGGCAGCCATGAGGTAGAGGCCTGAAAATGAGCCTGAGGGCCCAACAGTCTCAGTTGTGGGCCACAGAACTCTTGGAAGTGTGGAGGAAGCATAGCATTCTGAAGTTTTGAGGGTCCTCCTCCCCACGTACCATGGAAATAAGAGAGAGTTGCAAAGCAGCAGTGGCTTTGAAAACAAACCTAAGAGTGAATGGACTCAGAACCTGCTTACAAGGTCCCGTTAGTCTGACTCCCCACTCCCCTGTCATTCCCTCCTCCCAGAGACCGCAGTCCCTAACATACAATCTGTGAGGCCTAGGAGACCACTCTGGCTTTATAAAATCTCTCGACCAGGCCCCAAATGGTGTTGTGAGCCGCAGCTTCTCCCACCAGGTGGGGCTGGAGCAACTTGGCCTTTCTGAGGTGGGCGCAGGTGGGATAGCCTTTGGAGTCCTGTGAGGACTTTCATTTGCTGGTTTTGGATTAGCCCAATGGAGATAGTTAGATCCATCTTGCCAGGCCAATGACAATCCTTCCTATATACACATCCAGTGCCTGGTGCACTGTGGTGTCACAATTGCTACGGCAGATATTTAAATTAATTCATGGATTCTGGGCAGGTAGCCTGAGTTTGAATCCCAGTCGGGCAAATTATAGTCTCTGGGACTTAGGATAATTTTCTTTACTTTTCTGTGTTATATAAACAGTAAAAGTGGGTTAATTGTAGTCAAGTGCTCAGTCAAATTGTGAGGGCTAAAAATGAGATATAAGTAACACCATAAACCATGTGGCATTGAGCCTGACTTTGAGACAGAGATAATATTAGCTACTATTCTGTGACTATGTGTGTGTGTGTATATGTGCATATGCATGAGCATTTATGTGTGTGTGGCTCCACATGTGTGTGTTGGGCGTGTGTGCATTTGGGGGTTGGAAGTCAACCTTGGGTGCCATCCAAAGACTATCACAGTGTTTTTTAAGGCAGGGTCTCTCATTGGTCTGGAGCTCACTGAGTAGGCTGGGGTGGTGGGCCAGCAAGTCCCAAGGGTCTTCCTGTCTCTGTCTCCTCAGCTCTAGGATTGTAGGTATGTACTATCTCTATCTAGCTTTATCTATCTATCTATCTATCTATCTATCTATCTATCTATCTATCTATCTATCTATCTATCATCTATCTCTCTCTCTCTCTATCTATCATCTATCTATCTCTCTATATCTATCTATCTATCTATCTATCTATCTATCTATCTATCTATCTATCATCTATCTATCTTTCTATATCTATCTATCTATCTATCTATCTATCTATCTATCTATCTATCTATCTATCTATCATCTATCTATCTCTCTATATCTATCTATCTATCTATCTATCTATCTATCTATCTATCTATCATCTATCTATCTATCTATCTATCTATCTATCTATCTATCTATCTATCTATCTTTTGTGTTGTGTGAATGGGTCAGAGGACAATTTGCAGGAATCGTTGTCTCTTTCTACCATATAGGTTCTAGGGATTAAATTTAATCTCATCAGGCTTGGCAGCCACCCTTAACTGTTAAGCATCTTGTCAGTCATACCCAGCTTTTTCTTCTTTTCTTTTTCTTTTCCTCCTCCTTTTTTTTTTTTTTTAAATGTGGGTTGTACAAACGCAGACACTATTGCATATGCCAGCAAGATTTTGCGGAAAGGACCCTGATATAGCTGTCTCCTGTGAGGCTATGCCAGTGCCTGGCAAACACAGAAGTGGATGCTCACAGTCATCTATAGGATGGAACACAGCGCCCCCCATGGAGGAGCTAGAGAAATTGCCCAAGGATCTAGTAGGCTATCATTGGGAAGAGAAGCCCCTTAGTCTTGCAAACTTTATATGCCCCAGCACAGGGGAATGCCAGGGCCAAGTAGTGGGAGTGAGTAGGTAGAGGAGCAGGTCAGGGGGAGAGTATAGGGGACTTTTGGGATAGCATTTGAAATGTAAATGAAGAAAATATCTAATAAAAAATTTAAATATTAAAAAAATGTGGGTTGTGGAGATCTAACTCAAGCCCTTTTGTTAACCAGTCAATCTACCTCCCCACCTCCCATTCTTATCATTTTCTTGAAACACTTGAACATGTAGCCAGTCACATGCTGATTTTAAGTTAAATTAGGCTATAGATTGACTACAAAGCTTTTGATACACAGATGAGATGCTGGTATTGCCATTTCCAGTGTGGTGATTTGGGCTTCCTGGACTTACAGATCCCAGAAACAGACAGGACACGTCTAGTTAGGCCATCACTTTCTTACAGGAAACCGTTTCTCATCTGGCTACTAACCATGAGGGACCTTGTAATCAAGGGCTCCCTGGAGCTTCTTTTGATGGAAATCCCGTTCAAGGGACCGAAGAGATGCTCATAGGTCAGCTGAGTGTTTGCAACACAAGTATGAAGATCTAGGTTTGGATCCCAGATTCAGAGCTGGTGGCACACCCCTGGGAAGACACAGAGAGGTGCATTTCTTGGGTTTACCGGCCAACCAACCTAGCTGAAATTGTAAGCTCCAGGTTCTGTGAGAGACTGTTTCAAAAGACAAGGTGGAGAGGGCCCCCAAGGGGATAGGAACTCCACAGGAAGACCAACAGCGTCAACTAACTGAGACCCTTGGGGGCTCTCATACACTGAACCACCAACCAAAAAAGCATACACAAGCTGGACCTAGCCCCCCCCCCCCGTTACATATGTAGCAGATGTGCAGCTCGGTCTTCATGTGGGTCCTGGACAATTGGAGTGGGGTCTGTCCCTAAAGCTATTGCCCTTCTGTGGAATAAGTTCTAGCTGGGCTGCCTTGTTTGGCCTCAGTGGGAGAGGATGTGCCTAGCTCTACAGAGACTTGATGTGTCAGGGTTGGGGGATTCTCAGGGCGTGCATCACCCTCTCAGAGGAGAAGGATAGGGAGAACTTAGGGAGGAATTGTGGGAGGGGGGACTTGGGCACAGTGATCAGAATATAAAGCAAATAAATAAATTTTTATAAAAGGGGGAAATTAAAAGTACAGTCATTTAAAAATGATAAGGTGGAGAGAGATTGAGGAAGATCCTTGATGCTGATCAATGGCTTCTATACATGCCATGCTTGGGCTCATACAGAGAGAGAGAGAGAGAGAGAGAGAGAGAGAGAGAGA
>NC_034594.1:95515929-95535115 GCF_900095145.1 Mus pahari
CCCCCCCCCCCCCGCATCCAACTTAACATTGTAAGCATTTTCTTTACAGCCTCCCAAAGTTTAAATATTAATTTGCCTGTAATTGGTGGAGAAAACAAACAAGCAATTAAAACCGCTACAGAACTGACTTTCTCTTTCCTGTGCCTGGCCCTTCCCTTTCATTTTGCTCCCACCGCCTAGAACTGGCTGTAAGACAATAGGACCCCAGGCTGTGTGGAATTCTAAGCCTCGCTTGCCTTAAAGCTACAATATGGATTTAATTTATATGCAAATGAAAGCAATAAAAAGGCAGACACTGTAGAAATTATAGGGTTCCCCCCTCCCCTCCTTTTCTTAGGAGAGCACAAATCCTTTCTCTCCTCTTCCTAGGAAGACCTAATTATTATTGGTTCTCGCCAACCCCCCTCCCCAACTCTGGGTGTAAACTGGGCCGTTTAAGGAAAACAATAGAATATTGGAGCATTCCGGGAATTTCACAGTCTGACTGTCTCCCCCCCTCCTTCCCCCCAACAGGGCATGCTGGGGTTCTTCTGTTGACCAGCAGAACGCAGACCTGATCAAAGGCTACCGGAAGCCTTAAGTAGACCAAAATGGGGGCTCAAATATGCTAATGGATGAGCTAAATATACTTTAATCCTGTTATAATACAAGGTAACTTGGAGGCAGGGAATGGGCCTGGTGGCTTTAGCCTGGATGGAGGGGCCCTCCGGGGCACCCCTGGGAGTGTTGAATAGAAGTTGCTTCCTATCCTTTCTCTGGTTGGGGGTGGGGTGGGGGCTTCCTTCCTCAGATGCCCACACCAGCCCCGCCTGTCGCGTTTACAGAGTGTCAACAGTTGGGTGAGCAAGCCTCCTCAGCGCTTAGATCAGTATCCTGTGACCTTCCACATTGAAGCGCGCCATTCAGCCAAGCCTTCCAGCTGTTGCCTGAATGGGCAAGAGGTTTTTTTTTTTTCCCCTCATCTTCTTCTTTCTTCTTCTCTTTTAGAGTAGGGCCTGGCTTAGGAAGACACTAGGCAACAGTTTTAAATTAGAACTTCTCCACCACCCAGAGCCAGGGGGAAGCCTAGCTACAGGGCTGGCAGATGTATTTTGGAATGGAGCTAAGCAGGCCTGGAGGGAAATGGGCTTCTCAATTCACTTTCTAGACCCAACATCAGACTTCCTGCAGCCTAAGCCTTATCTACTTTAGACACAATCTGAGCTGGAAGATCTATGGCAATTCTTACCGAGCCAGGCCTACGGCTGGTATCAGAAGGTTGAAAAACAGAGCTCACATTGAGGCCTAACTACAGAGCCAGGAGCTCAATTCCAAAGTGGGGGGTCAGAGGAGTGGGGAAGGGGAACATATCTGTCTGTTTAGTCCAGATTCCATAGTGGATATATAAAGGTGCAATGGTGTGTTTTGGGTTGCCCGGTTTTGTGAGAACCTCAGCATGTGACAGGCTTACATGGAACTCCCGCTTTTGCTGCTGTTTGTGCAAGGTTGTGCTTTTTCCGTCTTCTCTCTTTTCTCTTTCATTCGCTGTTCCTCTTCCTTCTCCCTTCTCTCTGCTCCGGTTGAGCCTCCACTAGAATCCTGTAAACAGAAGCCTTCAGGCGCACTTCATTTGGAGGTTGTTGACCTCATGAGGTCGGATGCAAAGCAGAGGAACAAACGAAAGCCTCAGAACTGGGCCATGAGCACAGAGGCCATTGCTCCTTCCCTGTCACTAAGGCCTTGCCTTTCCTGGTTTGTGGAGTTAGAGAAGAGGCTGTCCAGCAGGTGTGCAGGGGAGTATGCATGGACTCAGGCTCCCCCGGTGCTCCATCTCTGTCCTGCTTGGCAGTTGAGGATATTACCTCAATAGTACATAGGAGGGGAACTTGGGGAAGAAAGAAGTCACAGACATAGAGGGAAGTTTGGAATTTGACCCTGGTTCTACCACTTACTGACATTTGGGGTAAATTCTTAACTCTCCTGCCTGGGATATTTAATCTGTAAAATAAGGGAGGAAGTAGCTAGCTCAGGATGTTGGGATTATGTATGATAATCTTCTCCTGGAAGCGGCTGTTGTCAGGTGACTCTTTTAGGGCTCAACCTTGCTCCAGCAAAATGTCATTTTTTTCTGGTCATGAAAGAGTCCCTTTGGTACTTTCAAAGTCAGTAAAATGGATAGTTCAGTCATTTGTTTAATGTTCTCCTGCATGGGCCTCTAGCCCAATATTTTTTTCTTACTTAAGGCACTGATGTTGCTACAGCTCAGCTCAGGTGTGTAAGCTCTGTAATTCACGGTGTGTCTAAGGTTCTCTCTGAATTCTCTCTTTTCTTCTTCTGTGTTTCCTTTTGAATATCTTCCTCAAATCCTGCCTAGAGTTAAGAGCTCCTGGAATCTATGGGAGGTGGTGGTGAGGGAGTAGCAACTCTGTGCAAATGTCTTCTGCAGACAACGCGTTCTGTTTCTTGCCCGAATGAAACATCAACCCCCAGCAATGGGTCTCGGAGCTCAAATCATCTTTTCTGTTCTTATAACTTATGAAATGGTTTCAGTTATGTAGTGGGTTTGTTTTTCCAAGTAAACAACACGACTGAAAAAAAAATGTAACCAACAATAATTTTTGTCAAAATAAGTTGGGGCCAGCCTCAGTTGAAGATGTCAGTAACCTGGGGTATCTCAGACTGCCCTTGTTGCTGCCTGACCCCTCCTAGCTGTAGCAGTAGGAAAATAGAAGCCAGTTCCCAGAGGTACAAGAACCCCAAACCTCCTCCAGCACATACTGAATCTCAGGGTTATCCTGGCAATACTTTTGTCAGGGGCAAATTGTGCAACTATCTTTGTCTCCATTGTGGACAAACACAGTATTATCTTGACTATAGTATGGTCAAGATATATCTTTTGGGTTCACTTCCAAAATGCCATAGCTAATATGTCGGTGAGAGCATCTACTGAGGGATTCCTCCACTTCCTTTATTCAAACTCTTCGTGTCACACGTGTTCATTAACATCTCCCCCTCCACCACGTCTCATTACTATCTCATCAAACATTTATTATCACTTCAAGATAGATAATTAAAATTTTATACAGTTATTTCTCTATATGGCAATGCAGCAGATTTCCAAACCTGCCTGAGCCACCCCAGCACTCAGTGGACACCCTAACAATTGGATTAGAAAAACTCACAAACTTTCAACTTGATGTACAGAAATCTTCATGACAATATCTACGATTCATTTTTGGATGGAAGTTTTAGACGTCTGGCCAGACAAAGCTTGTTCTTCATCAAATGAATAACTGGATTCTACTGATAATATTGTAAGCGCCACAAACAATGTATATGGGTGATTTTTTATTTTTAAGGCTTCAACTGGATTTGTTAGAATGGAGT
The DNA here is from genome assembly GCF_900095145.1 of Mus pahari. Classification (NCBI taxonomy): domain Eukaryota; kingdom Metazoa; phylum Chordata; class Mammalia; order Rodentia; family Muridae; genus Mus; species Mus pahari. The sequence goes on from NC_034594.1 coordinate 95,519,296, forward strand.
ACTCCCAGACAGCAGAGGCAATAAATGTAAAAAGATTAGTGGAGAATTACCCTTTCCAGATGCCTGTTACATTTAGGATTAGAGGTCCTGATACGTGTTATATATCACACAAACTGCACAGAGCGCGAAAGTATCAGGTTCATCAAGAAGAGGAAAGGTCTTTCTTCCCCGGAATTTAAGAATGGAGGCTGGTTTTTCGGCTACTTACAACTCAGAAGAGAATTTCCGGCTGGTGGGAAGATCCAGCGTTAACGAGAAAGGCGACCTCTTATTCTTCCTGTGCAATTTCCCAGTCTAGACCCCAAACATTCATCTGAGCCCAAACTCAGCCCCAAGGGGCTTGGCTCGAAATTTATCAAATCATACGTACTTGGTTTACGGAAGGCACAATTCCTCATTCCAATTTTTTTGCTACCAAAAAGTAATCACTGCCAAGTTCTGGGAAGTCTGGGGTCTCTCTATTATTATTAATTATTATTATTATTATTATTATTATTATTATTATTCATAAATAGGCAAACCAGAGACTTGCCCATTTAGTTCTATTTAAATTAATGCCACTGATTAATGCAACTTTTTCTTTAGGGAAAATATGAATGCTGTCCTTCAAATACTTCTTACCCAGTCCAAAGAAGGAGGAGGCTCTGACACAGCTCTTACTTGACAAAAATGACGAAAATGACAGTCTCCTCAGGCCCTCAAGATCTCAGGGATCTCAGGCTGCCCTCAAACCCCTTCTGTAACTGAGGATGACCTTAAACTCCTGACCCTTCTGCTGCCACCTCCTGCATGCTGAGATTACAGGCTCCTGCCACTATGCCTGTTTCACGGAGTGTTGGGATAGCACCCAGTTTTGTGCATGCTAGGTGAACACTGGGCTCCCTTTTCTTTTCTGGGTGGCTTTTGGTTCCCTAGTAGGATGCTTGATATGCACTGGACAGGTGGGGTGGGGGTTGGATAGGTGAGGCAGAGATTCGAGAGGCCAGGGGCTTACTGTAGCCTTGACTTTTGATAGGCATTGTGCTGCTCTGCCAGCCCAGGCACTGGACTTGCCAGGATTTTGGAGGAGAGCTTGTAGTTTTAGCAGATGCTAGGGAGGTACTTGGGTCTGTGTGGGAATAGATGGCTATGTATGGCACATCTGATGTCATATGCTTGGCACTTGACATAAAATCTTTTCTCCTAACCACAGGGTCTTAGCAGCAATCACATACCCTAGCTACAAATTTTTTAAAACATTCTTCCTCATTGTGTGTGCTGTGCTGTGTGTGTGTGTGTGTGTGTGTGTGTGTGTGTATTTGTTCATACACATGTGATGGTTAGAGATCAACTTGATATTATCCCAGGAGATGACATCCTTGTTTTGTTTTGTTTAGCTTTCTTTCTTTCTTCTTTCCTTCCTTTCTGCCTTTCTTTCTTTTTTCTTAACTATTTAAATTGCTAAATTACATCTCTCTTTCTTATCTGTCTGTCTGTCTATCTATCTATCTATCTATCTATCTATCTATCTATCTATCTATCCATTTATCTATCTATCTATCTATCTATCTATCTATCTATCTATCTATCTATCTATCCATCCTCTATGTGTGCATGTGCACCACAGCATGCCTGTGGACATCAGACGACTTGGAGTTGTTGACTGTCTTCTTTCTCCATGTGGGCTCCCAGAGATCAAACTCAGGCCATGAGATTTGGTGGCAAGAGCCTTTATTTGCTAAGTCCTCTCACTGGTCCCTTACTTTAACTGCTTAGAAAGAGTCTCTCACAGAATCTGGAGCTCACCATAGAACAAGACTGGCTGGTCAACTTTCCCCAGGGACCTGCCTGTCTCTGCCTTCACAAGACTGGAATGACAAGCACATTCTCCCTCACCCAGGTTTTTACACGGATGTTGGGGCTCAAGCTCAGCTCCTCATGATTGCTTTTAGATTAAGCTGTCCATCTGGACCAGTTCTTTACTTCTGATTGGAGACACAGTTGAAATTTGTTGGTGTTTTATGAGGTCATTTTCATTATAAATCTGTGACACAAACAACTCTAAACCACCTTGTAGGATGGAGAAAAAGTAAGTTCCAGAATATTCTAAGGTTTGGGAAGGTGTGGGAACTCAAATGTGTGTATCCCAGGACCTACATGTCAAATGTGACCAAGAATGGTTACGAATGTGACTCAATACCATTATTATTATTATTATTGCTTATATTTTGTAATTTTAGTGTGAAATTAAATTTTTTGATACATGTGTGTGTGTCTTGTGTGTGTGTGTGTGTGTGTGTCAAAGAGGTCAAAAGAAATCTTTTAATAATTGGCTCTCTCCTTCCACCATGTGAGTCCCAGGATTGAACTCATGTGGTAAGGTCTACTCAGCCATCTCATTGGCTCTTTATTTTAAACTTTGTAGATAACAATTTTGTGTTTGCAATGTCAACAATTTGGACATGATTAAAAGGTACCTATTATTCTCTTTCTTTCAAGTTTATGTAAATGTTATATACATTCATGACTGTCTATTTGGCCTGGGACAGTCCTGGCATTGCTTCACTGGATCTATGTGTTGTCTTGCATCTCGGCAAAGGTCTGAAGCAGCAGGTAGGAGAACAGGGTTAGAACTGGAAATGATGGATCCTGACTGAGAGACAAGATAGGGTAGTGAGGTCCATGACAACCTAATGTGCCAGACTTTGTCTTAAGGGGCCATGGCACATCCCTGAGGATTTGACTTTCTCACTCAGACTGCAGAGGGACACCCTAAACTTTTTAGGGTGTGTTTTCATGTCTTTCTGTCCTCAGTGGTCTATGAATTTTTTTCTCTAGTCAAGATTAAGTTTCTGTGTCTGCTGTACAGATCTGGCATCTCTGGGGACACAGTGAGCCAAAGAATAGCTCTCTCATTTTAACTGGGGCCCGGAGACTAGAAACTGAGGGTCATCCAGACTGGAGCAGGAAGAGCTGCCAGGATCATATAGCAGAAGCAAACGTATGCAGTGTTCAGCTTGCATTCTTCCTTAATTCTCCCTTCGCTGCGGTGGTGTCACTGAGAAATGTTCTACTTTGCAAGCCAGACACAGCCTAATGTCAGGCAAATCTGAGCTTACCCTCACCCCTACCCCGTTAAATTGGTTTGATCAGCCTGGTGGCCTGGAATGTCTGAGGGCTTTCGAAAGACACAAGGGCATTTGTTGGGGGGTCTCGCATATACTCCCAAATTTGACATGGCTCAACAGTTGCACGGCTCCTGTCTGCCTTCAAGACAGACTCAGCTCACTGCCGAGCCCCTGCCTCCCGACACAGGACAGTTAAGACAGGCTGACTTCATTATTTTACCAAGACAGTGTCTCTGCGTGTAGCTCTGGCTATCCTGGAGCTTGCTCTGTAGACTAAGGTGGCCTCGAACTCAGAGATCCACCTGTGTCTGCCTTCTGAGTGCTAGCATCAAAGGTGTGTACCACCACCACTGCCCAGCTCCAGGCTCACTCTTTAAAACAGTGTCTGATTTAGAATACATTTCTCATTGAAAAAATGAGGCCAGGGCTTGGGGAGACAGCTTAGTTGGTGAAGTGTTTGCCCTAGAAGCATAAGGACCCAGGTTTGAGCCCCGGAAGAGAGGCCAGATGAGATGGCTACTAGTTGGATTAACAGCACTGTGGAGTGCTGGAGATGAGGAGAACTCTAGGGCCCACTGGCCAGCCACCCTAGTCCACTTTGTAAGTTCCAAGTCAGCCAAACACTGTCTCAAAAACAAAAGAATACAAAATAAAAGGTAGGTAGCACCTTGAGGTTGATGTCTGACCTCCATGTCACTTGAACACACATGTACAGGGACATACATGTGTACCTACCCACACATGCACACACAACTCACTCACTCATTCACTCACTCACTCACTCACTCACTCACTCACTCACTCACTCACTAACATAGTGAGAATTTCCATGGAAAGTAGCATATGTATAAAAATATGAGACAGGATCTCCTTGTATAGCTCAAAGATCAGGCTGTCCTTGAATTTGAGTTCCTCCAATTGCTGGGATCACAAGTGTGCACCACTACACCTGGTCTATGGATGATTTATTTTTGTTTTTGTGTTTTTGTTTTTTGAGACAGGGTTTCTGTGTAGCCCTGGCTGTCCTAGAGCTTTGTAAACCAGGCTGGCTTCGAACTCAGAGTTTTGACTGCCTTTGCCTCTAAAAACATACTATCTCTGAAAAAATCTGCACAAAACACAGAAAAGAGGCCAAGATGAAAGCACAGATATGGCACATCTGCGCATACCATATCTTCACAGTGCACCGTGCTCCAGCAAAACTGTAGCTCTAACAGTGTCAATGGAACACACACACACACACACACAAACCCAGAAAGGCTAGAGAGGCCTGGTGGTTCACACTAGGAGGCAGAGACAGAATGGTTGCCAAAGTCTGAGGCTAGACAGTGAATTCCAGGAGAGCCAGAGAGGTAGAGTGTGGTCCTATCTCAAACCCCAAATCTATGGCTTAAGAGATAGCTCAGTGGTTAAGAATGCTTGTTGCTCTTTCAGAGGACTGGAGTTCTGTCCCCATCACCCACAATGGATGGCTCACAATAGCCTCTCTCTCTAGCACCATGCTTCTTCTGGCTTTCATGTACATCTTTATGCACATGTACACACACACACACGCACACAAACACACACACACATGCACACACACACACACACACACACACAAGTAAAAAAAAATAGCATAAATAAAAAACCTTGAACTCAACAAACAAACCTTATCAAAGGATAAACCTTATCAGAGACAGTATGTCCTAAACTTGGAAGGACTAGCCCCTGAGACTCTGAGCTTCACCTTTATGCTGTGACACACATATATTCAAAACTTACATGAGTGTGCACACACATAAGCATACACACTGCACACACACGCATTATTAGTTTCAGAGTAATGTAGTGGAATACATTTTAATGTTAGTTTAACTTTTTTAACGTTTAATTCAAAGTTCTGGTTCTAAATTCAGCTTTAAAAATACTTTGCTTTAACGAATGTGGAGCCAAGAAAAGAATCTTTGCAAACTTGCCGACCCAAATGGGAGAAATGCCCCGTTGGCTGTGCTTACTAAATCAAGATGCTCATAAAAAAAAATGCAGCAATTATGCTCAGGTTTTTACTGAAATTCATCTAGTCAGCTAGTCGGTTTCCATCTTCCTTAATGTCAATTTGTATAAAATAATCAAAAGTCATACTTTAACACATGGGTCTGAGAGCCACTGAGGCTCTTTTTCTGGAAAATGTTTAAATAGGTTCAAAATTGTTTCCAAGTTTGGAAAGTATGTGAGTGTCAGAGCTTTTTCTAAAGGAATAATATGTAGTCGTTCAGCAGACAGAACGGTACAGTCACGGAGACGTCGCCATATATCTGTGAGTATACATCTTCACAGCACACGGTGCTCCAGCAAAACTGTTTGTCACCTTCTGTTAGAATATTGGTTCTACCTGGAAGGGAAAGATATTTTTAAAAATTAGAAATATGCCAACTCTAGTATTGTAATAGCCCGTTTCCCCATAGAAAATCCTCGGATATAGAATGTGCATTTTTGTGAAACAGAAATGGGTAGTTCACCTTAAAAATCAGTTACTTAAAAAAATATTTAACTGTAATACTTAAGTTTCCTTTGTTCATTTGTTTACTTGTTCCTTTCGTCCTTCCTTCCTCCCTTCTTCCCCCCTCCTTTCCCCCTTTCTTCCTTCTCCCTCTCCCCTCCTTCCTTCCTTTTCTTTCTCCTCCCTCCCTCTTTTTCTTTCCCACCCTCCCTCTTCCCTTTTTCCTTGCTTCCTTCCTTTCTTCTTTCCTCTCCCCTCTTTCCTCCCTCCTTACTTCTCTCCTTCCTTCCTTTTCTATCTCCTCCCTCCCCTTTCCCTTCCTCTTCCCTCCCTTTCTCCCTCCCTCCCTCCTTCCCTTCTCCCTCCCTTCCATTTCCCATGATAGGCCTATACAGCCCACACTGGCCTCCGACTCACTATGTAACCAAGTATGATCTAGAACCTTTTAATCCTCTTTTCATCCTCCTGTCTCTGTCTCCGGAGTGTTGGGATTGTAGATGTGTGCCACCACATCCAGTTCATGCAGTGCTGGAGATCATAACCAGGGCTTTGCTTTTGTACCTTTCATTGTCCCCTCAAACTCTGAGCCAAAATAAAACCTTCCTAAGACTGCTCTGCTTATGTATTTTGTTGCAACAAAAGTGTAATTAACATGTTGGTGGAAAGGCGATCATTGTGATAAGTGCATGGGCACTTTATGGAAGAGAGAGAGAGAGAGAGAGAGAGAGAGAGAGAGAGAGAGAGAGAGAGAGAGAGAGTGTAGTGCACAGACCATAGGTCAACCTTGGAAGTCATTCCTCTGCTGTAGTCCATCTTGTTTCTTGAGACATGCTCTTCTACTTGGCTTGGGACTTGCTGCCTTGCCTAGGCTGGACGACCAGTCATCCTTGGGGGTACACCTGTTTCCTCATCCCCAGGGCTGGGATTACAAACAGTACCACCCCTGGCTTTATTATGATTATTTTTAATTAACCTGGGGTTTGAGGCTCTGAGTTTATATACTCATGATCTCATGCTTACATGGCAAGCCTTTTACAGATAAGGCTACTCCCCTAACCCCCATCCTGAGCCCCACCAGCCTGCTGACTCTAGTGAGTGACAGGATCTGACTGCACTTAGCAGGCTACTGTGGCTGGCATATGGTGGGGTTGAATAGAAAAAGAGGAAAAAGTGTCATGGTGGACACAGGAGGAAAGAATTCACACATCGGTGATGATAACTTAGAATAAGATCCTGCACACAGAGGTATGAGAAAGATGCATGTTATGACAACCTAGTGGTCAGTATCATGACCATAAATATCTCTATAGAGATAGGAGCAGGGGCTGCATGCCTTTCAGAAACAGCCAACCTTTTGACATTATAATGTTGTAATTATAAAGTTTACGCTGGAGAAGTGATGTGATCAAATAAAAAAAACAATACAAAACAAAACAACAAACCCAAAAAGCCAGACAATCACAAGCTAAAGAGAAGATGGCTTTGTCAGAAGTGCTGGCCTTGCAAACATGAGGACCTGAGATTGTACCCCAGGAACCCACACATCAAGGTGTGGTAGTTTGTCATTTTAATCCTAGCACTGGGGAGGCAGGCACAGGTAGACCTCCAGGGCTCACTGGGAAGCCATCCTAGCCCATCCAGGACAATGAGAAACCCTGTGGAAAAAGACAAGGTGGATGGCACCTGTGCTGGGTAGTTTTATGGCAGCTCAACACACGTTAAACCCATTTGAGTGGAGGGAACCTAAGAAGATGCCCCTGCAAGATCAGACGCAGGCAAGCCTGTAGGGCGTTTTCTTAATTAGTGATTGATGAGCAAGGGTGCAGCCCGCTGTGGGGCGGGACAGCCCTGGGCTGTTGGTCCTGGGTTCTATAAGAGAGCAGGCTGAGTTAGTCCTGGGGAGCAAGCCAGTAAGCAGCACCCCTCCATGGCTTCTGCATCAGCTCCCGTCTCCATGGCTTCTGCATCAGCTCCCGTCTCCATGGCTTCTGCATCAGCTCCCGTCTCCATGTCCCTTCTGTTTTTGTGTTCTTCTTCTGACTCCCTTCGATTGTGAACAGCCCTTAGGAAGGGTGAGCCAAATAAACCCATTCTCCCCAGGTTGCTTGGCTCACGGTGTTTCACTGCGTTAACAGAAACCCAAACTAGGACAGAACCTGAGGAACGACGACATTCAGGATTGTTGTCTGACCTCCATACACATCTACGGGCACCCTCACATACCTGTGTACTTACATACACTTGAACACACACATCACACATACACAAATACTCCCCAAATCTCATAGTATTTTAAGCAAGTTTATGATTTTGTGTTGGACCATATTTATAGCATAGCTTTCTTTTGTCACATGTGACATGGTCAGTGGTGCACAGGTTAGACACGCCTGCTAACTGTCTGAGGGGTGATGCCTCTTATCAACCCATAGAGCCTGCCAACATCTCTTCAAACAAAACACTTGGTGATGTCACTTGGCCTCTTGGAATCAGTGAGTACGGTTCCAGTTACGCTGTAGAAATGAGCCAATGCTATAAACCAGGGTATGCTGTTTCCTGGAGAGCCAGTTGTTAAACATTTACTAACCCATCACTACTAACATGCAAGCTCCTTTTACTATCTAGCAGCTGAGGGCTCCCTCCCAGGGTGTGCCACACTGTGGCTCAGGGATCTGCTGCCTAGACTGTCGGCCTGAGCTGGCAGCACTCCATCCTTGAGCTGTGTGGGGTGCATCTGGGCAGCTGGTGAGTACACATTCTGAACACACGGTGATTCAAACTCAGCAAACATTAATAAGCTGACACTGTCTGCTGGGAACAGCGCCTGGCACAGGGCGGCCGCTGGGATGAACTCCGTCTCATCTTTTCTCCTTAAACCGGGACAAATGAACCAGATTCCAAGAAAATAGGTGCCAGGCCCCAGGGGAAACCGAAAATGAAGAATGAGTGAGGTTTCTGGAAGATTTGAGAGAATAATTTGTTGCAAGGGAGGAGTGAGAACAGTGCTGTCTGAGAGTGAGGTGCTAAGGGTGGGTGAGCTTTGGAGAATGGACAGGTCATCAGAAAGGAGAGTAGAAGGAGACATTGCTGGCTAGGAAAGAGCACAGAAGCAGGAAGGGATGAGACGTGATGCACTAGTTTCAGTAGTGTGATAGAATACCCTGACAAAAAGCAGCTTAGGTGAGGAAAGGGTTTATTTGTCTTACGCTTCTAGGTCACAGTCTTATCTTTGAGATGGGAGGTAAGGCAGGAATCTAAAACAGCACATCACATTCACAGGGGAAGAAAGAGAATAAATGTAAATGCATGCATGGATCCTTGTTTGCTTGTTTAATCTTAGCTCACTTTCCCTTCTTATATATGGTCCAGCATTTCCTGCCTAGGGAATAGTTCTGCCCACAGTGGCCTAGGTCTTTCTACTCTCCAATTAACAATCAAGACAATTCCTCTGATACATGCCCGAGGGGTAATGTGAGCTAGATAATTCCTTATTAAGACTGTCTTCTCAGGCATTTCTAAGTTATGTCAGATTGACAGTTAAAACTAATCAGTACACATGGTTTTGGCATAAATAACCTAGTGGTTTAAATGTTTGCATATGAAAGTATGCATGTGCATGCATCCTAGAGGAGACCTTGAGATCCATGGTTGTTTGCAAGAAGTTGGAAGGAGATGAGAGTCTGAGTGTGCCAGAGGAACAGTGTATGTATGGCTAGTTAAGAAAAAACTGCTCTGGAGTGCCATTTGGCTTCTGTATCCCTATATGCACTCCAATATTCCACAGACAATTTGGCCCATTCCATACACAAGAACACCACTGTTGGCTCTCAATAAGCTTTCAGAAAGTGGTACTGTGCAGACTAGCTGCTATCTGAGACCACTAGATGACATAGGATGATATATATATATATCATACATGTGCCCAAACATGTGCCCATACATGCAACGCACATGCACACGCACACGCACACGCACACACACACACACACACACACACACACACACACACACACACACACACACACACACACACACACACACACACACCACACACACACACGACCTAACCTGCAGAGCCAGGGTGTCAGTGGTGAGAGGACAAAGAATCAACTCCACAGTCACCCTCAGTAACCCTAGGAACTCCTCCAGACTATTAGAGATCTTGACTTAGGCCAAACCAGAATTTAACCCAGAAAAGAACTTCAGGGCTAATTGGTCTGTGAAGCAGAGTTAGGAGACATTTTTTAAAAAACAATACTTTTAATATAGGTTTTAAGATAAGCATGAGAGTTAAGGGAAAGAGAGGGAATTAGAAGAAAGTGAAACACGCCTGAGAATATGGGTGTAGACTTTTCTAAGAGTTTCACAGAGATCAAGCTATGCTCAAGTGTGGTACAAGTTCCTCAGCTTATCTGGCCTTAGCCTTTGCCATCCATACTATTGTGGTGGCTCTTGTGGTATATCTATCTCAAGAGGTTGCTAAGAAACCCTCTGTCTCCCACTCTCTTCCCTTCTTTATAGGGTCACCCCCAGAGACACTTGATGTGACTATATTCTCATAGGTAAACCCAGGAGTCCACTAGGGTTGAACAAAGGACTTAATACATTTTCTTTCTGTCTGTAAGTGAGATTCATTGTGGGAGTCCTAGGAGAGTTCAGGTTTATAGGCGAGAGAGGGAAAACCTCACACAGTTATTAATTGTGCTGGAGTTCTTGCTTTTCTGACAGCGGGTGGGGAGCTTCGACCAAATGCCTGGTCGAGTTCTCCTCTCTCTTTCTCACGTCTCCAAGACTTCCCTCACCTTCCTGTCCTGCTACAGTGAGGGCTTTGGGTCATGGATTTGTACTTCAAAGGCTGAGAGTTCAGAGCTGGGCGCCTTGGGTAGGTGGGGGTGACTTGCAGGTGTGGGGACCTGGATGCTTTATTGTGATCTTTAACCTCATTGCTTTCAGGTAGAGCTGGGGAAACCGCTTCCTCTGAATGTCCCAGCCTGATTGTGATCGCCAGGTCCCAAGCCTGTGACCGATGGTTCCCAGTGGCGGTGGCTGGTGCCAGGCTATGTAGTATAAGTGGTTAGTGGAGTGGCCTGGTGTGGACTGGGTGCTCCATGCACCAGCCAGCGTTTTCACTGAGCTCCTGCTCACTCACACACCCTGAGTCTAGCTTGTTCATGTGTTCCACTGGCTGGAGAGGCTGCTGCTCTCAGGCCTCGGGTCCCTCACTTTAAAATGTTCAACAGCAGAGTCCCAAGAGTGCTCTGCTTCCACTGCTTTTCCCATCAGACCACCACCTCCCTGTTTCCCACCTGACCTGTTTGACAGGGATCCCTGACAGGGAAGTGTGGACTATGGGATGGAGAGAGGGTTGAGGTCTGGTTCTAACTCCCTCGGGTAGTCAGCCCCTTGAAAGTGGCTAGGCTCCACAGGAGGATGCAGAGGCTGGGCTGGTTCCTGTGAGGCTGGAGGCAACTGGTGGCACACTAGTTTCCCATGAGAACACAGCACAGTGTGCCGCAGAGAGGAGGCCACTCACTCAGCGTGATCCAATCGATTAAATGATGTAGACCCTTATAGCACTGGCCTGACCTCAACTTTTTCATCCTATCTTGAAGAGGCCTTGTGTTTGAAATACTCATGTCTCCTCCCAAAGAAGCCTCCACTCCTGTACTCCTCGCCCAACCACTTGTAACACTGTGCAGGTATAAGTAACGAGATGCCATCCTTTCAGAAGCTTTCTTAGAAGAGTGCAGGCAGGGGAAGCAACTCCCAGGCTTTCCCCTGAACTGACCTCCCTGTGTTTCCTTCCTTTGGGATTCTGGACAGGAAGCTCTCTGCCTTCCCTCCCAGGTGCCCTTATGCCCTTTGCTTCTTTGTTTTTTGTTTTTGTTTGTTTTGTTTTGTTTTTCTGCCTGAGGTTTGGCCCAAAGTTCCTCACCCTAAAGTGAGGAACTTCCCTCCATATAGCTATGGCTCCTTCCATCCTCCTGCTTCACCTCATCCGTTTACCTGTGTTGTATGGATCTGTTCGTGCCTTTCCATCCAACCTCAACTTTATGTGTTCCACTGGCTGGAGAAGCTGTAGCTCTCAAGCCTCTAACTTGGCTATCATCTATCTGTCTGTCTATCTGTCTATCTATCTATCTATCTATCTATCTATCTATCTATCTATCTATCTATCTATCTATCATCTATGTATTATCTATATTATATCTATCTATCTATCCATCGATCTATTATCTATATATCAGCTATCTTATCTATCTGTATCTATCCTATCTATCTATCTATCTATCTATCTATCTATCTATCTATCTATCTTATCTATCATCTATCTGTAATCTATTTTATCTGTCTATCTATCATTCATCTTATCTAATCGTCTGTTATCTATTTTATCTAAGTATCACCTATCTATCCATCTATCATCTATCTTTCTATCTATATTATCTATCTATCTATCTATCTATCTATCTATCTATCTATCTATCTATCTATCATCTTTGTATTTGTCTATATTATCTATCTGTTATCTATCTATCTATTTATCTATCATCTGTCTGTTTTCAATTGCATTTGTGTGTGAGTGTGTATGTTTATGCCATGTGTAGTGTATGGAGGTCAGGGGTAGCTTGAAGGGGTTAGTTCTCTCCTTTCATTATGTGGGTCCCAGAGATTGAATTCAGGCTGTAATCCTTGGTGGCATGGCTCTGAGCCATCTATCTTGTTGACCACATTTATTTGCATGTGTATACATCGTCATATGTGTTTGTGCACATGCATGCATTTATGAAGAAGCCAGAACCCGGTGTATTCCTTAATAATCTATTTATTATTATTTCTTTTTAAATTGAAAATAGATTTTTTCGTACACTAGATTTTTTTATATAATTTATTCTCCTCATCTTCTCCCAGATTCTCCTGTTTCCTCAGCCATGTCACCTCATGAGTTCTCTCTCTCTCTCTTTAGAAAACAAACAAGTAATAAAAAAAAAACCCAAGCAAACAAAACAGAATAGAACAAAATGGGGCCGGGGAAGCATAAGAAGCATAGACATTCAGAGACATATGTGCAGAAAACCCATAAAAACACAAAATCAGAAACCATAATATATAAGCAAATGACTAGTAAGGCAAAAAATGCATTTGAGACAAAAAAAAAAAAAAAATCTCCCCGCAAGTCGTTGAGTTTTCAAACAGGATCTCTCTAAGTTTAACTTGCTATGTTAACCAGACTGGCTTTGAACTTGGAGATCCTCTGCCTCCTAAGTGCTGGGGTTAAAAAGTGTGTACCACAGTGCCCAGCACCAAATCTACCAGACTTTCTGGCGAGCAAGCATGTGAATCCTCCTGCCTCTGCACCCTCAGGGCTACGACTGATTACAAAGTCATGACTCCTGTAATCCTCCTTCCCTTTTTTTATGTGGATTCTGGGGGATCAAACTCAGGTCCTTATCCTTACACAGTGAATACATTACCCACTGCATCAGTGCCCCAGCCTCTATGCAACATGTATCTTGCATGCAGCTGCAGGGCCTCAGCACGGAGCAGACTGTGTCCTTTAGTAGGATTCCATGAAAATTTACACACATGCTCATGTTTGGGAAGCACTGGCATGACCCTCAGAGTCCCCTAGACCCGATAAAAATCTTTGCTAACCTTAGGAACAAAATAAGTGGATTAAGAATCTATGATGAGCCCTTGAGCATCCTCAGCCAGAATAAAGGAGAACAACATTCTTAATGTGCCAGCCAGCAGGTTCTTGTCTTTAATCAAGTCCATATGCCCTGGGTGACCACCCCCAGAATGTAAAAATAACCCGTTACCACCTCCTCCTCCTAGTAGCCCTTTCTCTGTAGCCAAGTTAATTCCAAATAGAACATCTGGAAATTCTATTTTGTTGCCTAATTTAAACCAGACTAAGACCAATCTGCATAAAAGTTTATGAACTTTCTGGGGCCTCACACCTTATATTTCCCCCATGTGCAGAAGCCAACAACTTGGAGACTGGGAAACAGAAAGACATAGGCATCCCCTTCAGGGACTGGGGAGTGTCTGTGGCTTTGTGTACTGGGACAGGGAGCTGTGCTGTCAAGATAGGGGTCAGTTGCAGGGAGAAGGGAAATGGAAGTGGGAGTGATTTGAATACAAATCTATGCATGTAGATTTAAAGGGTCTTTGGTTTTAAGCTGAGGTGGCAGAAGGGGTTTAGGGAATGTGGAGATGCCAGGTGAAGGGAAAAATGGAGTGTCAGGCAATGAGAAGATGACCTGGGAAATGAGGACCACACTGCCAAGAATAAACTGGGAGATAGAGTTTAGCTGCAGTCCATCAGATTCAATGGCTGAAGCAATGAGAAGAGGCTTACACCACTTTTGATTAGGGACCCCAGACTAAAGAAGACGCTAGAGAAGCCCAAAAGTGAGAGGCTAAGGGACCCTGTCTTTTGTTAGTCTGGATGAAGAAAAAAGAGTTGAAAATGTTCAAAATATTGCAAGCAAAATTTAATGTGTGTACCTGTGCATGTGTATATATGTGTGTGTGTGTGTGTGTGTGTATGTGTGTGTGCAAATCAATCATGCTGATTGTAATATGTACCTGGAACAATAACTGAATGTGGTGATGCATGCCTTTAATCCCAGCAACCAGAGAGAGAGGCATGCAAATCTCTGTGAGTTCCAGGCTAGCCGGTGCTACGTAGGGAGACCCTGTCTCAAAAATAAATTAATAAAATCATAGACTAGCAAAGGACTGCAACTAGTCAAGTCAGTTGTGAAAACCAACAAGGGTGGAGGACTCCCAGAGTCTTCTTTATTGTTACTGTGGAGATAAGGTATCCAAGAGAGTGTGGTGCTGATGAGAGAGGGAATGGAGCAATCATACTCTATCTTGGTCCATGTGAGTTGCTATGAGAACCATCATACACTCTGTGGCTTATGAGCAATACACCCTTGGTTGGTAGGGTGCTTGTCTAGCAAGCACAGAGTCCTGGATCCCGACCTTAGCACTCTTCAGACCTGGTGTGGGGGACCTGCACCTGTAATCTTAGAGATTGGGAAGTAGAGGCAGAAGAATCAGGAGTTCAACATCATCCCTGGCTACATAACAAGTTCCAGTCCAGTCTGGAATGTGTACGACCTTGTCTCAAAGCAAAATAAAAACTGCACCCTTAATTGTTCCCAGTTGTGCAGGCTGAGAAGAAGCGGGAAGACCCCTGTGAGGTCATAGGTGATACCTCACATGATGGGAAGGATGAGGCAGATCTCTGAGGACACTTTAAAAAGCACTAATCCTATTCCTTTCTTTTCTTTTGAAACAGTGTGGCTGTGTCTCCCTAGCTGACCTCAACCTACGTCTGCTTGCCGTAGTCTCTCCAGTGCTGGGGCTACAGATGCAGCAAAATGGTGGACTTACTCACCCCACCCTTGAGCATTTAACCCTCACTTCCTGTCCTATGTTTCACATTGCTGTGACAGAATACTGTACAAAAGCAACTTCAGGAAGAAAGGCTTTATTCGGGCTCAAAGTTTGTAGATACAGTCCATCATCGTAGGGAAGCCATGGTGGGAAGAACCTGTGGTAACTGGTCATATTGCATGCATACCCAGGAAGGAGTGTGCTCCATGCATCAGGCTGAAAGTATGAATTTGTCCTCATACATCCAACACCCTGATGGAAGAAGCACCAGGATTTGCCCACACTGCACACGGAGAAGCCAAGGCCAAAATGGGGAGGTAGTTTTTCCAAAGGCACAGAGTAGTAGTGGCAGAAACGGGATTTGAACTCAGGCCATCTGGGTCTCACCTTCATTTCTTTCTGTTCTGCAATACCATCTCGAAAGTGTGCATCTGGGGGCTGGATGGTAAGATGATTGCTGAGCAAAATAAGGCTGAGTTTGCATCTCAGCACCTATGTAAAAGACTGAGCACATCTATCACCCTGCTCTGGGGAGGCAGAGAAGAAAGATTGAGAAAGACATGTGGTGTTGACTTCCAGCCTACACACACACACACACACACACACACACACACACACACACACACACACACACACACACATATGCACTCTCTCACACACATCTCCAATGTGGTGGTGCATACCTACCATCTCAACACTTGAAACATAGAGACAGGAGGTTCAGGAGTTTAAAGTCATCCTGAAGTACATAGCAAGTTTAAGGCCAGCATGAGCTATGTGAGACGAGAGAGAGAGAGAGAGAGAGAGAGAGAGAGAGAGA
>NC_034594.1:95535140-95553177 GCF_900095145.1 Mus pahari
ACACACACACACACACACACACACACACACACACACACACACTGCTCATATGCATGTGTATGCATGTATACATAAACATGTTGCACAAATGGAAGGGAGGGACAACACATAGACTCCAAAGGTCACAAGTCTCAAGGGAGGGAAGGACAGAGAAACTGCCTTATGTCATGCCCTCCACCAGGAGGCCCCTGATCCCTTTTAAAACTACTTTGTGAGTCTGGGGCTTTGTAAGTCACTGAGATAATCAAATACAATTTATTTTTTAAAGGAAAGATTTTTATTTATTTATTTTGTGTGTGTGTGTGTGTGTGTGTGCGTGTGTGTGTGTGTGTGTGTGTGTGTGTGTGAGAGAGAGAGAGAGGAAGGTTTCAAGGACTTCCTGGGGTTACAGGAAGTTGTGGGATGGCCTATGTAGCTAGAAGGAATTGAACTGGGGACTCCTGCAAGAGCAGCCAGTGCTCTTTCAATGCTGAGCCATCTCTCCAGCCTCCAGTTTACCTTCTGTTTTTTAGACAGGTTCATATAGCCCAAGCTTGTGTTGAACTTGCTATGTATCTCCAGATGGCTTTGAACTTCTGATCCTGCCATCTCTAACTTCCAAGTGCAGAAATCATAGTTGTGCACCACCACACCTGTTATATGTGTTGTTGGCGATGGATCTGAGGGCTTTGCATGTGCTAGGCAAGCACCCTACCACTGAACTACACCCCCAGGCTCTCAATTAACTTTAAGAACTTTTGTCTTATTTTTAATTATGCGTGTCCATTTGTGTCCATGTGTGGATATGAACCTGTGGATGACAGCGCCTGCAGAGGCCAAAAGAGACCATCAGATCCTCGGGAGCTGGAGGTAAAATGGTTGTCAATCACCCATGTGTGTGCTGGGACCTGAACTCAGGACCCCTGAAAGAGCAGAAAGAACTCGTTAAATGCTGAGCCGTCTCTCCAGCCTCTCAGCACACTTTTTGAAATGGCATAAAGAAAAGTTGAGGCTATGCCAGTGCCTGGCAAATACAGAAGTGGATGCTCACAGTCAGCTCTTGGATGGAACACAGGGCCCCCAATGGAGGAGCTAGAGAAAGTACCCAAGGAGCTAAAGGGGTCTGCAGCCCTATAGGTGGAACAAGAATATGAACTAACCAGTACCCCCAGAGCTCGTATCTCTAGCTGCATATGCAGAAGACAGCCTAGTCGGCCATCATTGGGAAGAGAGGCCCAATTGGCTGAATTGCAGGTCAAAGTGAGAGTTTCTGTCTCAAAGAAAGGTGGGCAGGGACTGAGGATGATATTTTAGGTTGTCCTCTGATTGCTACATGTGTGCACATATGTCTATATGTGCATGTGACTAGCACACATAATAATAATAGTACTAGCATGTTAGCAGCTTTTTGTTACTATAAAAAATGACCCCTGGCAGTCTACTTATCAATATGAAGGTTTATTTTGTATTATATTTGTGTCTATGGTTGATGGGTCTGATAGTTTTGGGTCTACATTACTGCAGTGTGTCATGGTAGAAGCATGTGCACCCTGATTCTTCCATGTATATATATATATATATATATATATATATATATATATATATATATATATAAATCTCCTGCTTCTCTACCTTTCTCTTCTAGCTCTGTCTCTCCTGATTCCAAGTCAACACTTGGCATAGAATCAGTCACTCAGAGAGGTCACTCAGAAGTTCACATATTAAATGGATATGGAGGAGTCTTTGCCCAGTCTTTGACATTGTCCTGGGAAGGGCCATCAAAGAAGAAAAGAAATTCAGTTTGGAAATAGCTTGGAGATGCCCTTGAGATGTAATGGAAGTGGGGTGATGGCCTCTAAACAGATATGCTCATTAGTTCTCTTTCTTTATCTCTCTCTCTCTCTCTCTCTCTCTCTCTCTCTCTCTCTCTCTCTTACACACACACACACACACACACACACACACACACACACACACCTGCACAGTTCTTTAAATAAAAGGAAATTAAAAAAATAGCAGCCATTTTCACTCTGCTCTATTTCTCAGTGACTTCTGTGCAACCTCAGGAGGGTACCTTCATTATGGAGACACGATTAAGCTTACAAAAAAATAGGAAATGAAGCCAGAGCCATGAAGAACTAAGCTTGCCAAACTATATGGAAAAATGTGTTCCAGGGGCCTGATTTCCTCAGGGATGGAAGCCTAGGAGACCCCAGAGGCCATGAGGCCACAACTATATTAATCTGACTCATGCAGGGGTGAGGGGTTGATTCTAGTTGCCTACTTGCAAAAATCTGAGTGTCCTTGTTGTGCTAAATTTTCACTCTACTGTGAGGCTATGGAAAAGTTGCTTAACTTGTCTGAACAGTTCGTCTAAAAAAATAGGAATGCTGGGCTTGGTGGCCACAGCCTGCTTGCTCTTTCTGCTGTGAGGTCCTGTAAAGAGTCATAGGTCTTACTAAACTCTTGCTTTACTAAGATTACTTCCCCATGTCTGACCATCTGAGGCATCTTCAGCTAGAGGGAGAACAGGGACACCAAGCAGGTCATTTTACCCAAGTTGGCATGGGCTTGTTCATATCATGCCAGATTGCTTGAAGATTCACCCTGCTCCACTATAGTGTCTTCCCATCATGCTCCTGCCGTCATGCCTACCATGATGCATTGTATCTACAAATGATGAGCCAAGATAAGCATTTTCTTCCTTAGGTTGTTTTTGTCAGTTTTTTTTTTTTTTGTTGTAGCAACAAGAAAGTAACTAATATAGAGGTAAGTGGCTGTCCTGGGAATGTGAAAGGGATCAGAGGCCCTTCAGATGGTTCTGGTGTGAGACAGGCCTCTGTTATACTGGCCCAAGGCTCAGGCCTGTCATGTTTTGGCCCTGGATTCTCATTTCATAAGTATAGCCTAGCTTTAGTAGGGCTAGGAGTTGGGCATCAGCTCCCACTCTGCTTTCCTTTCAGTTGCTGCGATAAAATGCTCTGACCAAAAGCAGCTTAGAGAAGCAGAGGGTTTATTTGGGTTACTCTTCCAGGCCGCACTCTGCCACTGAGGCAAGTCATGGCAGGAACTTGAGCAGGAACTTGAAGCAGAAACCACAGAGGAACTCTCCTTATGGGCTCACTCCTAGGTACAGGCTCAGCTCGATTTCTTACCCAGCTCTGGCCTTAGGATGTACCTCCTACCATCAACTAACAGTTAGGACAATCCCTTATAGACCAGATCGCAGGACAATCTGAGTCTGGGAAATTCCACAATTGAGATTCCCCTTTCAGGTGGTTTTAGACTGCGTTAAGTTGAAGCTAGCTAGGACAGATCCCCAAAATGTTGATCTGAACTCTATCTCCCAGAGTTGAGAGTTGATATCTAGAAACCCTCTTACATCTCCTAGAAGTTGGGGTGGGATTTGGACTGGAAGGAGACTCCAGGTCCAAGTAGGGGCTTGCTGAAATGTGAAATGTCCCCCATGGGTTCAAACCTTTGAACATGTAGTTCACAGCTCATCCTGCTGTTTGGGAAGGCTGAGAGATCTTTAGAAAGTGGGCTCTTACTACAGGACATCAGTCATTTGGGGCAGATCTTGAGGTTGTATTGCTTAGTCCTATTTCTTTCTTCTATGCACAGATTCCACCATCTAGCTTCCTGTTCCCACTACCATGCCTTCCCTGCAATGATGGACCATCTCTCTGGGGTTGTAAGCTGACATAAGTCCTTTTCCACTTAAGTTGCTTTTGTCAATGTCAACTGAAAACTAATTAAGACAGGGCTAGCCGGAAGGCCCTGACTAAAGAGCTCATGTCCGTTGATAATACCTTGGCTACTTTCAGTCATATGACTCAGCCTTGTAGCTTGGGATTTCATGCAAAAATATTTTAATTGCTAACATGTATTTGGTGAGTGAATGTTATCTCATACCATGTAAATGCCAGGGTGAGGTTATGATTAAATGAGTTAAATCCTAAAGACAGGGGGAAACAGAGTGGTTCTCACAAAGATATCACAGAGCAAGCTATTTGGCAATAGTGTCAAGTAAAGCTAGGAGAAACTTCCAGTGAGTCTGGGTAAGAGAAACAACAAGAACAACAAAAACAAATGAGAACGTAAGACATAGTCTCTGAAAAGATAGCTGTGTGGGTAAAGGTGACAAGGCCCGGGCTTGTTGACCGGAATTTGATCTCTGGAACCCACATGGTGGAAGCAAAGGACTGAATCTTGCAAGTATGCACACACATATACATGTACACATATGCAGATAAACATAAAAAGATGAGAGGGAAGATGGAAGGAAGGGTAGAAGGATGGATAGGGGGAAAGGGGAAGAAAAGAGATAAACAGGGAATAAAAAGCAAAGAAGGTTCAAAAATCAGGCTGAATATAACATTAAAAGGCTAAGGTATTTGATTATTAATGTCTGAATTATGATTGGTTTAATAAGGACTTCACAGAATCACTCAACCGGAATGCAAGGATGCCAAATCCATGACACGTATTCTATGATTATCATTTGCACTCAGGGCAGACATCACTGATGGATTACAGGACTCTTCCCTAGAAAACTGAATCTGGCTTCACAGAGTGAGGTCCACGTAGATTCCCATCTATGATGTGTGTGAGGATGGAAGAGGGCTCGTGCCTTCTGCTTCACCCTGGTTCCTTAGTAACTGGGTAGCTCAAAGGAAGCTAACTGACTTGTGAAACTAAGAATTTTAGCTATTTTTCCCCCTAGCCTTAGCTGAATGACCAATTCAGTCTAGCTCAGCCCAGATTAATAGCTTCTTATCTCAGGCTTCCTTGGAGGAACACTTTTTACAGTGAGGGGTACATCCACTGTTTCAGAGTTTTGTTAGGATTCTGAGTGTTAGTTGATCTCTCTCTCTCTCTCTCTCTCTCTCTCTCTCTCTCTCTCTCTCTCTCTCCATGTATGGGTACATATGTGCAGAGGCTAGAGGACAATGGATGGTATCATTCCTTCGGTATTTCCTAGGTTCTTTTCCTGAGACAGGGTCTTTCACTGCAATGAAACTCACCACATAGGCTAGGTCCCTTGGCCAGAAAGCCCCAGGGATCCTCTAACTATACCTCTTCAGCACCGGGACCTCAACTGTAAGCTGCTATACTCCTCATTTTATATGGGCCCTGAGGATTGAACCCGGACGCTTCTGCTTGCACGACAAGCACTTTGCCAACTGAGCTGTCTTCTCAGTTGTGTCTCTTAGTTGATCTTTCAATCATTTCGTGCAGATGGTTTTAAAAGGCAGGATATTGTGTCAGACAAGTTGTGAGGTCTGTCTGATGTCATATAGAAGAGAGGGGCCAGATAAGGCTGGGACCTAAATCTCCTGCCTCTGAGCATGGTGTATACCCACAATCTTAGACTGTCCATGTTACCAGACATAGAGTCCAAGACAGACAGGTTGTTCCTTCATTGCTTTTTGCTTTCAACGGAGGACTATCTTTTTGGACATCTGTAGAACATCATGATGTATGTTAACTTGGGGATAATAAGGAGTTTGGTTTCTGAAGAGGCTCATTTTGGTGATGATGGGGCTGTAAGACCCACTCAGACCCTCGAATGTAGTCCTACGGAGAAGCGTGATGTAGTTGCCAATGAGTGTTAGTGATTGATTACTGACCTGCCAGTCCCTGCCTATAGATGAGTACCTAATGACATGTAGATGAAGTTACAAAGTTCACCCGTTGTGTTCATCACTTAAACTGTTCCAGATAGAAGTGTCTTCTTGATCACTCTCCATCTTTAAGAGTGTCGGTGGAGAAGACTCTCTAACATCTGTGGGTCAACCACTTTAGCACTTGACAACCCAAGTGATTAATTAATTAAGTAATTAACAGGCCAAGTGATTAATCCGAACATCCAACCTATATTTTTCTTGTTGATTATTTCCTGTGTGGGGACAATGTGTGGACAGCTGTCCTACTTTGCTCCTGCTCTTTAATTTAACTTTATTTTATTATTTTGTGTGTATGGGTATTTTGACTGCATATGTCTGTGCACCATGCATGTGCAGTGCCATCAGAGGCCAGAAGAGGGTGTCAGATTCCTTTGAATTGGCATTATAGATAGTTGTGAGCTGCCATGTGGGTGGTTGGGATTGAACCTGGATCCTCTGGAAGAACAGCCAGTGCTCTTAATCACTGAGTCACTTCTCCAACCTCCAACTTTATTATTATTGTTGTTATTGTTATATATCAGTAACTGAGGTAGTGACATACCTGGATCTCTGCTCTTCAAGATACAATCTGAAAATCCTTCCTGATTCTTCTCTGTATTCCTATATTATATTTTGGGGAGGGGGGGCAGGTTGTTTGTTCACCTTGAAAGAGGACTAAGCAGCCAAGACTGGACTTAAATTTGTGGATGTTCTCCTGTTTCATTCTCCTGTGTACTAGGATGACAGGCTTGCACACCATGCCCAGTTTCCTGCATTGTTTTTGAATTGGGAAAGATCAGAGTAGTTCTGGTTATATGAGTCATTTTGCTCCCAGCTGTATACACAGTGTCATTTCTGCTCCTGTGCAATCTCCCTTCTCCACTGAGAACAGTCACAGAAGGAGAAAAAGAACTAATGTTCAGTGGTGATTCGTGTTCTATATTTCTATAGCCCTGATAACTATGCTTTCTCTCTGCAAAACCAGACGTGTTCACTCGCTGCTTCCCCTGAGTCCCAAGTCTGTGTTTTCTAATTAATTAATTACTGTTGTTTCTTTATAAAAGACTTACTTTGCATTTTGTATTACATGTATGTATGTATGTATGTATGTATGTATGTATGTATGTATTTATGTATGTATGTGCATGTGAGTGTAAGCTACTGTAGTGTCAGATACCCTGGAGCTAAATAGAGTTAAAGGTACTTGTGAGTTGAATTGGGAAGTGGGCACCAAACTCCATCCTTTGCAGGAGCAGCAAGCTCTCTTAACTGCTGAGACAACTCCGGGCTGTAGTTACCAAAGGTTTTTAAAGAATCCAGCTTAACACACTTCCTTGTTGCATTTAATTTTGAAGATGGAAAACATGCCTCCACTGTATGTCTCAGTGATTTGAGGTGTTTCAAGAAAGGCTCTGCATATTTTCTTATCCATATACATGCTTAAGTGGGTATATTCATCCACTGTCCCTGCTGAAAAGCAGAGACAGAAAACCGTGGCACAGAGCAATGGTTTGTAGCATGGATATTCAGACCTAACTTTTTGTTCTCAAAAACGAAGAATCTTTGATAAGCGGTGAGTGAGATGGCTCAGCAGAGAAAGGGGCTTGCCACAAAACCTAATAACCTAAGTTTGATCCCAGGATCCATGTGGTAAAAGAGAACTGACTCCCACAAATTGTCCCTCGACTTTTAGGTGTGTACATGATGGCATCTGTTTCTGACTCCCCAGTGCTGGGATTGCAAGCATATATTACACTTGACTTTTAAAATGGATCCTAAGGATTAAACTCAGGTCCTCATGCTTGTGTGACAAGTATTTACTGGCTGAGTCACCTCCCCAGCACCTGATGTCTTTCCTGTACTTAGTACTTGCCAAGCCAGACATCATGTTTGCAGACTCAAAAATCATTGATGACGTTCTTATGCTCATCAGCCTTTAACTGTCATGACTTTCCAGTAGTCAATAATAGCTCAGGTATGTTGTGTGCAGGTCTGCTTTAGCAAGGGCACAGGTCAGATTCTGTGACTTGATTTGCCCCAATGAGAAGGTAACTGGAAAGAGCTGTGGCCCACCTCATGTTTTCACAAGACTCTGCTGATGTGGCTCCATCCACATTAGGGCTCTAAGTCAAGGTGAGAGCGATCCCGTCTGCATTTTTATTGCAAATTAGAAAATGATACTTGAGGAAATCAAATGTCAGGCTTCTAGATTCAGCCTCCGGCTCTGGAAGCAGAAATGGAAGTAAAAGCGCTCAAACTAAGTCAAGAGGAAAATGAGGCTGTGTGCAGAGCTGGCACCGTTCCCCAGCCACCCATCTTCAAAAGGGACAGAGATGGCAGGTGCTTGCTGCTGCCACACAGCCAGGACATTGCTCCCAAGCAGTAAGCACCTTTTGGAAAACCTTAATTTAAGTAGCCTTTTCCTGCCTGGCTCAGGAAGAGGTTATGAGAGACCCCAAAGATGAGACTCTGGCTCTATCTCCAGTGAGCTGGGAACCAACAGGGGAATTGGCCTGGGAACTAAATAAGGCACTGGGGGATGGAGCTTACTGAGTAGAAGGCTTCACACACACACACACACACACACACACACACACACACACACACACACACACAATCCCAGGGTACCATTCATCCCTAGCATGGGAGAAACCGGGTGTGGTGCCTCATGCCTGTAATCCCAGCACAGGGAGGTGGAGGCAAGAATATCAAAGGTTCAAGGTCATCTTTGGTGTGCTCAAGGCTCATTTGGATAAATGTGCTTGGTGCCAAGCCTGACTGAGTTCTGTACCCTGACTACCTCCTACATACTCATCCTTCGTTCACAATAATTAGGCAAAAATGTAATTAAAAAGTTAAAAAGTTTGTATGTTGCTGGGACTGGAGACATGGCTCAGTGGTTAAGAGTGTGTGTCACCCTCTTCTATCACCCACATGACTCACAACAATAGGTATGCATGCATATGGTGCATATTCGTGTATGTATATAAATATTCCATACACATATCTTTTTGGGTTTTTTGAGACAAGGTTTCTCTGTCTAACCTTGGCTGTCCTGGAACTCACTCTTTAGACCAGGCTGGTCTCAAACTCCCAGAGATCCTCCTCTCTCTGCCTCTGGAATTCTGGGAGTAAAGGCATTCACTACCACTGGCGCCCAGCCATACACATATCTTTTAAAAGTTTGTATACTGCAAAACACAGAGAATAAGTATTGATATAAACTGGATTTTTTATTAACAATGTGTATCATAGTTGGCTTACTAACTGTTACAAATGCTCCATACTGATCAAAATCAGAGAAAATCAGGGTCTCTCTGAAGGGGTGCCTGCATACCGTTTGTATTTTCCATTCAGTATTTTTCTATAATATGATGTGGCTAAGGAAATTTTATCTATTAAAATAAAATGCCTACTAACAGGACAAGAAGACTGAAGTACCCAAAGAGGATGGTGGAAGCCTCCATAGGAAAACCATTTTCTGTGTAGCACACTTAAACCTGTCACAGGTCAAAGTGTCCCTAAAGCTCGCTGGAAGGGGCCACTTTCAGAGAAAGCAGTGAAGAGCAAACATCTTGTTGTGGTACTCAGGTGTCTCCTGCAGATTCCGTTTCCTATGCAGTACACTGGGGCTCAGAGGCAAGGTCCCAATGGTGCTAGGGGATTTGGGTGTTTGTCCTCTATTCTTGTCAGCTTTGCACGCTGAAAACTTACCAGCCATGGACACCAGTCTCCACCTCTTCTTGCCCTCTTCCCCCATGTCCACTCCAAAGCCAAGGCGAGAATTGGACGTTCACAGAAAAATGAATGGAAATAAACAGACAAGCAAACAAACAAATACATTTAGTATATTAAAAAGGTATCTCCCTAGATGTTTGTTAGAAACAAAACAACAAAATAAACAAGCCCCCCCCCAAAAAACCACCACAAAACTTAGAAACCCCTCACCTCTGACAGTGTTACAAGAGCAGATGGTGTTTAACAGCCTTGTAGGACATTCCCATAAAGTTATAAACATACTTTCCAGAGATTGCATTAGATAAACAGATACAACTCATGCAGTTTTCCATACAAGAGACAACTTGTCGTTGGAAGCCAAAATAAAGATTCTGAAATTGAGGTGCACCTGAAAAAGCTTAGGAGATCCTATCAGAGAAACTGAAACCTTGGCTGAGTCTCCCGTCCTCACCCTGCCTGTCATCTGTGGGAACGCCTGGCTCCAGTCCAGTGTGTAGGACTTGCGGGTAGGGCAGCCGAGGAGCAGCCCTTTCTACCCCTGCTGCTGTCCCTCAGCTCAAGGGCAAGACCAGAACAGTTCTGGAGAACCCTGCTCTGCTCAGCGCTGCAGCCAACAACCACTCAGCCAACATCTGAGCATTTCTAGGTGGTCGGTGACAGCCAGGTGCCATGCACACCGACACGCACAGGACCGCACAGCCCAATGGGTGAAGCAGGTGTACATTCTGAGACTTTAAGCAACTGGGGTATTTGATAAGCATCCCACGATGCTTAGACATCTGGCCTCTGACTCTGCTCCTTTCTTGTTCCATGTCCTGGGGCAGGTTGACCTTCTCCTCTGTTCCTGAGTTTTATCATCTCCAAGGAGACAACAGTACTAGCTTCAGTGGTATATTTTTATATAGAAAAAGTACCCCAAATAGATTCCTTTTCTCAGTTCTGTGACAAAATGCATGGCTATCTTAGTTACCTTTTTATTATTGTGATAAAACACTGTGATCAAGGCAACGCATAGAAGAAAGGGCTTGTTTAAGATTATAGTCTGGTCAGAGGAATAAGAGTCTATGTTAGAGGTGTGGCCGCTGAAGCAGGAGACCGTGTCACTTACATTAGTAAAAGTAAGCATGAAGCAGAGAGAGAGCAACTGGAGATGGCACAAGCCTTTAAACTCTCAAATCCTGCCCCTAGTATAGACATCCTCCAGCAAGTCTACACCTTCCTAGCCTCCCCAGCAGCATCACCAACTAGGGACCAATTGTTCAGACACTTAAACCTCTGGGGGACATTCTCATTCAAATCATCACCCTGACCAAAGCAACTTAAGGAAGCAAGGTCTTATTTTGGCTCACAGTTCGAGGATGCAGTCAGTCCATCATGCAGAGAAGGCATGGTGGGTGGGTGGGGCTTGGAGCATCTGGGCACATGGCATCTACATTGAGGTTGCAGAGAGAGAATGATGACACTCAGCTTGCTCTCTATCTGTTAGGTCAGGAACCACTAGCCCAAGGGATGGTGCTGCACAGTCAGGGTGGGTCCTCCTCCCTCAGTTAATCTAGTCTAGAAATTTCCTCACAGACATGCCCATAGGCTTGGCTAAGTGGTGATTCTAAATCCTATCAAGTGGCCAAACAAGATTAACTATCCCATCAGACCTTGATTTGTTCTGAGTTCTGAGACAGTCAGACTCAAATGCCTAGAGAGGTCAGCTTGGAGCAACATAGAGAGATAGGACCTGTGACCAATCAGAAGGAGCACACCTGTCTAAAGGCTCTGAGCTAACACAAGGGTAGGGTTTCCATCTGAGGGGAGCAAAGAGACCGAGAGAGCTCCAGTAAGGTTTATCCTTGCTCCCCCATCATGAGCACTGAGGATTGAACTAAGTATCATGTGGGGATCAAGCATGTGCTCTATGAGCTACAGCTCTAATGCTCTTTCTACTCTTCGTTTTTGGAGAGGCTCTCACTAAGATACTCAGGCTAGATTTGCTAGGTAACTTTCGCTGTTGCCTAGACAATAAGTCATCCTACCCAGAGGTCAACCTCAGGTGTCTCCACCTTGTTTCTTTAAAATCATTTATCATCATCATCATCATCATCATCATCATCATCATCATCAGCAGCAGCAGCAGCAGCAGCGTCATCGTCATTGTTATTGTGTGCGTCTCTGTTCGTGACATATGTGCAGGCATGTGTAGGTCAGAGAGATTTTGTAGAGTTGATTCTCTCCATCCACCTTCTCTTTGGTTTCAGGGATGGAACCGGGGTTGGCAGGTTTGTGCAGCAAGTGCTCTCAGCCTTGGAGCTTCTTGAACCTGTCATTTTCCTGCCTCGCTCTCCTGAACAGTTATGATGACAAGCTTAGGACACAGGCTTAGCCTGCTTTTGATTCTTGTGCATGTGGGTGTGCACCTACAGAGGTCTCAGGATGATCTCAGATGTCACCCCTGAGATACCTTGTACCTTTTATTAAGACAAGGTCTCTCACAGGCATGGGGCTTGCCAAGTCAGCTTGAAGCCTGAAAACCCCAAGGATCTCCTTGTCTCACCACCATCAAGCTGTGACTACAGGCACGCACTACACCTAGATTTAGAATGTGGGTTATGGGGATCAAATGCAGGTCCTTGTGAGGTATGCACTTCACGGACTGGGCCATCTCCTGCCCTTCATCTTGATGCCAATTACAGTGGAAGGCACTGCAGAGCCCTAGTAGATGTGTGTAGTAAAGAGATGTCATTGGCTATGCAACTGAGAGGATCCTCCTGGTGGGTCAGGGTTAAAGGAAGTCCAGGAGAACCACGCCCAAAGGGTCAAGACTTAGGAGGCAAAAGTGTCAGGGTATAGGCAGTTGATAAGTCATGGTACAGCTTTATAGAATATCATCTCTCAGTGAGGAATCTCCAGGCTCAGGAAGGCAACAGCTTTCAGCTCCAACTGCACAGAGCACAGGGCTTTGAAAGCTGCTACCTCTTGTGCAAAGTGGATTTCTGGTCAGTCTTCCCACAAGACTTACAGAATGAACGCCCACTGTGGGTGCAGCAAAAGCAGAGATCTCAGTCCTGACTGGGGTGAGTTCTAAGTACGATGTTACTGGATAGAATATCTAGGGGACAGAGAAGATGAAATGCTTCCAGAAATTTCCAAAGGACTTTAGATTCCTGTGGCTATAAAGATTTTGAGGGCTCCACGCATCATATCAGCTGAAATTGATGGTCAGTTTCTACTACTGCTGAAAGTGGTGAACCTGTGGAGAGGGCTGCATAAGCTTGGCTGCACTGTGTTTGTGTTTTGGAAGCTTTGGGACATGTCCATGGAGCATCGAAGCACAGCGATACTGACCATTCCATCTACGTGGCATTAAATATCAAAGGACGGTTGCTACAGTTTGGATGTGAAATGTCTTTCATAGGCTCATGAACTCTTGTTCCTTGGATGATGGTTCTGTCTTTTGGGAGGTTACAGAATCTATAGGACGTAAACCTTGATAGAGGACAGATATCACTGGAGGCTGTCCTTGGGAATTTATAGCCTGGCCACACTTCCTGATTTTCCTCTGTGATTCTTGTGTGTGGATGAGATGCTATCAGTCTACTTCCTGGCTACCAGCCCCAAACGTCTGCTTTTATGCCTTCCCCATTGTGATGGACTGTGTGTGCTTCGAAACTGTCAGCCAGAATAGACCCTTTCTCCTCTCAGTTGCTTTTTGTCAGGGTGCTCTGTCACAGACAGAAAAGGAACTGACCCAGTAATGAACTGTGGTGTGTGTGTGTGTAAGGGTGAGTGTGCACGAGTGTGAGTGTGTGCATTAGTATGCATGAGTGTGTGAATGTGTTGTG
This sequence comes from Mus pahari, assembly GCF_900095145.1. Classification (NCBI taxonomy): domain Eukaryota; kingdom Metazoa; phylum Chordata; class Mammalia; order Rodentia; family Muridae; genus Mus; species Mus pahari. Next base: position 95,548,360 of record NC_034594.1, read on the forward strand.
TGTGCCTGAGTGGGTAGGAGTGTGTGTGTGAGAGAGTGTGTTGTGTGTGTGAGGGTGTGTCTGCATGACTGTATGTATGAATGTATGTGAGTGTGTTTACATGAATGTGTGCATGAATGCGTGTGGTGTGTGTGTAAGCGTGTAAGTGTGCATGTGCATGAGTGTGAGTGTATGAGTATTAGTATGCATGAGTGTGTGTTGTACGTGTGAAGGTGTATGTGCATGAGTGTGTGTATGAATGTGTGTCACGTGTGTGATTGTGTGTGCATGAGTGTGTGTATAAATGTGTGGTGTGTGTGTGAGTGTGTTTGGGCATGAGTGTGGGTGTGTTTGCGTGAGTGTGCTCATGCACACTCATCATGTACAGACCAGAGGTCAACCTCAGGTATCTCCACCTTTTCTTTTCATTATTAAAAATAATATATATATTATTTTTTGTTGCTTTTTCAACTAACCCACCATCAGAATACTTGATGTAAGAACAACAAAGAGTTTTAATTTTTTTCTTTTCTTTTATTGTATATTTTCTTTATTTACATTTCAAATGTCATCCCCTATCCTGGTTTCCCCTCTGAAAACCCTCTATCCCATCCCCTATCCCCCTGATTCTATGAGAATGTTCCACAACCCATCCACCAACCCTCCCACCCACCCACCTACTCCTTCCTCCCTGCCCTGGCATTCCCCTACACTGGGGCATTGAGCCTTCACAGGCACCTTTTCGAAAAGTTATTCATCATCATCATCATCATCACCACCACCATCATCATCGCTGTTATTGCGTGTGTCTCTGTTCATGATATATATGCAGGCATGTGTAGGTCAGAGAGATTTTGTAGAGTTGGTTCTCTCCATCCACCTTCTCTTGGGTTTCAGGGATGGAACTGGGGTTGGCAGGTTTGTGCAGCAAGAGCTCTCAGTCATGGAGTCATCTTTCCGGCCCACCATCTTGATCTGAGGCAGCTTCTCTCATTTTTGCTTGGAACCCACCAACCAGGCTTGCCAGTGAGTCACAGGAATCCTGCCACTATCTCCTCAGCTTTGACATTATGAATGTGCAGAGTTGAGGCTGCTTTTTGATCCTCATGCTTGTGTGACAAACATGTTACCCACCGAGCCATCTCCTCACCCTGGCTCAGGAATTTGCCCTGCTCTGCCCTGTCACCTACTCTGGGCCCTCCCTCCATCCCTCCCTCCCTCATATCTCCCTCCTTCCCTCCCTCCCTTCCTCCCTCGCATCTCTCTCCTTCCTTCCTTCCTTCCTTCCTTCCTTCCTTCCTTCCTTCCTTCCTTCCTTCCTTCCTTGCTTCCTTCCTTGCTTCCTTCCTTGCTTGCTTCCTTCCTTGTTTTTGCAAGCAAAGTGTCCTATAGCCCAGGCAGACCTGGAAGGCACCATGTTGCCCTGGATCACCTTGAACTTCTGCTTCTCTTCTCTCCACTTCCCAAGTGCTGGGGTCGCAGGAATGTACCACTATACCTGGCTTTGTGCAGTGCTAGGGACTGAACCTAGGTCTTTGTGATTGCTAATCAAGAAGTCTAGCATTTGAGCCATATTCTGTTCATGGTTTGTTTCTTGAACTTAAAAACACATAATGAGGTCTTCTGAGCATAAGGGACTCATCTCTTGAGACGTCTGCTTCCTGATGTGAAATCTCCTTTCTCCCAGCAACAGCCATATGAAAATCGCAGCCTCCACTGCACTTGTGTAACTTCCTATGATAAATATCCAAGATGGATTCTAGTCAAGGTTGCCTCCTGGTTCTACCTCACACAGCAAGTCGAACGTGTGGCCTGGTCTTGAGCTAGGGCTTGTCATTTGCAGACGTCTCTGCTCACATTGACTGTGGGATCTGCCTTCTCTCTATGAGCCTAGGGCTTTCTGTTCTGGCACCTTAGCAGTCTTGCTCCCTGATTAACCCACCTTCCACTGTGTTTGTCCAGGGCAGCACTTTATTCTGTGTGTTTCAGACTTCCATTCCAGAAAGCAAAAGGATTCCTTCCCTATGCTTGATGACAATGGAGTTGATCCTGTGTGTTTCTCCAGGCCAACTGCTCTCCATAGTCTGGGGGATGTATGTCATCAAGTGGATAACACAAATGTAGGTCTTTGTACTTGTGTCTAGGTATGTGCACGTGCGTCTGTGTGTTCATGTTCAGATGTGTGTGTGCACGAGCTGTTGTCAGGGGACAACCTTGGACATCATTTTTCAAGTGTTGTCTACTTGGTTTTCTTTTTGAGACAGGGTTTCTCACTGGTATGAAACTAGCCAAGTAGGCTAGGCTGGCTGGCCAGTGGGTTCCAGAGATCTGTTTGTCTCTGCCTCTGTAATGCTGAGAGAAAAAGCACACACTACTACACCTGTTTTTGTTTATTTGTTTGTTCATTTGTTTTCTTTTTTGACTGAGCTATCTCAGCAGCCCAGGATTTTAATTACGTTTATTTATCTACCTATCTACCTATCTATCTACCTGTCTATCTATCTATCTATCTATCTATCTATCTATCTATCTATCTATCTATCTATCTATCTATTTTTTTGGTTTTTCGAGACAGGGTTTCACTGTATAGCCCTGGCTGTCCTGGAACTCACTTTNTAGNCCAGGCTGGTCTCGAACTCAGAAATCTGCCTGTCTCTGCCTGCCAAGTGCTGGGATTAAAGGCGTGTGCCACCACCGCCCGGCTATCTATTTATTTATTTAGTGCTTTTCTGTACCCCTGGGCCACAATATACATGTGGAGGCCAGAGGACAAGCAGGAGGCCTCAGTTCTCTCCTTGTTCCTGTTGTGTCTAGGGACCAAACACACATGACCAGGTTTGGAGGCAGGTGTTTTACCCACTTATCCAGGCCGCAGGCTCAACCCTTTAAAGAAAGAAATGATTGTACGTTTGCTTTGTGTGAGCACATGTGCATTGGGGTCAGAGAGTTTGTATATGCGCATGAGTGGAGGTCAGAGGACATCTCGCAGGAGATATTTCTCTTCTTCTGACATGCAAAGTCCCTGAAATCCAACTTGCAGAGGCAGCCGTCTTTCCTCATCGAGCTGTCTCTCCTCCCCGCACACTGTTCTCCTTCTTTAATCATGAGTATTCAGACTGTAGGAGGGAACCTCGGGAAACTAAAACTCTGGGGAAGCTTCCATGTGGATATCAGGAACTGTTTACCTCAGGGCAAGCAGACCTGCTAAGATCGTTCCCTTACAACTGGGGACTCAGTTAACATCAGGGAAAAGGGAAGTCAGTTTCCACCATGTGAACCGGTGCATGGTGCAGGAGTGAGCAACGCTTGCTGAGCTGGAACCTCACAGGCAAGCCGCTGTTGTTTGGCACCTTCTGGTCTTGCTGATTTGTGAGACAGGCCAGTTGAAGCCATCCTAACGTCAGCTTTATGACTATCTCTCTGATGGACCCACACGTCTCTGCAATGACCTTATAAGGATGAACTCTGAATAGGATGTCCTGGGGTGAGAATCAATCCATAGCGAGGATGACTTCCCCCCCTCCTAGGTCTTAACCTTTCATAGTGAGACGGGCAACCAGGACAGTAGGAAATCGGAACAAGCTATGTTTAGCCGAATTTTACATACCATAATCTCTTTACCATGGTCAAGCAAGGCAGGAATGCTCAGACTGATCGTTCTGGCTCAAATCCATTCCAGAGTGGAGTGATTTACGGCTTAGCACCATTCTTGACTTTTCCCTGAGAGTGAAGTTACATGACCCAAGAATAACATTAGTCTGCACCAGGCTGGATGAGGATGGCCTTCTAAAGGGTGGTCTCAGTCTCAGCTTTTCACCCACAGTCTCAGACTCCCTCCAAAGTCCCAGCAAGCATCCAGGAGCACGGCCGTTGTAAGAAGCTGACAGGCTGGTGAGTGATGAGACCAGAGGCAGTCTGGCCCAGGAGCCTCCGCTGTCTCTTCACCCATGAATCCTGACTTAACCCAAGCACAGGAGACACAGTAGGTTCTGCCTTCCTTCCTGCTCCAGTCTTGACCTACAGACTCCTCTGCCCTGTGCTTGATCTAAAAGGACAGCAAAGTTTTAGGAGGTTGGAACAGGTCAGCTCAGCTCAGGCAGAGGAACAAAACCAAAGCAAAGCTGGGAGATTTAATGATTAAAATAAGGTGAATATAGGGCTCAGGTGATGGTTCATTTAATACAGTGCTTGCCCTCACTAGCAGGAGTCCCTGAGTTCAGATTCCCCAGCATACACACAAAGAAATCCAGGCATCATGTACCTGCAAAGGCTCGAGCTGGGGAGGCAGAGACAGGAACATGCTGCTAGCCAGCTAGTCTATCTGGATGGATGAGCTCCAGCTTCAATGAGAAACCCTGCCTCCAATCCAACCCCTGCCCAACAGGTGGCAGAGAAAGATAAAAGACACCTGCATAGACCTCTGGTCTCCATAGACACATACACTCATGCACACCCATACATAAACAAAATAAATGGATGCAAAAAAACGAGCCCCTCAAAATAGTCCAAGTTCCTCCAAACCCATCCAGCAAGACTTGTAAACAAGTGATTGAGATGCTGAAATTGCTTCAAGACAGATGCCTTTTTTTAAATTATTATTTTCTTTATTTACATTTCAAATGCTATCCTGAAAGTTCCCTATACCTCCACCCTCACCCCTGCTCCCCTACCCACCCACTCCCACTACTTGGCCCTGGCCTTCCCCTGTGCTGGGTCATATAAACTTTACAAGACCAAGGGGCCTCTCATCCCAATGATGGCCGATTAGGCCATCTTCTGCTACATATGCAGCTAGAGACACGAGCTCAGGGGGTACTGGTTAGAAAGGGCGATTTGCAA
>NC_034594.1:95553451-95563148 GCF_900095145.1 Mus pahari
AAGACCAAAAGGCCACCAACAAATTGGGAAAGGATTTTTACCAATCCTAAATCTGATAGGGGACTAATATCCAATATATACAAAGAGCTCAAGAAGCTGGACTCCAGAAATTCAAATAACCCCATTAAAAATGGGGTACAGAGCTAGACAGATGCCTTTTTAAACAGTGTCCAGGAGTCCCTTTTGGGGCTCCTATTTGCACAGCTCCTCAAGCAGGAGGCACTTCATCTTCAGACATCTGCAGTCGTCAGAGAGGTGGTGTGCACAAGATGTGGAGTCTTGTGCATTAAAGCTCACAGGCAGATCCTGACCACCGTCTCAGAGGAAACAGTTGGCAGGCAGCTGGGGGGAGCTAAGCTCCCGTGGACTCATCATGACTGGCCCTGCTTCTGGCCCTGCTCTGCGAGCTAAACACTGACTACAAACCGTAATTTTCAGTTCTCTGGTTTTCTTGCTGTATAGTGCAGGCTGAGCTTGAACTCCCAGAGATCTGACTGCCTCTGTATTCCAAGTGCTGGGATTAAAGGTGTGTTCCTTTACTCCCACACCTGGCTTATTTTCTCTGCTTTTAGGAGTATCTGAGAGCTGGGGAAATGGCTCAGTCAGTAAGGTGCTTGCTGTGCAAGGGTGAGGACCTGAATTCATTCCTCAGGACCTACCTGAAAAATAAACAATCAAGAGAGCCAGCAGCAAGGAGTGGGGGAGCAGGCTTGTGATCCAGCATTCAAAGAGGTAGAGATAGGCGGAGTCCCTGGGGAATGGTCTCCAGTGCAGCCAAAACGAGAAGTTCCAAGACAGTGAGAGATCACATCTCAGAAAGCAAGATGGATAGGTTTAGAGGAAGGACATCTGCAGTTGACCTTTAGCTTCCAAGTTTATATGCACCTGTGCATGTGTACACACACACACACACACACACACACACACACACACACTCAGCGTGATTAACAGGGTCCTCTCCTGTTTCTTTCAGGGGTAAAATTTCTTTCATCTTATCAAAATATAGTCCTGGCATAGGCATGTTTAGTTAATGTCTCTGCACTTACTTGGTGAATTTGATGGGAAGGATGCTGGGACACATGACGGGGAGACACCGACAGCTCTCTGCTAATATGAAAGGGACCAGTGTAGCGCCTCTTTGCTTTCCCGTGGTAGGCAAAGCCTCATGCTTAACTCAGAACCAAGTAGATTGCCCCGCACAGCCGGAGCCCTGAGGCACCAGCCTGCCATTAAGAAGCAGAGTGTAGGTATGCAGTTCAGTGGTAGAGCAACAGTTTAGCATGCTAAGCTGTATATATATACATGTATTTCTCTGGCCTGGAGTTCATCAGGCAGACTAGACTGGCTGGCCAGAAAGCCCCCCCCCCCCCCCGCGAGGGATCCACCTGCCTTCATTTCCCATGTGCTGAAATTACAAGCGTCTGGGACCATGTTCAGTCTTTATACACAAGTTCTGTGGGTAGAACTCAAGTCTTCATGTTTGCTTGACAAGAACTGTATTGATTAAGTCAGCTCCCAACCCTTCAATCGTTTTTATTAAGTAGCTCCCCTTGGTGGGGATGGTCAAATTGGCTGAGGGGCCTTTGAGTTCTATGAACAGTTTTTGATCAACGGCTGCTTGTAGCAAAAATCTTCCAGAGTTAGTGTAAAACCTCTGCCTTCACTGTTGGCTTAGTTCATCCATAATGACACTCTGGCCATTAAAAAACATCATTTAAATTAATTTCCTGGCCAATAGAATGGGGGTCCCTGGAATTTGAGCTATGTGTGTTGCCTGGACCACGTTAGGGCTGAGGCAACTGGACCAGGCATGGCCTAGGGTACAAAGAGGTGGTGATTAATTTAGGGGTCAAGTGTTTAAACATCTGTCGCCTGTAGACTGCTTGCTTCAGGTCAGACACCCCTGCTTGGGAAGAAGGAGGCAGGAGGCCCCCTGCTGCCCTGATTTCCAGCCCAGTTGCCTGGTGCTCTGTCCCTCAGCTTCTCTGAGACACCAGCCCTAGGGAGACTGTGCACTGCAGTTTGTACCACCCTGTGGTGACTTTATGCTATGACATATGCTCCTTCCACTAGCCTTATTATGTGAGTGCCACCCCTCTCTCTGCTGCTAGTTCCTAGGGCCATGGTTTAGCTTTCTTCCCATCTCTAGACACTTTGGAGGGCTTGGCCAATCCCGAGGTGGGTTTCCATGTCTTTAAGGACCCGAAAATCACCTGTGCCAGACTCTCACTGTCACCACGGTTTCTGCAGAGCTGATTCGTATGGAATTCACCAGCACCAGACCAACCCAGAATGAGGGGACTTCAGATGTGGCTCAGAGGTAAGACCACTGGCTGCGTGAGAGTGAGGACCTGTGTTCCCATCCCCGGCATGTATGTAAAGAGCCGAGTGAGGCTGTGTAGGTGCCTGTAACCTTGGCTTTGTGCTGGATGGAGGAATGAGGATCGCTGGGGCCTGCTGCCAGCTTAGCTCCTGGATCTGTGAGATATTCTGGTTCAGGGGCATAGAACAGGATCTGTAGTTGTCCCTTCTGATCTCTGAATTCATATATCTGCATGCACAGGAACCACATATACACACTTTACATAGATATAGCACATACACACTAATAAATGAAATAAGCAAACTCCCTCCTCAAAACCCAGGGCAAGCTCTAGCCTAAGCCTAGGGCAGCACCCCCAGTTCAACACCCATGAGAGGCTGGTGCTGAGAAAGGAAAGTGGATGGCCTCCGATGCCCACAGAAGTGTTCGCTTTTTCTCTCGATCCACAGATCTCCCAAATGTTCTTTTTCCACACTGTACCCCCACCCCCAGTTTTATACATAGCAGATGGTGTTCAAACAAGTCAAGGAGCAGAAGCTGCAAAAGGCTTAAAAGAAAAAAAAAAGACAGTGAAACTCATATATTTCTTCAAACGATAAGATGAACTACAGATGTTTGAGGACGGGAGATGGTGCCGCCTGCGACTGCAGCCCCACTTAAAAGAAGAGTCCCTTATGTTTAACGTTGGACAAGCCCGGTAGCTGTCACGGCATGATTTACGGAGGTTGTTTGTGAGATTTTATGTTACTGGGGACCTGGCAATGAAAACCTTATTCCTTCTGCCCATAGGCATTATCTCCTGGAGTCCATGGTGGACTCCTGGGGATGAACTTGGTGCTCTACGGCCAGTCTGTGGTCCTCTGGCTTCCTGAGTTCTGACCGATGCTTCCCTTCCATCCTGGATACTTGAACTGACCCCTCTGTGGGGATCTTGGTCCTTGGAAGCGTCCCTTCCTACCTGACACCTGCAGTCAGATTACTCTCAAATTAAATTTAACAAAGTTGCTAAAGGCGAAACAGTTGTGTGGCAGAATCCAGCTGCATATAGGAAACGGCTGCCTTCAAGGCTTTCCCCCCTTGGTTTTAAGGAAGGAAAGCATCTCCATAGAATGTTTAAAATGTGAACATAAAGGTTATCTTAGAAAGGCCAGCAGAGCCTGTGATCAGAGAGTGCCATGGCTCTAGTAAAAGCTGCTTTGGGGGTGACTTCTTACTCAGTCATAAATATTTATTACCCACTGAAGCCAGGAACCCAAGACCTTCTCCAAATGTAGATTTCATTCCTGGCCTATGCCTCCCATGGCTCTTTCTTTCTTTCGTATCTTTATTTGTTTACTCATCTATTTATTTGTGTGTGTTTATATGCCACTCTGCATCTATCTATCTATCTATCTATCTATCTATCTATCTATCTATCTATCTATCTATCTATCTATCTATCATCTTCCACAGTACAGATTCAGAGCAGAAGACTCAGGTCATCTAGCTTGGTGACAAGCAACTTCTGGACCCCAAGGCTGGTCTTAAAGATGCTGAAAGCACTATACCTTTTGGACATCCATGCCTAGCCCCAGATACAACTAAGGTGGACAACTGTAAACTCGGATTTTTAGGCTTATTAAAACATGTGCACAGAGCCCTTCCTGCAGGTGGCCATGGGATTGGTATGAGTCCAGGCAGAGCCAGCCGGAGGAGCCCCCAGCCATCTCTGGCCTCTGGAGCTGAAATGTGCGCAGCCTTTGAAGTTACCACAACTCAGGTGCCAGCCTCTCACAGCAGCCTAAGAGGAGGAAATCATTCCTTTTTCAAGCAAGGGAGCCAATTCCTAGGGCGCTAGATGCTTCCACTAAGCAAATCCTCGGAAAGCTATTTTCTAGAGGATGAGGGGGGGAGGGATGCTGGAGTGCAGCCTGAAGAATGCAAGTTAGGTAGGAGGCAGCATGCAGAGGCCACCAAGGACCACAGGAGAAAGCCAGGAAGATAGTAAGGAGCCTTCAAAGTCAATGCTGCTGCCCAGGCTGAGATAGCTCAGCGGATGAAAACTGCTCAATGCTCAACCCCAAGGACTGGAATTCTATCTTAGAACCTGAAACCAGTGTTTGGCATCGTATAAGCCCAGCCTCATGGGGGGTGGGGAGGGAAGGTATCAGAAAGTTCATGGATATGTAGTGCAGAGGTAGAAATAAAGAGAGACCTGCCTCACTAACGTGGTAGAAGGAAAGATGTTACTTCTGAAGAGTCATCCTTTAATCCCCCCCAATACAGTGCACACCACGTACCCCTAATCCTCAAAATAAATCAATAAAATAATCTTTAAATTTTCATATCTCTGTGTTCAGAGGCAGGAGGATGGGAGGTAGGACTTCCTCGGATCTGGTCTGCTTTCGTGTTTAACACAGCCTTAACCCTTGGCTCTTTATCTTGACCCTGGGTTTGCTGGTGAGAAGGAGCCACAAATCTAAGCCAGGATGATCTCTGTGGAGTCTTTGTCCTCCCTTCCTCTGTGTTCACACAAAACCCTACCGGGAAGCTTCTACAGCCACATGATTCCTGCTCAAAGGCTGAGAGTTCAATGCTAAGTACACACTGTATTTTTATTTTTATGGTTTCAATTTCTCATGTACCTTTTCTTCTTTGAGACAGGGTCTTAGGTAGCCCAGGTAGACTTTGAATTCCCTATGTAGCTGAACTCCGGAGGCTCATGACTTCACTTCTGAAGTACCAGGATGTGATGTGTGTGCAGCCATGCTCAGCTTGTGCAGAGCCGTGGATGGAACAGATGGCTTTATGGATGCTTGGTAGGTACTCTACCATTGGAGCTGCATCGGGAGGTATTCTACCATTGGAGCTGCATCTCCAGCTCTCGCCTTATACTGCTTTCTTCTGCGTGGGAATTCCCCACTGTCTAAGTGAAAGTGATGGCTGGAGTGGGGAGGGAGGGTAGAGGCCAAACTGCTCTTGTGTCTATAATTGACCAATAAGGCTATTGCCTTTCTGCTTCCCTCCTCCTTTGCAGGCTGCACTCTCCTCTCAGCCTATTTCCTCAGCTTCAAATTCCCTCATCTTCTCAGGGAACTGTATAGGATGATAGAAATGATTAAATGGTGCTGGAGACAGTGCACTGGATCCATGCCTGCCACCCAGCAGATACTTAATAAACAGTGAGCGTCCTGCCACCTGTAAGGAAACCCAGGTGAAAGAAAAGCCAGACTAAGGCTGGTGGGGTACACATGACTAGATTGGGGTATTGCATCATTGCAACCACAACCCATACTTAAATGGTGCATGCCTATGGTGAGTCTCAGATCTGCAGGATCTAGAGCAGTGGTTCACAACCTTCCAAATTCTGGGATTCTTTATTAAAGTCCCTTATATTGTGGTGACACTCCCCCCCAAAGCATAAAAATATTTCTGTTGCTACCTCATAACTGTAATTTTGCTACTGTTAAAAATAGTAATGTAGATATGTGATGTGCAGGACATCTGATATTCTATCCCTGTGAAAGGATTGTTTGATCCCCAATGGGGTTGAGACCCACAGGTTGAGAACTGCTGATCTAGAACCACCCTTGAGTCAAGCCTCTGGTACACCAGTAAGATATTATGTAGAATAGGTAAACCTCAAGGCTTGCCTATTAAGGATTTTCTTGATCAGGATTAATCAAGGGATTAATTAAAGTGAGAAGCCCCACCCTAAATTTGCATGGCACTTTCCTAGAAGTAGAATCCCAGTGAAAAGCTTTTGTTTTCATCATCCTTTCTTGACATCAGAACCTGTTTTTTTTTTTTTTTTTTTTTGTCTTTTAGCCTGGACTGAAGAGCCATGACTATCCAAGAACCCTCCATGCCCTGGGCACGAGGTTGGGATGGCTGAGGCATGTGGCTTCATGGACTGAGCAGCCCCTACACCTTTACTCTCTACAATGTGAAGACAGCCATGGTTGGAATACCTAGGCTTTATTGTGCAAGCTAATTGAATAAAGTCCTGTTTTTAATATGCATTCATTTTATTGGTTTGTTCCTCTGGAGAAGCCTGATGGATACACATTCGCCTCAGATAGCAGCATCACCCCAAGGAGCTCCTTCCCACAGCCTGGCTGGGATCTGGGTAAAGGGATGCCAGAATTTTTCTTCTGTCCAGGTTCCACATCCATCCCTTTCCTTCTCTGATTTTTACCTTGTGGAAATGGACACACATTGCCACTCTTGGCTCCCTTTTTCTGCCTAGGTTGGGACAATCCCAGCTCAGTTCCAGTTCTTACAGGTTCTCATTGGTTCACCAAGTTGTATTCTGTTAGAATTGTTACTTAGGTATGTTATTACCTCACTGTTTGGGGTGAGTAGAAGTTTGTTCATGTATCCCAAGGAATAGTTTCACACAACACCCCTCCTGCCCTTGGCTCTGGTTCATGAGCCTCTTCGGGTCACTCACTGGTTTCTTTGATTGACATGTGGATAATTCTCAATACCATTTGTTGAATGGATCTCCATCTCCTTCCACAGTGTTCCTTCCTTGAGCATCTTTCATGTGCTTTGAGCTCCGTTCCCAAGCACACACTCCTGTGAATTGTGCTGCACGTGCTCAGTGGGAGGTGGTCTCTATTCTGGTGTAGTTCTCACTAGCCACCATTGTAGTTCTGTGCCACCCTTGATGTGTGTACAGCTGGTGGTAAACTGGGAGAAGGGAAAGGTATTGAGCCACCATGGTTTACCCAGGGGCAGTTGTTCTCCAGTTCTTCCCATCCCTATGGGGTAGGAGGGGTTTCAATTCAAGCTGAGCCAGAGGAATGGTTTCTCACAAGGCTCTTCTCTGAAGAAGAGCCAAGCTCTATAAATATATGCTGTGCCTAAGGACAAGCTAAATCAAGAGTAAATAGTTGGTGCGATGGCTAGCTAGACTGGATTCATGAACTAGTGAAGCACACCTTGGGTGTGTCTGTGATGATGTTTCCAGAGATGAGTGGTTGATCATGATGAGTCTGATCTAACAAGTCGATTAACTTCCTGACGGATTCATAACATGATGAATATGATGGCATTATTGGGAGGTGGTGAAAGGTCAGAGGTGGGGTCTGGTTGGAAGAAGTAGGTCACCGGGAGCTTATCTTCCAGGGGTTACGTCTGTCCTGCTTATTTCCTGTATTTCTTTTTCTCTGTTTCTTGTCCCCCCATGATATGAGCTTTCCTCCTCTGACCCCTCCCTATTGTAATAGACTAAAACGATGAGCTACAGTAAACATTTATTTCTTTAACATTTTTCCCCCTCGGGTCCTTGGTTGCAGTGACTCAAAAGCTTGACTAATAGAGTTGGTTCATAAATCATTTCTGATCTGCCCCAAATAGGCTCCTTGAAAGTCTAGGGAGGAGCCTCTATCCCTCTTGGAGTAGTTGGCATCCTTGTTGTGGGGAAGGAGGAGTTGGAATGGTGAGCTCCTGACATGTGCTATCGATGACTGACTAACCGAGCCAAGCTATTGGGGAGCTAACTCTTCCCTGTAGTGTCTCTTAGAGGACAGAGATGTTGAGGATGGTGGTAATAGTGGAGTAAAGATGGTGATGTTGGTAGTGATGAGGTAATGATGGTAATGGTGGTGGTGATGGCAATGCTGGCGATGCTGGTGATCACAATGATACCCTGCAGGCAACCTGACTTGTAGGGCTGCAGCATAGACTTAACGTAAGCATCACATGCTTTTTAAATGTATGCTTTGGCTTAAGAGAAGGACTGAACAGATGACTGTGCCCCAGGTGCTTCTGTACTGCAGTGTAAGGAAGGCCCAGAAGGGGCACAGTCCATAAGGATGTTCTTTGCCCATTTTGGATCTTAGACCTTCCCCTACACAGGGTCCTAGTGAAAGAGCAAGGACTTCATCATAGCAGGTGTGGCCATTCAACCATTAGTTAGGCAAATCATGACCCTATAATGTTCTCTTCCAGTGGCATGATTTACGATGGGTCTCTGTGTCCTTTGTGTCTCTGTCAGGAATAGTCCATTGTGAGAGTTGGCCTGGGCTTGGCTTGTTGATGTTGGCTGTGCAATTATGATTTAATTGATTAATAGGCATGGATGACTAGTAATTAAGGCATTACTTGTTAGGTGGGAAAAACCTCGCATACCCAGCCTGTTGTTATCATCCTACTGATGGAAGGGTGCCTTTGCTCCTGGGGATCATGGAGTCAGTGCCCTTTTGCAGGGTGAGTTATAAAGAAAACAAATGACACTCATTAACCTATTCCTGGGAACTCACAGATTGTCCTTTCAGCCACTGTAAAAGGTGAGCTTTATTGATATAAAATTAGCCTCAAGCTCTGATCTGAAGGTGACCTGTCTAGGAGTCAGCCTTCCTGGAGGTTGGCGTAGGTAGTCTATGACAGTAGCCTTCGCTGTCTTCCTGGGCTTCCGTTGCCTCTTTCCTTCTTTGACTGTTGAAAACTTTCCTCTGTGGCTAACACTGAGGAACAATGTAACATGTAACTTCTAATTAAACTTTTCAATATGCAGCAAAATTGTACTGCATGAATAAGTAAAGGCTGCATAATGGAAGCCTATTAGCCAAGTGAATATACTCTTTTTAAGTCAAATTTCTATACCACTTTTGTATTATCTCCCATCAGAAGAGAACGTGCAATTACCAATTTTATCTTATCTGGGATTATTATGAAAAAGTAGTAAAGGAAACTTCATTCCAGGAGCCATAATGTGATTTTTGATTAATATGAGCTCTTATGTGACAAGAATATTTCTTTCTGGCAAAGTGTGCATTTGGCTTTCTGTGTGAACTGGCTTGAAAGCTATATCTCAGAGGAATGATTGTTCGGTAATTGAGCATATGTGTCTACATAGAGGTCAGACTTGCAGGGCATGCCAAAGCATGAGCAAGGCAGGTATTCTAGTCAGCATTGCCTTGACAATCTAACATCACTGGGGAAAAAGTCTCATGTGAGTATTGTCTTTATCAGGTTTGTCTGTACGGGATTGTCTCGCTTGTTAGTTGATGTAGAAGGCACCATTCCCTGGGCAGGTTCTCCTGGGCTATATAGAAAGCTATGTAAACATGATCCTATGAGCAAGCCAGCAAGCAGCATTCCTCCCTCCATGGTTTCTGCTTCAAGTTCCTGCCCTGATGTCCCTCAGTGATGGACTATGGCCTAGAAGTGTAAGCCATATAAATCCTTTCCTCCAGTAAGTGGCTTTTGTTCAGAGTGTTTTATCAAGATAACAGAAAGGGAACTGGATGAAGAGGGAAAGGTTGGCTGGACTTCATAAGTACTAGTTTAAAAGCCAAATGTGCATGTCTGTATGTCTGTGATATGTGTGTGCGCGTGTGTGTGTGTGTGTGTGTGTAAGAGAGAGAGAGAGAGAGAGAGAGAGAG
>NC_034594.1:95563166-95569370 GCF_900095145.1 Mus pahari
GAGAGAGAGAGAGAGAGAGAGAGAGAGAGAGAGAGAGAGAGAGAGAGAATCTGTCTGTGTATGTGTCTGTCTGACTAAATATGTACCATAACTCAAGGATGGAGGTCAAAGCACAACTTCAGTGTCAGCCCTTATCATCTACATTATTTGGGTCAGGTTTGCTTGTTGTTCATTTCTAGCTTGCCTGGGAACTTCTGAGGATTCTCCTCTCTCTGCCTCCATAAGAGTGCTGGACTTACAGATGTGAACTACTGCATTGTCTGCCTTTACATGAGTTTTGAGGACCCAAACTCAGGTCCTCTTGCTTGACTGGCTTGCAGCTCATCTCCCCAACCTTCTACTCTAATTAGTTGGTTCTTAGCCTATCCAACACAGCATGGATGCATATGTAAGTGGTAAAAATTTACGCAGAGATCCAGGTCACAGGTGCTTGCTGGAAGCCTGGGTCTCCTGTTTGAACCAAGTCACATTCTCTCTTTAAAATTTTTTAAAAAGTATTTATTTATTTTATTTTATGTTATGAATATTTTCCTTGCATACATGTATGTCCACCCTGTGCATGCCTGGTGTCTGTGGAGGTCAGAAGAGGGTGTCATATTACTTAGAGCTGTAGTTATGGATAGGTATGACCTACCGTGTGAGTACAGGGAATCAAACTTGGGTCTTCTGCAAGAACAAGTGTCCTTAACTGCTGAGCCATCTATCTAGCTCTCAAAGCACATTCTTAAGGTATAAAAGATACTTAAGACACAGATGTTCATGATGTCAGCACCTTCTCCCATTTCACCTATATAAAGAAATGGTTTGGATCTGAAATCAAGTATTTTGAACTTATGCTCCCAAGAGAAGCAGGCTCAATAATGTTGCTTCTACTCTTGACCTTGCATGGGAGTGACTTGTATATAGAACAGTCACTTGGGAAGTATCAGGGAGGGACAAGGAGGGAATTGTTCCAGTGCTCTGCAAAGAACCCAAGGAGGACCAGTATCTATTCTCCTGTTTTCTAGAGGTGCCAGGGATTGACCTTCAGTGCCAATGCCAGCTAATTTTGTCAACGTGACACAAATGAGAGCCATCTAGGAGGGCAGAATGCCAATTAAGGAAATCCTTCTATCAGACTGGCCAGCAGGCCTGTCTGCTTGGCAGTTTTCTTGAGTGTCAATTGATGTGTAAGGAATTGTCCACTGTTGTTAGGGCCACCTCTGAGCAGGTGGACTTGGGAGGTAGAAGAAAAGCAGCTGCTCATGACTCTGGAAGCAAGCCAGTAGGTAGCATTTCTTCCTGTATTCCGCCTCAACTTCTGCCTGAGCCCTGCCCTGATCCCTAGCAGCAATCTCCTGTGATCAGGATGTGTAAACCAAACAAACCCTTTCTTTCCTGTCTTAGGGTTTTACTGCTATGAACAGACACCATGGCCAAGGCAACTCTTGTAAAGAACATTTAATTGGGGCTGGCTTACAGGTTCAGAGTTTCAGTCCATTATCATCAAGGTGGAAGCTTGGCAGTGTCCAGGCAGATGAGGGAGTGGAAGATATGAGAGTTCTATATCTTCATCCAAAGGCAGACAGGAGAAGACTGGCTTCCAAAGCAGCAAGGAGGAGGGTCTTAAAGCCCTTGCCCACAGTGACACACTTCCTTCAACAAGGTCACACCTATCCCAATAAGGCTACACGTCTAAATAGTGCTGCTCCTTGGGTCAAGCATTTTCAAACCACCACATCCCCCAAGTTGATTTTGGTCAAGGTGTTATCACAGGAGCAGAAAGAAAACTAGGAGGTTCTTGAATGGTTCAGTTTGGAACTATCACCTAAGAATCCTAACCTATCTGGAACTCTTCTTTACTAGCTAGGAAACAAAGATGTCACCTTCACACAAACTGTTTTAGTTAGCTTCCCGTTGCCATGCCGAATTCCTGAGAAAATTAAGTTAAAGAAAGAGAGATTGGCCTTGGTTCACAGTTTTGGAGGTATCATCTGTTCATATTTACAAGGCTCTATCATTTCTAGGCTTTAGTGAGGCAGAACATCATGGCAGGGAGAGTGTGGTGGAGCAAAGCTGCTTACCTCATGGTGGTCAGGAAGCAGAGAAAGGGGAAAGAGAAGTGAGGGGAAGAGTGAGAGGAGGCGGGAGGAAGAGAATGGGAGGTCAGAGGGAAAGTGAGGGTGGATCAGGAAGAAGGCAGAAGGAAGTAGGGAGAAGAAGGATACAGAGAAGATGCAAAAAGGGAGACTGAGGGAGAGAGAGAGAGAGAGAAAAGGAAAGGCAGGGGATAGAGAAGGAGTGAAGAAGGAGAGAAAGTAAGGGGAGAGAAGAAGGAGGGGAAGCATGGTGGTTGAAGGAGATGGGGGAAGACAGGAAGAGGATGTAGAAGGGAAAGTAATGGGAGGGAGAAAAGATAAGGTAGAGAAAGGGAGGAAAAAGGAGAGAAAGAGAGGCACTGAAGATAAAAATACCCCCACCATGGCATGTATTCAGTGACCGACTTCCTCAGATTAGGTCCCGCTTCCTAAAATGTCTGCAGCTTCCCAGTAGCCTATTGACTCATACGCCATGGGTGAGGTTAGAGTCCTCAGGAGTTCCAACACCTCTGAACACTGCTACATCAGGGACTAAGCTTTCAATGCACGCACGCACGCACGCACGAGCTGGTGGTGCAGCTGCATTTCAATTCTAAAACACAGCAGGGTTTACTGTGAGAACTGAGGGCAACATTTTAAATTGCATTTCACCCTTTTGTTTTTGGGAGACTTGGTCTCCCGTAGCCTCTAAGGTGTAGCTGAGAATGCCCTTGAGCTTTTGCTCTTCCAGTCTCCACTTCCAGAGCACAGGATTTCAGAAGTGTGCCAGCACTCTTGGTTTATGTGGTGGTGGGAATGTAAGCCAGAGCTATGTGCACGTTAGTGTTGTAACACACAGTCGTAACTGTAACAAGTGAACCATACAATCCAAGGAAGAGCACCCGGCCACGTTCATCTAGACACCTTAGCTGCTCTGCATTTCCTTCATGTTCATTCTATCCCAGAGAAACCTTGGTTGGTACAGGAACCCTGGTCTTGCTTGTTTCACCTCCAGCAGAGGTGGGGGTCACTGCTGGGGAGTCACCCGTTTGCTAAGAAAGTAGAGTGAGATTTTGGTAGAAGAATGAATATCCACAATAGCACATCACCGTTAACCAGTTTTCTTCTAGAGGTTTCTCAGAGAGAAAATAATTGGGACTGGGGAGATACTAAGTACTAAGTACTTGTTGTGTCGGTGTGTGAGTCTCAGAACTCACAGAAAGGCAGGGCATGGTGTCTGATGCTCCTAATTCTAGAGCTGGGGAGGTGGAGACAGGAGGACCTCTGGAACTCAATAGTCAGCCAGTCTGGCCAAATGGATGAGCTCCAGGTACACTGAGAGACGCTTCAGGAAGCAAGTTTAAAGTACAATTGAAGAAGACACTCATACCAACCTCTGGCTTCCACACACATGCACATACATGTACAACCTGAGCACACATGTCAGTACATGCCCTCCCCCACAAATTATTAGGACAAGCATGAAAGGTCTTGTACATGTAAAGATGTTCCCAGCAGTACTGTATGCAGAGAAGAAACTTGGGGTGAACAAAAACGTGGTGAGGGAACCTTTGTTTAGACACCCTGTGATGCATTTCAATTTTGGGATCGTGTCTGTCAGTTAAAGGCGATCTCAGCAGATCATCTAATGCTGTGGGACTAAGTGGGGAGGGGATGGGTGGGGACTCAGGGATGTTACAGTATTAGTCACTTTTCTGTTGCTATGATAAAGACCAACTTAAGGAAGAGTTTATTTTGGCTTATAGTTCCAGATGGATGAGAGTCCATGTCGGGGAGCAGGGACATGGCAGCAAGCAGCAGGCATGGCGGCAGGAGCAGGAAGCTGACAGCTCACATTTTGAACCTTAAGCAGAGAGAGCAAGCTGGAAGTGACACAGGGTAGAGGTCTTTAATCTGAAATCCCAGCCCCTGTAATGTCTTTCCTCTGCCAGGCTGCAGCACCTAAACATCCCGACAGCCATATCTACTGGGGGCAAATAAATGTCCAAATGCCCAAGCCTATCGGGGACATCACTCATCGGAATCTCCACATATCTAAGATAATAAACAGCCAGTGAGGGGGCTCAGTCAGTAAAAGTTCTTGATGCCAAATTATAGGAACTGAGCTTAATATCCTCGATTCACGTAGAGGAGGCAGAAAACCAACTCATTCAAGTTGTCCTCTGATCTTTACATACATGTCCTGGCACATGTGAGCATGCAAACACACACACACACACACACACACACACACACACTCACATACTCACATACACACATACATCCACATGCATACTCACACAATCTCTGACACACATATATTCACAAATACACAATATGTATACATGCACACATACACACTCTTTTGCACACACACATACACACATTATCTCATTCACACACACTCACACATATATTTACACATATCACACAACACATGAAATAAAAATAAAACAAATGTTTAAAAAAGTATGTGTTTGAAAAAAGTCAATAAAGTCTGGGAATGCGGTTTAATTGTTTGGTCTGCTAGGAGGCCTGGACTTCATTCTCAGCAATGTGCGAACTGGGCATGATGACATACACCTGCAACTCCAGCAGATGAGGCAGGGAGATCCAGAATTTGACGCTATATCATCTAGAAAAAAAAAAAAAAGCAGTGCAATGTTTTATAATGTCCACTTTTTAAATTGCATCTGAACAATAAGTTCCCATGAGAGCACTGTGAGGTGGAGACTTCAGGGGTCCTTGTTTTTGTTTCTTTTGGAGCTGGGGATAGGACCCAGGGTGGTAAGCATTCTCTCCACCAGGAATGTTCCCTGATCCCTGAGCTTTCCGAGGCTGGACATCCCTGCAACGCTACCCGGAGAGGCCTACGCCTTTTTGGTTTATACCTGGGGTGCTCAGAAGTTAACAGAATCCAGTGGCATTTTCCAGCACCACCGCTTCTACTTCCGGAGCAGTCCACTTCCGGCAGGCATGGGATAAACGCCTTGCCCCACACAGTGACTACATCTGGTGGGACACAGGCCCTGAGAGTTAACTTGCTGTCTGGTGCACCTGTGGCCCAAGCAACTCCCCATAGGTCTGAGAAAACAGTGGAGGAAAGAGTCCTGCAAGGCAGTGCAGGAGACCCCAGAACCCAGCGATGTCTTCCAGTGGATCCCGGGCCTCATCCCAGCTGGGCCACACAATTGCGGGGAAACAAAAGATGCCAGAGCTCACCACAAAGGGTGAGGGATGGGCCCAGGCAGACCCGGCTCCTGCCTGAAGTGGGGTGGCACCGCCAGCTTCTGACCACTGCAGACCAGGACTTTGAAGGAGGAAGGATAAATTTACCCAGAGAGGGAGGGTAATTGGCTTCTTCCTCAGGACCGTTTCCTTTTTGAGGCAGAGTGCTATAACTGGAAGGCCACAAACACTGGCTGGCTGAAGATAAAGCCACCAAGAAGAGGGCGTTTGGGGGCCCCAGGTGTTTAGCGTTGTCATTAAGACCCTGGGCTGTGGTTTGGCCGGGCTTTATAAAACTTGTTCTGAACGCGACACTGGAAAGCTGCCAAGCTCAAAACCAACCTGTAGGTCCTTTTTATGAGGGGAGGCCAGAGCTGCTGGCCCTGTGACCTGACCTCAGCTGGCCTGCAGCCTGGCCAGGCCTCCCAGTCTGCCTCTCCCAACTCTCCCATAGCCACTTAGAATTTGCATCAACAGAGGAAGCACCAAGCAATAAACATGCCAAGACGTTTTTTTTTTTTTCTTATGAATATCTCAAGTTGTGTATGGTACCCTCATAAAATAAAAACCTCATCTTTTCTAATCGTGAACCAATGTTCAAAATAGTATTTCTGCCACAAATTTTTGTGCTTGTACATGTAGTCACTTGTGTGTAGTCACATTTATATATGTGCTTAGGTATGTAGAGGCCAGAGGTCAATGTCAAGTGTCTTCTTCAGTTGTTCATCTTGTTTTGAGATCGGATCCCTCACTTTAACATGGGACTTACTGATTTGGCTAGTTTGTCAAAGGATCCGTCTTGTCTCCACCCATCAAAGCTGGCTTCACAGTATGGGTCTCTCTTTCTCTCTCTCTCTCTCTCTCTCTCTCTCTCTCTCTCTCTCTCTCTCTCTGGGTCTCTCTCTCTCTCTCTCTCTCT
>NC_034594.1:95569565-95592275 GCF_900095145.1 Mus pahari
CTCTCTCTCTCTCTCTGTGTGTGTGTGTTTGTTGAGCATGCTTAGATGTCTATATCATATTCCTGTGTGTACAGATGTATCTATGGAGGCCCAGAGGTTGATGGAAAATGTCTTTCTGGACTGTTCTTCACATTTATATTAAAGCACTTTCATACTTGAACCCAGAACTCTTAAGAGTCATGCAGTCTAGCTTGTGAGCTTGCTTCGGGGATCCTGTCTGTGTCTTCTTTCTGACTGCCAGATTTGCAAGCGAGTTGCCAGGCCATTCAGCTTTTCTTTGAATGCTGGTGTTCCAAATTCAGGTCCTCATGCTTGCACGGAAGGACTTTATCTATCGAGCCATTTCCCCAGCCCCGTTTCTTATTTTTAAACAAAGAATATATTTGCGTAGTTCAAAATAGGTAGCAAAAAGAAACTAGTCCGATATAGGATTCAGTGGAAGCACACCCTTCATTGCAGACCCCAGAGATACCCTCCCAGTCCCTTGCCCCATAGATGAAGCATGCCATTAGTCTCACCTGAGCACAGTGTTCCAGTACACAGGAATTTCCCCAGCTCAGACCAACAAGTTACACTGTTTGCTCTATGTTACATCACCCCCAACACACACACACACACACACACACACACACACACACACACACACACACACTTTTTAATTCAACCATTTTATTACACAAAACCATTCTGTAAATTGCTCCCGGATGGTCCATTAAATTCATTTATTTTCTTCTTCTTAGGTCTAGAATTCTTTTGAACCAATCAATGGGTTATTCTTTCTTGAACTTGGCCCCTAGGATGGGCATTTAGGTGGTTTCCAGGCTTTCGCTCTTGCAAACTGTGCTCCAGTAAACAACGGAGTCTCCAGTCACTTCCCAGAATTCCATGTGGGTGAGGGTATTTGTAGGATAAATTCCTAGAGGAATCTCTGGGTGACAGTCGTAGCATTTCTAATTGTGATAGATATTGTCGTGCTGCCCCTTATGAAAGCGGTGATAATTGACATCCCCACAGCAATGCTAGACTTGGTTAGTTAGCATCCATCCTTGGTCCTTCTGTGTGAGCCCCACAAAATGTGACTGCAGGCTATAGAATGCCAATTAGTAAACTATTTCAGTTTTTGCCCAAACTGTAGCAGACAAACGGCTTTGGCCTCAGCATATGCACACTGTACACTTAGGGACCCACCTTCATCTCCTAGGTGTGCACTCTTTCCACCTGACAGGGGCCTATGGGCAATCTTGGCCTCAGAGATGATTGGTTTAGGGCATGTCATGTGAGTTAAGCTGGATAATTATACTTGTGCATGTGTGTGCATGTGAGCACACTCAAGCACACACCAACTTGCGTGGCCTTTTCGTGTAGATACTGGGGCTCAAACTCAGGTCCTCATGCTTTTGAGGCAAGTTCTTTACTGTTGTGGCCATCTCTGCAGCCCCCTCTGGGTCGCTTACTACATCAGTCAGCCAATATTCTGAAGTTGCCATTTGTAGGGATACCGTGGGCATGGGGGTTTGAGGGAATACTTATACGCTAAAATCCTTTCTGAAAAGCATTTCAGTTGAAACAGGAGAATAATGTAGAGAAAGGCAGTGTCCTGGGCACAGATTTGGAACTGCCTGACCAGGTGCTACCAAGAAAACTACTTAGGATTTCCAGGTGATTGGATCTGATCATGTCCTTGTGACCTTGCCTATGTCATTCCTGTCAGTTTTTTAATTGTTTAATTCACTTTTTTTTGTTTAATTAAAAAAAATTGAACCAGGATCTCATGTAGCCCAAGCTCACGATGTAGCCAAGGATAACCTCGATCATCTGATTCTTCTGTCTCTACTTTGAAAGGGCTGAGGTTACAGATGTGTGCCACCACATCCAGTTTATGTGGTGCTGAGGACACAGTCCAGGGCCCTGTATGTTGGGCAAGCACCCAGCCCGTGGAGTCACACAGTGAGTCCTCTTTTCATCTTTTTCTATGGAGAGACGTTCCCTGGTTTATAAAGCACTCATGCGCACAGAATGTACCTTTTAAAAAATGGTTCCATATGGGAAAAGAAAACACATGTACATGAATATACCTCACCCGTGTTTATCTCCCGGATACTGTGGATTCTCAGAGCTGATTTTTTTTCCCCCATAGCCTCTGTGTTCAACCTTTCTCTTCAGTTCTATAGTAATGACCTGAAAATCCACCCTGCAGGCAAAGCTGGAAACTGGCTTGCTGTTCAGGAAAAGACAGGGACTGAACTGAATCTGCCACACATCTGGAATGATCTATCAGGAACATTTGTCCTTAGATTTAACATCATAGCAGTGACAAACCTCCCATGCTAAGGAAAAGGGACAGAAACAAGTCCTGAAGCATTCCTCTTTGTTCCAACTACACGCAGCCGCCAGTGTTTGAAGATTCTTGACCTACACAATAATAATTTATAAAAGCTAGGGAAGCAGTTATGATTTATATAAGCTATGCGATGTCTTTGTACTTAAGGCTGAAGTGAATTAGATAGCAGCCTGGAGCTCTGGCACAGCGTTTTGTTTGAAGAAGATCCTGAGGATCACAAAATGTATGAAAAACATCGGAAAAGGACATCTTTTCTTGGTAATTCTTTTAAAGGTTAGAATATGAGTTTTCCTCCCAAACTCTATCAGATCCATGCTCCCTGGAGGCCCAGCAAGCATTCAGAGCAGTCTAGCAGAGGCATCTGAGGACTGCTAGCCTTCCAGAGGAGGTCCATGATCCTCACACCTGCAGAGCTCAACAGCCAGCTAGCTCCCTGACTCTACCCTTATTCCTCAGACTCCCCTAGGAGTTTGCTCATCTATGTCTTCTTGGACATCCAGACCAAACCCTTTCTTCTTTGGAAGGAAAGCCAGGTCTTTAACCCAGAGGGTGTCACATGGAGCTCTAATGAAAATTGTTTATAGATATGACCCTATGAAAACTTTTAGCCCCATTTTGAAGATTTTATTTTTATTTATGTGTGTGTGTGTGTGTGTGTGTGTGTGTGTGTGTGTGAATATATGCCACAAATATTCAAGTTCCTGCTGCAGTCAAATGGAGGCATTGGATCTCCTGGCGCTAGGGTTACAGGGGTTTGTAAACTGTCCAGCATAGTTTCTGAGAACAGTACTTGGATCCTCTGGAAGAACTATGTCACACATCACACTCTGGATCATCTGTCTTTCTGTTCTGATGGATGATACCCTAGAACTATGAGCCAAAAGGAACCTTTCCTTAAGTTGCATCTTGTCAGGCATCTTGTCACAGAAATAAATAAATAAATAAATAAATAAATAAATAAATAAATACATGTCTCATAGACCTGCCAAGCAGTTTGTCGGTTTGTCAAGGAACCTTCAAATCCACCCACCTCATAAGCTGAGGAAGCAGAACCTGTGTCATGGAAGGGCCAGAGGAGTAAGAGATCTAGGGAGGCACAGAAATGTGTGTGGTTGGCTTAGAATTAAAAATCTAAACTCTATGTTTAATTTCCAGACCTCTAGCAGGAGCACCTAGCCCCTAAAGTGCTTGCTGCACAAATGTGGGAGTTTGGAACCTCTGGGTCTGTGTAGAAACATTGGGTGGATGTGTTGGTTTGATTGTAAATATCAGCCTCAGAAGGTGGAGATGGGATCTCTGGGGTCAACAGGCTAAAGAGAAGCCATATTGACAAGTTCTGGATTTGACTGAAAGACTATGCCTCGATGAATAAGACACAGAGCGATTGAGACCAAGTCTTAGTATCAATGTTGGATCTCCACAGGTATGGTGGTCATACAGGTGGCACATGCCCCAGACACATGTAAACATGCATACATCCTCCATACATATAAATATGCATACATATATGAATGCACAACACATCCACAGACACATTAAAAAAAAAATCAAAAGAGTGAATTACAGACATCAAATCCTGAGTGTGAGGACAGTGAAGAAGAAAAAGCACTATTCTCAAAGAAAGTCCCAGTGGTTGGAAAGAGATGAAAGGTTTAAGGTTCTGGCGAGGGACGGCAAAGCAATTAGGAGAAGGATGCTCATTCGGTCATCTTGGACAGGCCCCTGCAGACACCAGTGTCTGGATGTCCCTCAGATGCTCCCAGGCATATCGCACCTCCTTTAGGAAGGCTCTTCGGGAGACACTGTGTGCTGTGATTAAAATCTTTTAATTAAGGAAATGTTAGCACAGGATGCAGCGTGTGACTGAAGGAGAGTTTGCTTAAATTGGAATTTTCTTCCTTCTTAACTAGAAAAATAATAAGATGAACCCTGCTTTGTGTAATTAAGGAGGACATGTTCTGAATGGGGCCTCAGGAGCCGACTGAGAATGAATTTGTCTATGCCTTTGTTCGTTCCCTCCTGGTTCTGATGTAGTATCAGTCTTTGCTGTGACACAGCAGCCAACAAAAGCGACCTAAGGACAGTGAGGTTTATCTGGCTCACAGTCTGAGGGTACAGTCTTTTTTCTGTTGCTGTGACAGACATCCTGACAGAAGCAACTTAGGGAAGAAAGGGGTCTTCTTAGCTCACAGCTCCAGGCTACAGTCCATCACAGCAGGGAAACCGGGACAGCAGGAGCTCAAAGCAGTGGATTGCATCACATTCACAGTCAAGGTCAGAGAGAAGTGAATGCAGGCACGTTAGCTCTTAGCTAACTTTCTCAACTCTTCTACAGCCCAGGCCCCTCAACCATGGAATGGTGGCTCCGAATTACAGACTGAGTCTTCACCCATCTAGACAGTCTCCCACAGACATACCCACAGGTCAGGAGAGTCTAGGTGATGTCTGGCTGACAATTTAAATTAATCACCACACAGTTCATTATGGTGGAGGAGGCACAGAGGCAACTGCTCACCCTGCATCGCAGTAAGCAAGAAGAGGGGCACGCTGTGTTCAGCTCACTTTCTCCTTTCTGTTCAGGGTATGGGATAACGACAGCCACGTTTAAGATGAGTCTTCCCATTTCAATTCACCTAATCTAGAAAATCTCTTTCAGAGTCTTGTAGGTGATTCTAGATTCTGCCAAGTTGACAGTCAGGATTAACTATCACGGTACTGTAAGTCCTGTCCCTTTTTGTAGCTAAAACCAAAGCTCCTTTGTAGGGACACTTTTCCTGGAAAGCTCACCTGGAGAAGCAGCTAGGAAAGGAGATGAATCTTAGAACCCACTTTCTTCCCATGTTGCCATGAAGGTTTCTACTTTGCATTTGGGGGGCCCCAGCGTGTCCTCTTTGGCTGTGTATGGCTGCCCACGTCCTATTCAGTTGTCCTCAGAGGAAGACTCCAAGCTATGCAAGCATCCCCTGGATGGCTGGCCTTCAGTCCTGGACCTCGACAGGCAAGAGCATGCTCACAAGGATCTTGTGCTGGTTTGACTAGGAATGGCCCTCACAGAGTCGCGTGTTTGAATGCTTGGCCCATAGGGAGTGGCAGTATTAGGAGGTGCGGCTTTATTGGAGTTAGCGTGGCCTTGTTGGAGAAAGTGTGTCTCAGTCTCCTTCCTTCTACCTGCAGATTAAGATGTAGAACTCTCGGCTCCCTCTCCAGCACCATGTCTGCCTGGACACTGCTGTGTTTCCTGCGATGCAGACAATGGACTAAACCTCTGAACTGTAAGACAGCCCCAGTGAAGTATTTTTCTGTAAAAGAGTTGCCATGGTCATAGAGTCTCTTCATAGCAATAGAAACCCTAAGACAGATAGACTTCACCCCTTCAGTTGTACATTTGGACTAACTTCCTCCCACTGGGCGTCACCTCCTAAAGGTTCTCCCTCCACACTCCAGTAGTGTCACATCTGACAACCAAGCTTTCGGCATGTGAGACTTTGGATACTCTTAACTCAGCCTGCCTTGCTGAGTCTGAATCCAGTTGACACTGGATGGGGAGATGGCCCAGCATTTTGGATGCATCTGCTCATGCAGAGAATCAGGGTTTGGTTCTCAGCACCCACTTCAGGGAGCTCCCAAACCCCTGTCACTTTATTTCAGGGTCACTAACACACTCTTTTGGCTTCTTCAGGCACCTGTACACATATGGTATGCATATGATATGCAGGCACACACTTACACACATCTTTTTCAAAAGGAGCATAATTATGAGAGTGCTTTTCTGAGAGAGCCTCTTCATGCTCAGTATCCAAAGTCTGGGCAGGAGACACAGGGGCAAGGAGGGAGGAAGGAACACATGCAGCTGTGTTTTCTGCTTTAAATCCTTATTTATTTATTTTCTTATTTATCTGTGTGTGTGTGTGTGTGTGTGTGTGTGTGTGTGCACGCACGTGTGTGTGCATGCGCGCTAACATGGTATGTGTGTGGGCATGTGTACACATGAGATCAGAGGACAGAATGAAGTTAGATCCCAGGTATCAAACTCATGTCAGGCTTGTCATGAAAGCACCTTTACTTGCTGAGTCATCCTGTCAGCATCTCCTGTGCTTATTGCATTAAATCCTCTTTTACTCAGGATCTCACATGCCAGGCAAGTGCTCTACAAACTGACCCACATCCTCAACTGTGCTTCTGCATTCAAAGAATAGTCTACAGCTAAATGTGTGCAGAATTAAAAACAAAAAAATGAAGGGGTGAGGGGAGGATCCCAGTTGGCAGAGTGCTTGCTTAGTACAGAAAGGCCCTGGGTTCGATCCTCAGCATAGGCTAAAACTGGGATGGTGGTTTGAACTTATCATTCCCTTTGCTAGAAGGAGGCTTCAAATGGGTCTACTCAAGGGCCAGGCAAAACCATCTTTGGAAGTGGTGTAGCCTTAGTCCCTATGTCTATTATGATGATGTTTACTTACTTCCTTAATGTTCCCTGACTATGGTTAAGCAATCAGTGAGGTTACATGCTTTCAGAACCCCATCTTTGATTCCTCAACTTTCATAGCCCAATTGTGTCCTGGAAGAATTTGTTTGACAGACTGATCTCAGGAAGGGAAGACCTCAGGCAACTGTGAGCTTCAGGAAGGGATGGGGGTGTGTGCAAGTGCAAGTGCAAGTGCAAGTGCATGAGAGAGAGAGAGAGAGAGAGAGAGAGAGAGAGAGAGAGAGAGAGAGAGAGAGAGAGAGAGAGAGAGAGAGAATGAGTCTATCATGCATGGGACTGTACAGGGGGCCAGCCCCGTTTGTTGTATCAGGAAAGTGTCAAGGAAAAGTCTTCACGTCATGGTAGAATAAGATATACTTAAATCTAACCTTCAGAGGCCTTCCTTCCTTGACCTATTTTAGCAAACTATAATGTTGGGTGTGCCCAGATTCTCTGTCTGGAGTTAATTGGGATTAATTACTGCTAACTCTACTGTCTCATTTATGTTGGCTAGACTCATTAGTAGCTTTTCGAAATGCTTTAAGGATGAAAGGGTTGCTGTTTATAAAGTGAGTCCCCAGCTGTTCTATGGAGCCATTGCCTTCATCCCCAGTTATATAGACTCTGTGGGCACCTGGCAGAGCCTCTGTAGGCTTTGGCCCTTGGTGTGGTGGTTAATATTGACTCTCACTTCAATAAGGCTAGAATCACAAAGGTGACAAACATCTAGGAATGTCTGTGAGGGTGTTTCTGGATTGGGTTGTAATATGGGAAGGCTCACACTAGTTGTAAGTAGCAGCACTGTTCCATTGACTTGGATCTCAGGCTGATACAAGGGAGACAGTGTGCTGAGCACCAGCATCCCCCACTAAGGATGTGCAGAGGTCAGAGAAGAACCTACAGGAGTCAGTTCTCTCCGCCATCACGTGGGACCTGGAGAGTGAACTCGGGTCTTAAATCTAGAAGGGCAGATATCTTTACCTGCCGAGCCGTCTCTCTGGTTCTAAAAGTTCCTATTCTTACTGTGATTCATGATTCGAAAGATTCCACAAGACACATTATCCAAACTTGGTGTGCTCTGAAACTCCCCAGGGACAGTCTGTGGATTTCCCATCTCAGTATGTTTTTAAATGCAAGAAACAAAATCATTCCCTGCTTCAAAAGATACAGATTTTCCTGGTGGGCTCAGATCATTATAACAGAGTGCTGCCTTCTGGCTGACTTAAACAACAGAAAAGTGTTCTCCTCGTTCCAGAATCTGCAACTCGAGTCTGAGACTGGGGTGTCTGTGTGTCAGAGTCCTGGAGAGAGAGGGCTCTTGTCTTATTTTCTTGGTTGGCAGGCAGCTGCTTCTTGACTATGCTGTGTGACTGTGGACAAAGATTTCCGTGCTCTCCTCTTCCTACAAGACACAGCCCGTGTTCCTTTCGCATTGCCTTGACTGGAGTACAGTAGAGCCTGACACGGTGCTTATTTTAACTCAAGACTTCAGGGGACGGGGAGATGACTGTTGGTAAGGTGCTTGCCTTGCAAGCGTGAGGATCTGAGTTAATCACTAGAACTCACTTGGTGCGTGTGTGAGGGTATACTTGCAATCCCAGTGCTGGGGAGACAGAGACAAGTAAATTCCTGGGGCTGGACAGCGAGTCTACCCAACTCCATGCCAGTGAGAAGGTCCATCTCAAAAACAAGGTAGACAGTGCCTGAAGAATAACACCTGAGTTGGGTTCTGACCTCCGTATGCATGCATGTACCTATGTACCCACCCTTACACATACCTGCATGTGCACAAACACCTCACATATGCTCTCCAGCACATATCTTTTAAAAGAAATGAATGTAGTTTATCTGTAAGACTCATAACAAATCACAGAAGGAAGCAAGAAAGGGTTTCAGCTAGTTAGGCCAGTAGGAGGCTTTGGAGGCTAGAAAAGCTCCACCATCTTGCTGAGAGGGGCATGTGATGGGATATGCTAGGCTCAGCCTCCCCAGCTCCCTCTATCTGGTCTCTGTTTTCCACCAGGACAGTGTGATGCTTATAGCCTGAGCCTGGCCCTGACTGACCGAGGATGCTGGGACATTCAGAAGGTGCCCTGTAAATCAGAGCTGTAGAGGAAGGATGGAGAAAGCCAAGGTGGGCCACCATTCTAAGGACAGCAGGAAATGAATGCACTTACTGGGATACATGAATAAGGGGACTCCAAGTGTCTGAGGGGTGGGTTAGCAGGTACCAGCTTCACCCAAGGAGCCTCAGGCTGGCCCACTGCCATGGTGACCGTTGAAGTGAAGCTATGAATTGCAGCATACGTTCCAGCCAATGGTGGGTATTTATAGACTAGCTTCTGCTTCAAAATAGCTACTGCCCACTTTCCATTTATTAATACAACCTGGAAGCCAAGTGACTTTAGATCCATTACGGATCACCTACTTTCTTAAGCACCAACTGCATACATGAATTAGACAAAGAGTATATAAAATCAACAACTAAAAGCCATATGGAATTTTAAAGTTTGCAAAAACAAACCCATGGTGGAAAAGATTAGCTCTGATCTCCAAAGAGACAAGAGGGAAGGTTATTCTGGAGCCAAACATGACCTAAGAACACAGATTTGGCTTCCTCAGTTCTGTGTTCTAATGTGGTAACAGGTTGGTTGGTTGGTTGGTTTTTTTTTTTTTTTTTTTTTTTTTGAAACATAACGGATTGGACATAGAGAGGGGGAGGGGAGCAGTTAAGGCTGCTGCTTACTGCCCTTGAAGAAGAGCCAGGTGTGGTTACCTGTTATCTATACTGGGGAAATTATAACCACATGTAACTCCAGCTCCAGGAAATCTGACCTTGTCTGGCTTCCATTGGCACCTTCGCTCACATAGACACCCACATATACCAGTACACTTAAAAATTAATTTGTAATAGTAATAGAACAGAGACAATAGTAAGTAAAAGTATTTTTAAAATAAAGAGGTGAGGACATTAGGTAGGTGGTGACAACAAAGCAGACATCTATTATAGGTCTCAGATGCTATCAGACGGCATTCATCATCTTTGGGTTGGTGGCAGTTAGTGACCTTGTTAGTACATTGCAATAGGATTTACCTAATACTCACTTGGATGTGAGGTCACACAGAGAAGTACAATGAACGGCTATTAAGGTATTTAGGATAGCCCAAGATAATTTGGATCTAGATTTGCAACATTCCAGCTCTCCATAACCACAGATGTTCTAGTCCTCTCGTTGATGACCAACAAGGCTGTCCTCTGCTACATATGTGGCTGGAGCCATGGGTCCCTCCATGTGCACTCTGTGTTTGGTGGTTTAGTCCCTGGGAGCTCTGGAGGTTCTAGGTGGTTTGTATTGTTGTTCCTCCTATAGGGCTGCAAACCCCTTTGGCACCTTAGGTTCTTTCTCAAACTCCTCCATTGGAGACCCTGTGCTCAGTCCAATGGTTGGCTGAGAGCATCCACCTCTGTATTTGTCAGGCACTAGTAGAGCCCCTTAGGAGACAGCTATATCAGCCTCCTGTCAGCAAGCACTTGTTGGCATCCACAATAGTGTCTGGATTCGGTGACTGTATATGGTATGTATCCCCAGGTGGGCAGACTTTGGATGGCCTTTCCTTCAATCTCAGCTCCACACTTTGTTTCTGTAACTCCTCCCATGGGTATTTTGTCCCCCCTTCTAGGAAGGATCAAAGTATCCACACTTTGGTCTTCCTTCTCCTTGAGGTTCATGTGGTTTGTGAATTGTATCTTGAGTATTCCAAGCTTCTGGGCTAATATCCACTTATCAGTGAGTGCATATCTAGTGACTTCTTTTGTAATTGGGTTCCCTCACTCAGGATATTTTCTAGTTCCATCCATTTGCCTAAGAATGTCATAGTTCATTGTTTTTAATAGCCGAGTAGTACTCCATTGTACCACATTTTCTGAATCCATGCCCTTTCTTTGCCTTCAAAGGCTAAAATTGCAAGCAAGCTGCCACACCCATGGGGACATTTGTGTGGATTTCTAGGGATCTATACTCAGGTCCTTATTCTTTGTGTGGTGTGCACTGTAACGGTTTGGCCATCTACCCAGCCCACTATTTTACTTTTTAAATGGACCACCATTGTGCTTTCTAGGGCTATTGCACTGTATCCTATTGCCATCAGCCATGCATGTACATTCTGACTCTTCCACATCTGAAAACATCAGTTATTTCCTATTTCTGTTTGTTTTGGTTTTGTTTGTTTGTTTGTTTGTAGCAGCAATCCTGATGCATGTGGCGTGTTGAACGTCCTTAATGACCAGTAATATTTTATTATGTGCTTACTGGCCATGGAACTGTATATGCATTCAGAAGGATCTTTACTGGAATCTCTTAGTGACTTTTCTGTTACAGTAGAAGAATACCCTAACAAGAAAGCAACATTCCAAAGAAAGGCTTGATTTTTTTAGCTTACAGAGCCCACAGTGGTGGGAAAGATATGGATGACAGTAGGACCATGAGGTTGGGCTAGCAATCAAGAAGCAGAGAGATTGCATTTCTTTCCCACACAGGGAAAGAAC
The DNA here is from genome assembly GCF_900095145.1 of Mus pahari. Lineage (NCBI taxonomy): Eukaryota > Metazoa > Chordata > Mammalia > Rodentia > Muridae > Mus > Mus pahari. The sequence continues at coordinate 95,580,915 of NC_034594.1, forward strand.
AGGAAGTAGGACTAGGATATAACCATCCCCACCCCAAACCCATTCCCAGTGGCCATGCTTCCTCTAGCAAGTCTACACCTCCTAAAGGTCCCATTACATTCCTAAACAGCACAAGAGCTTATGGGAGGCATTTCATACCCTAACCACAATGAGATCTTTTGCCCATATTAATCACCCCCCCCCCCGCTCTCTCTCTCTCTGTCTCTATCTCATCTCTATCTTTCTCTCTCTCTCTCTCTCTCTCTACCCCCTCTCTCTCTCTCTCTCTCTCTCTAGATACAGATAAAATGACTCTCTCTCTTCCTCCCCCTCCTTCTTTCTTTGTCTCTCTCTCTCTCTCTCTCTCTCTCTCTCTCTCTCTCTCTCTCTCTCTCTCTCTCTCTCTCTCTATCTGTGCTTTCTGTGTCTTCTCTCTTATGTGTGCATACACATGTTCATATGCGCATGTGAAGGCCAGGGGTCAATATCAAGTGTTTTCCCTAGCTGCTCTCTATTTTTCCTGCCCCCTAACCCCAGCTGAGACCAGACGTGTGCAGCATCATGCCTAGCTTTTTCTGCATGGTTCTAGGAGATCAAACGTAGGCCCTTGTGCTTGTACAGCAATCCCTGGCTGAGCCATCTCCACTGCTTCCAATGCATTCTTTGGTTGGACTGTCTGTTTCTTATTATGATTGGTTGGCAGGAACTCTTTAACATTTTCTGGTTATCTATCCTTTTTCCAGGAGTAGACTCTTGAATCTGTTTGTCATTCTCTATCTTGCCTGTTGGTTCTGTTCAGTGTCCTTTGGTGTCTCCTGTAACTGTGTGCATGACAAAGTTCTCACAATAAACATGGAGACCATTGTCATCTCTTACTGGTTCTCTGCTTCCCAGTTCACTCTTCAGCAAGGCAGACGAAAGAGAGTCAATCTCAGGGTGTTGGAAGTTCAGAGTTCAAATTCTAAAGGACACCAGGATTAAAAACTGCTACTCAGTCCTTTGCAAAGCTAATAGATACAGGCTGGAGGTCTAGCTCTATACTCAGTCCTTTGCTAATAGATACAGGCTGGAGGTCTAGCTCCGCAGCTACGACTGAGTACTGCTCTTACAAAAGATCAGAACTCAAGACCTAGCACCCACATCAGGCAGCTCACAACTACTATGAACTCCAGTTCCAGGGGATCCCATGCCCTCTCCTAGCTTCTGTGGGCAATGTGTTACATCCTCAAACCCACACGTATACGTAAAAAAATTAAACCATTTATTTATTTATTTATTTATTTATTTATTTATTTATTTATTTATTTATTTATTTATTGAGACAGGGTTTCTTGGTGTAGTCCTGGCTGACCTGGAACTCACTTTGAAGACCAAGCTGGCCTTTAATTCAGAGACCTGTGTGTGTGTGTGTGTGTGTGTGTGTGTGTGTGTGTGTGTGTGTGTGTGTATACGGGTGCACATGCCTGGGCGTGTGTATGTGTATATGTACACACTCATACACTTCTTAAGAGAGTTGTATGATGAGCTGGAGAGATGGCTCAGCACTCTCTGACTGCTCTTCCAGAGGTCCTGAGTTCAAATCCCAGCAACCACATGACATGGTGGCTCACAACCGTCTGTAGTGGGATATGATGCCCTCTTCTGGTGTGCATGAAGACAGCTACAGTGTACTCACATATATAGAATAAATAAACCTTTTTTTTTTTTTTTAAGAGTTTGTAGATGAGGAACCAGATACACTGAAACTAATATAAAAGAAAGTGGGGAAGAACCTGGAGGACATGGGCACAGGGGAAATTTTACTGAGCAGAACACCAACAGCTTATGCTCTAAGATCAAGTATTGACAAATGGGACCACATAAAATTGCAAGGCTGTAAGACGAAGGACACTGTCAATAGGACAAAATGGCAACCAACAGATTGGGAAAAGATCTTTACCAAGCCCACTTCTGATGGGGCAGGAGGACTAATATCCAATATATACAAAGAATTCAAGAAGTTAGACTCCAGAGAACAAAATAACACTATTAAAAATGGGGTACAGAGCTAAACAAAAAAATTCTCAACTGAGGAATACTGAATGGCTGAGAAGCACCTAAAGAAATGTTCAACATCCTTAGTCATCAGGAAAATGCAAACCAAAACAACCCTGAGATTCCACCTCACACCAGTCAGAATGGCTAAGATAAAAAACTCAGGTGACAGCAGATGCTGGTGAGGATGTGGAGAGAGAGGAACACTCCTCCATTGCTGGTGGGATTGCAAACTTGTACAACCACTCTGGAAATCAGTCTGGTGGTTCCACAGAAAATTGGGCATAGTACTACTGGAGGATCCAGCAATACCTCTCCTGGACATATACCCAGAAGATGTTCCAACTGGTAATAAGGACACATGCTCCACTATGTTCATAGCAGCCTTATTTATAATAACCAGAAGTTGGAACAAACCCAGATGTCCCTCAACAGAGGAATGGATACAGAAAATATGGTACATTTACACAATGGAGTACTACTCAGCTATTAAAAACAACGAATTATGAAATTCTTAGGCAAATGGATGGAACTAGAAATTATCATTCTGAGTGAGGTAACCCAATTACAAAAGAACACACATGATATGCACTCACTGATAAGTGGATATTAGCCCAGAAATTCGGAATACCCAAGGATCAATTCACAGACCACATGAACCTCAAGAAAAAGGAAGACCAAAGTGTGGATACTTTGATCCTTCCTAGAAGGGGCGACAAAATACCCATGGAAGAAGATACAGAGACAAAATGTGGTGCAGAAACTGAAGGAAACTGTACACACATGCAGCACATGCACACACTCATGTACACCATGCATATCTTGAAAATGGAAAAAAAATTCTAAATAGAACTAACACATGACTCAGCAGTTCTGAGAGTGTATCCAAAAGAGTCCAAAGCAGAATAATGAACATCTCTTTGCAGTATGTTGTGATATTAGGTTGGTCGCATGTGGATGGGTTTAACTAGCTTGAGAAAATGAGAGAAAGCTCTGGAAGTGGGCACTAGGGATAGTTACACAACAGTGTAAATATACCTATAGCAATGAGCAAGGCACTTCAAAGGGGTGGAGTGTTAAATTTTATGGTATATACTTCTAAGCACAAATATATATATATGATATGTGTGTGTATACTGTGAGCCTTTGTGAATTTGTGTGTACCTTATGCATGTAAGAGCCTACGGAGACCAGAAGATGGCAGCAGATCCTCTGGAACTGGAATTATGGGTGCTTATGAGCCACTGTCTGGGTGCTAGGAACCAAACCCAGGTCTCCTGCAAGAGCAGTAATCATTCTTTACCACTAATCCATCTCTCCAGCCCCCAAACAATTCTCCCCGCCTCTCTCTCTCTCTCTCTCTCTCTCTCTCTCTCTCTCTCTCTCTCTCTCCACATATGTAAATGCAAATATGCAATGCCGTAGCACAGGTGTGGGGATCAGAGAACAACCATGGTTGTGGGTCCTCATTTCACCTGCATACTCCAGGCTAGCTAGCCTAAGAGTTTCCAGGTTCCTGTATCTGCTTCCCATCTAGTTATAGGGGTGATGAGATTACAGATGTGTACCACCACTGCATCTGGCTTTATGTGGGTTCTGAGGGTTTGAACTCAGGTCTTCACACTTGCACAGAAAGTGCTTTTCTTAGTCTCAGTTAAACCATTGTAAAGTCCCTAAACCACACCTGTCCAGTAATTTCCCCAAAGGAACCTTCCATGTACACTGCTCTTCTCATTCCACCCAAGTCTACTCATATTTATATCTACAGATGTAAATCTTTGTCTAGTATGCTTCTGCCCCTGAATTTCAGATGGAACTCTAATTTAGCTTTCCCAGCCTGTACTCACAGGGTCTGAAAGTGTGAATGTTTTAAAAGTGTTTAAGTCAAATTAGCAAGATGTTTCCTACTCCCCAGCTCGAAGACCTTCCCAGTGGGTAGCTGCCATTTTCCCCAAATGGCCTTCAGCTGCATCCCCAGCCTACAGACATCCATTGTAACTACTCATGTGGTCTTAAGCATCCAATAGAAAGGGTGTGGTAGTGTTTTTACCCTGGGAGTCAGGTTCAGGTCTTCTTCGGTAAAGGAGTTAGAGGTCGAGATGCCAGTGGAGCGCAATGGGCCAGAGTCCTGATGGCTTCTGAAATTGGCAAGAAGTCCTAGAAGTGAGGCTGAGGGTGGAGAGAGACCTACGCCTATGTCTGTACTCATGTATGTTAGCAACGGTGCCCAAGCTGGAAGAAGCTGTGAGGAGGACTCAAGGAAACTGAAGCCCTGGAATTTCTGAGGGAGGGAGGAGGAGGGAGACTCAGCCCAGCAGAGACAGAAAGCTGAGTGGGTAAGAGTGGGTTTGGAACCTCCCTTTGTTTATGAACAAGTCTCCGAGATACACAATCCGAGCTAGGGAACCCTGGAGAGTGGAAGGGCTTGTCTAACATCTTGATCTACTTTCCTAAACTTTTTGGAAAGAGAAAATCCCCCAGCCCCAGTGCCAAGCCACCCCCCTTCCACCTCTCTATTTGTAAAAACCCATCTGCAGTTCAAGGGAAATCAGATTCATGTGTTTTCAATTCATTTACACTTAACGTATTAAAATATTGCTTTGTAAGAGCTATTTGATGTCCAGGAAGCCATTTGAGTCTCTTAAATAAATCTTTAAAGTCCCTTTTTCTTAGAAACAGGAAATTGCATTTTGCCAAATGCAAATTAACTTGCACCTCATAAAGTTCAAGTTGAGCTCAGAACATACACTGAGTGAGGGTCGAGTTGGTTGCAGACTTGGCAAGCTTTTGCAGGGTTTAATCTAAACCAAAAGACAGCAATTGGAGCTCCACGGACATTCCAAAGGATGGTATTATTGGATTCCTTCAGCGAAAGTCAACTTGACATCCACTTACACTGCCAGTTCTTCAGCTCCTGATCATTAGAACGTCTCCCCTGTTTTGTCTCTTCTCTCAGGCCTGAGCCACAGGACAAACAGACAAGCTCGAGGTTCACTTGGGCCAAAGACTATGCATTTTGATGGTTTTCCTCTGACTTTATTTGTTCCCTATCAAGTAGCAATACAGTGTCACTCAGAGTATCTGGTTTTTCTCTGCTCGCAACCCACGTAGCACAGGTCCCTTCTATCCTTTTCATCTGTCTGGTGAAGTACAGCAGGTTGACATTGTGACCTTCCTTCAACACAAGTCAAAGAGAGGACCATAGAGCCAGGGAGATGACTCAGGCAGCAAGTTGCTTGCTGTGCAAGAACAAAGAACTGAGACCTCACTGAATTAGATCCTCAGACCTAACATAAAAGGGCTGGACATGGTGATGAGTATTTGGATTTTAGTGCTGGTGCAGCCCTGGATCCCTCCAGCTCACTGGAGGCACTCAAACCCTCTCAGGGTATTCTAGAGGAACGTGGATGAGGCACTTGGCTGGACATAGGTTCTGGAATACTTTCTAGGGGAGGAGCTTCCTGCACTAGCCTTTGTGATGAGCAATTTCCATGGCTTGGAGTTTCAGATGGAAGGGAAAGCTGGAGTGAAGGCAGAGAGCTCAGATATAGCAAGATAGAAACAAAAGACCTTAAGTTGATTGTAACTACAAAAGCAAGGTGGGAAAATGGGAGGGGAAGAGGAACAGCTGTACAAGCACTTGCCCGTCCATCACTCTAAACTTGATCACCGAGAATACCTCCCAGTGGCCTTCTAGGAGATGACCTGAGTTTTGTTCCTTAGGAGAATGATAACAGAAGGCCTTACCTGAGTAATTTATGAGTGGCAATAATCTATTGCTCATGGTCTGAAAACCAGGCTCAAGACATTCTGTTTAGTGTATCCAGAGGTCGCCTCCTGCATCTTCATCATGACTTTATCTTGTGTTTTCACATGTAGAGGAGTCTGAGAACTTTCTTTTGCCTCTTTTTGTAAATTGTTATCTGTATTTGCAGTCTGTGTTTTGCTTGTACATATGCATGTGCACTACCCATGTGCAGTGTTCATGGGGATCAGAAGAGGGCGTTAGACCTCCTGGAGCTGGAGTTACCAATAATAGTTTGCTGCCTGAAGTGGATTCTGGGAACCAAACTCATGTCTTCCACAGGAGCAGTGCATGCTTTTAACTGGCAAGCTATCTCCCCAGCCCCTCTTTAGGCTTCTTTTTTTTTTTTTTTTAAAGATGTATGTATGTATGTATGTCTTTATTTATTTATTATGTTTAAGTACACTGTAGCTGTCTTCAGACACACCAGAAGAGGGCGTCAGATCTCATTGTGGGTGGTTGTGAGCCACTATGTGGTTGCTGGGATTTGAACTCAGGACCTTTGGAAGAGCGGTCAGTGCTCTTACCCGTTGAGCCATCTCGCCAGCCCTTAGGCTTCTTTTATAACGGAATCTAATCATCTCTCATAGCCCTTACCATACTGATATTACCGTGCTGGAGATTGGTTGTGGATATATGAATTTTGTGATGGTGTTAAGACCGCTGAAATGTTCATCAACTTTTGAGAAATTATTATTTTTTGACTCAAAAATTTGTTTCATGGTTCTTAGTTTCCTTTCCTGTTACTGTGATAAAATATTCGGACAAAAGCAACATCAGGGAGGAAGGGTTGATTTTAGCTCACAGCTCAGAGTCCACCGTGCAGGGAGGTCAAGGCAGCAGAGATGAAGCAGCTGGTCACATTAAAGCTACAGTCGGAAGGGAGAGTGGGATGCACACCAGTGCTTTGCTGTCCTTTGTGCAGCGCAGGCTCCCAGGCAGGGGATGACCCCACCCACAATGGGCGGGTCTTCTCACCTCACTCTAAACCCTAGCAGGTATGGGCAGAGGCGCGGCTCCTAGGTGATTCTAGATTTTGTCAAGCTGGCAATCCTAACATCAGGAGCTTTTCCCGTTCCTGGTCTGAAATCACAGTTTGCCTTCCTTCTCTCCCCTCCTCCATTTTTCTTTTCCACCCCTCCCTCCTTTCATACAGGAGCTACTTGGGCCAGGTTGGCTTCCAACTTTGGTATTCCCCTGCCTCAGTCTCCTGAGTGCTTCAGTTCCAGGTAGAAAATGTGTATGCTCTTGTCAGTAGAGAGCAATGTTCATGAGCCAAGATGGTGTCTCATGTGTAAACATTGCTGTTGTGCATCAGTTCTGCCCTCCGTGGACAGAACGTGAGGAAATGTCAATTAATTAATTAATTAATTAATTTGCGTTGCAACTGCAGCTTCCCTTCCCTCCTCCCCTCCAAGTCATTCCCCTACCCCACCCTACCCCACCCTACCCCACCCTACCATCCACTCCTCCTCCCTTTCTTTTCAGAAAACGGGAGGTATCCTGTGGATTTTAACCAGCCTTGGCATATCAGGCTGCAGTAAGACCAGGCACATCTGCTACTGAGGCTGGACTAGGCAGCCCAGTTAGAGGAAAGGGATCCAAAGGCAGGTGGCAGAGTCAGAGACATGCCTGCCCACACGGTTAGGAGTTAAACATGAAGACCAAGCTACACGACTGTTACATATGTCGGCAGTTCAGGCTCTGTGTGCCTCTATGGGCCCAGGTTAGTTGACTCTAGGTTTTCTTGCCTTGTTCTTGACCTCTCTGGCTCCTACAATCCTTCCTACCCGCTCTTCTGGAGGATTCTCCAAGCTTCTCCCAATGTTTGGCTGTGGGTCTCTGCATCTGATTCCATCAGTTGCCGGGTGAAGCCTCCCTGATGACGGTTATGCTAGACTCCTGTCTTTAAGTATAGCAGTGTATTCAGTGTATCAGGGGTGGGGTCCTTCTCATGGCATAGGTCTCAAGCTGAATGAGTCATTGGCCATTTCCTCAATTTCTTCTCCATTTTTACTCCTGTACATCTTATAAGCAGTAGAAATTGCAGGCCAAAGGTTTTGTGGCTGGTGTCCTGCTCCCTCCTCTGGAAGTCTTGCTTATAGGAGATTGCATGTTCAGGGTCCATATCCTCCCTTGCTAGGAACCTCAGACAGTGTCACCCTCGTAGATTCCTAGGAGTTTCCATTGCCCTGGGTTTTGCTTGTCCAAGAGATGCCCCCCACCTCCATTCCAGTTTTCTCTCTCAGTACTCTCTCCCTCTATCTGGTCCCTCCTATTCCTATCCAATCCAGTCTCCATCCCCACCCACGCTGTCCACCCAAGATGTCTATTCTATTTCATTTTCTAAGTGAGATTGACGTGTCCCCTCCCCCCATCCTCCAAACCTTCCTTGTAACTTAGTTTCTTTGGGTCTGTGTATTGTAGCATGGTTATCCTTTATGGCTAATAGCATGTATAAGTGAGTGCATACCATGTGTGTCTTTCTGGGTGTGTGTCATCTCACTCAGGATGAGCTTTTCCAGTTCCATCCATTTGTCTGCAAATTTTATGATGTCATTGCTTTTAATAGTTGAGTAGTAGCTCAAATGTACTGTATTTTCTTTTTAAAAAAATTTTTTATTAGATATATTTTTAAATTTACATTTCAAATGTTATTTCCTTTCCTGGTCTCTCTCCAAAACCCCCCATCCCTTATCCCCTCCCCCTGTTCACCAACCCACCCAATCCCACTTCCTGGCCCTGGCATTCCCCTGCACTGGGGCATAGAGTCTTCACAGGACCAAGGGTCTCTCCTCCCATTGATAACCGACAAGGCCATCCTCTGCTGCATATGTAGCTGAAGCCATGAGTCCCACAATGTGTACTCTTTGGTTGGTGGTTTAGTCCCTGGGAGCTCTGGGGAGGGGTACTGCTTAGCTCATATTGTTGTTCCTCTTATGGAGCTGTAAACCCGTTCAACTCCTTGGGTCCTTTCTCTAGCTCCTTCATNGGGGATCCTGTGCTCTGTCCAATGGATGGCTGTGAGCATCCACTTCTGTATTTGTCAGGCACTGGCAGAACCTCTCAGGAGACAGCTATATCAGGCTCCTGCCAGCAAGCTAAAGATGTTGAACATTTAAGTGCTTCTCGGCAATTAGAGATCCCTTTGTGGAGAATTCTCTGTTTGGATCTGTAACTCATTTTTAAATTTGATTATTTGGTTTTTTGATATCTAGTTTTTTGAGTTCTTTACATATTTTGGAAATGAGCCCTCTGTTAGATGTGGTGTTGGTAAAGATCTTTTCCTATTCTTTAAGCTGCTGTTTTGTCCTATTGACAGTGTCCTTTGCTTTCCAGAAACTTTTCAGTTTCATGTGGTCCCATTTATTAATTGTTGATCTTAGTGCCTGAGCTATAGGTGTTCTGTTCAGGAAGTTGTGCCAATGAGTTCAAGACTATTCTCCACTTCAGATCTGGCACTTCTATATGAAGATATCCAGTTAGACCAGCATCAAAAAGAGTAGTTTTTGCTTCTTTGTCCAAAATTCAAGTGTTCACAGGTGCATTGCTTTACTTCTGGGCCATCAATTTGATTCCATTGATCACCCTGTTTGTTCTTATGCCAATACCATGCAGTTGCTTTTTAAAAATTATTATTACTATTGCTCTGTAGTAATCTTGAAATTAGGGATGGTAATACCTCCAGAAGTTTTTTTTTTAATTGTATATGATTGTTTCGGATATCCTGGGTTTTTTCTTTTTCCATATGAAGTTGAGTATTGTTCTTTCAAAGCCTGTGAAAATTTTTGGTGGAATTTTGATGGGAATTACCTTGAATCTGTGGATTGCTTTGGGTAAGATAGTCATTTTTACTATGTTAATCCTACTGATCCATGAGAAGATCTTTCCTTCTTCTGATATTTTCTTCAGTTTCTTTCTTCAGAGACTTGAAATTCTTGCCATACTGGTCTTTCACTTGCTTGGTTAGAGTTACACAAAATATTTTATATTATTTGTGGCTATTCTGAAAGGTTTTATTTCCTTAATTTCTTTCTCAGCTCATTTATTGTTTGTATAAAGGAGGGCTAATGATTTTTTTTTAGTTAAGTTTGTATCCAGCCACTTTGCTAAAGGTATTTATCAGTGGTAGAAGTTCTTTGGTAGACTTTTTAGGGTCACTTATGTATACCATCACATCATCTTTGAATAGAGACACTTTTGCTTCTTCCTTTCCCATTGGCATCACCCTGATCTCCTTTAGTTGTCTTATTGCTCTGGCTAAAACTTCAAGTACTATATTAAATAGATACGGAGAGAGTGGACAGCCTTTGTCTTGTCCCTGATTTTAGTGAAATTGCTTTAAGTTTTTGTTCATTTAACTTGATGTTGGTTATTGGCTTGCTGTATACCGCCTTAATTATGTTTATGCATGTGCCACGTATCCCCAAGACAGGCATTATCATGACGAGGCACTGGATTTTGTCAAATGCCTTTTTCAGCTTCTAATGAGATGATCATGTGGGTTTTTCCATTCAGTTTGTTTATATGGTGTATTATATTGATGGATTTTCATATGTTGAACTGTCTGTATTTCTGGGATGAAACCAACTTCATCATGGTGGACAATGTTTTTGGTGTATTCTTGGATTTGGTTTGTAAGTATTTTATTACGTACGTTTACATCAGTCTTCATAAGGAAAATTGGTTCGAAATGTTCTTTCCTTGTTGAGTCTTCGTGTGGTTTAGGTATCAGGGTGTCTATAGCCTCATGAAATGAATTTAGCAATGTTCCTTCTGTTTCTATTTTATGGAATAATTTGAGGAGTATTAATATTAGGTTTTTGAAATTCTGGTAGAATTCTGTGCAAAATTCATCTGTCCCTGGGCTTTTTTTGGGGGGGGGCGGTTGGGAGACTTTTAATGATGCTTCTGAAATTCGTCTATTTATTTATTTTTGTCTTATATATGTTATAGATCAATTTCAATTTTATATCTTTCCAAGAGGGAAAAATATCACTCCCAACACCCTTGAGATACTTGGTAAATGCTTCTCTATATATCCATTTCTTTTCACTATGGCTTCCTTTCCCTGGTAGAGATGTTCTGCCCTGTACCGTTGTTGTCTTCATCTATCTCAGACTCCAGCATTTCATATGAAGACACTGAAGCTACCTCTCCAGTGTGAGAACATCCCTTCACATGGCTCAGGACCATCCTCAGGGACACTAAGTTTGTTTCATAGTTTTCTTTGCTGAACTTTGGGCACATGTACCCACAAATGCCTGGATGCTAAAGGACTGTCCTCAAATAATGGCCTTTGGGAGAAATCTTTAACAGTTATGGCCTGGATGGTGAGCTCTTCCTATCACTGTGTGTGCCTTTGAAGGGACATAAGACACTGGCTTCTTCCTCACTCTAATTCTTTTTGTTTCTTTTGTCCCATCCTTTCTCTTTCCTTCCCTTTCCCTTCATCTTCTCTTTTCCTTCCTTCCCTTCTTCTTCCCTTCTCCTTCCCCTTCCCGTCTCCTCCCCTCCCCTCCCCTCCCCTCCCCTCCCCTCTC
>NC_034594.1:95592451-95612451 GCF_900095145.1 Mus pahari
CCCCCTTCCCCCTTCCCCCTTCCCTTCCCTTCCCTTTCTTACATTCTGACAGTGTCACATGTATTCTAGGCAGATCTTGAACTCTCTATAAAACTTAGGATGACTTTAAACTCCTCTTGATTATCTTACCTCCATTTCTCAAGTGCCCCATCATGTTTAGTTTATGCAATGTGTGGATGAAACTGAGGGTTTCATGCATGCTCAGCCAACACTTTACCCCATGATCCACATCTCCAGCCCCAGATGGGATTATTACTAAGACCAATGACTTCTGTTTTATTCATCATGGCACCATACTCAGTGAGAGACCCTGTCTCAAGGGAATAAGGCAGACAGTGATAGAGTAGGACACCCAGCATCCACCTCTTCCTCCATATCACAGGTGCATACAGTACAGATACATACCCTCCTACACACGCACTAAAAAGAAACAGCAATGATCTACTGTAAAGAGTACACTGTACCTTTCACATCTTACTTCACACTCATAGATACCTGCACAGACACAAACATTATTTGCCCCATGAATGTTGGCACATGGTACACATAATTCAGGATTTCCCTTCTTCACTTAAAATTTCATCTTCTTTAGTTTACATATTTTGGTGGTCTCCTGGTCCCTTGCTATACTCTAGGCTAGAGTTTCAGAACCATATATCTGCCAAACACTGAGTTTGCCTAAGTTTAGCCAAGGTGTTGAATTGTTCACATCCCATAATAACCATTCTTGATTCAGTTTGCAGAAAACAAAATGAATAAGGTGATTTCCCCCCACTTTGACTTTCTGCCAAGACTTTCATTGAAAGTATTGGTTCTGTTGTCATATGGACACACTAGACTTTAACCCAAAGCGACTGCTAAGTTACTATAGAGCTATACTTAGTTATCAACAGATGAATCTGCTAACGTTTTACAAAGTCTGGCCAAGATCCTTGCCCTGGCAGACCCCACTACTTTCTTACGTTGGGCATGCCCCAAGGGTGTCTAAGATACAGGGTTTAGTTACACTAATGATTTGGACTTGAAGTAGCTGTCAGAGAATGGGTGCCAAGCTAGACCAAGCACAAGGTAGACGGTAGAACTGCAAAGTACTAGGGGCTGTTGGCAGATGATTGTAGAAAAGTGGGATATACGGAGAATTGGGACTTCTCAGTATCTGCAGAGCAAAGGGAAGGCAGGGGTTAGGTATGCTGGGAGCTCTGGAAGATGGCAACACTTCCTGGACCAGTTCAGGGAACTTGCTATGAAGCTGTGAATGCTCTTGAACGAGTCATTCTCCCTATCTCCAGCCCTGAGCGATGGGATTACAGTTACACACAACCACACCCAGTTTATTGGTGCTGGTGACAGAACTCAGGGCTAAGCAAGGTACTTTACCAATGGGGCTATTTTCTTAGTCTCTCTCGGAGCCTTTGTAAGGGTAGCAGACTTCAGAGATCCATGAAGTATGTTTATGTTGGAATCTTACAAGACTGATTCTCTGGGTCAAATGGCTTCTATCTCTGGAAACTGATCTGTATTTGCTTGCAAAGGTCATCCTAACTGAGCTTATTGACGCTTTATATCTCCCCATTGTGGGGCAGGACTGCTCTTGGATTTCACACCCAACTCCTGTGTCATTCACCACTGCCAGGGAAGGGAGGACATCCATCTACCTATGTACTCACCCTGTGCTCCCTTCTTAGATGCTGGGGTACACCATGATTCCAAACTGGCATCTTGTGAAGGATAATCCTTGAGAAAAATGGGGGAGCCCTTAACAAATGTATATGGGAAAGCCCAACACAGTCTCCAACAAGCTGTGTTGTTCAATGTCTGAGAAACTCTTGGAGAAAAGAAAAAGGTTGCAGAGATGGATCTCAATCAATAGAGTGCTTGCTTAGCGTGCACAAAGACATGGGTTTCATACTAGCATCATCACATAAGCCAGGTGTGCTAGTGCACCCTTGTCATCCCATTGTGTGGGAGGTGGAGGCAGGAGGATCAGGATTTTAGGTTCAATCTTCATCAACTTAGGGGATTGGAAACCAGACTGGGTCACATGAGGTCCTATTTCAAACAACAACAACAATAACAACAGCAGCAGCAGCAACAACAACAACAGAAACAACAACATAAACGAACAAGAAAAAAATGGGGAAAGGGGAAGGTGACCCTTGTCAATATATGGTGTGCCAGGTCCCCAAGCCGGCCCTCTAGCAATAAGACTCAGTATTTCTTCCCAGAAGATCACATAGGTCAAAACGACTGGAAATCACCTAACAAAATGTAAGGTATGGTCCTTTCACCAGAGACAAAATAAAGGTACCTGGAACCATGACTGGTAAGTTAGGCAATGGTGTTTTGTTTTGTTTTGTTTTGTTTTGCTTTTTAACAATTAAAACATACACTTATTATTATTTCCATGTGTATGCATATGTGTATGTGAATTTGCATGTGTCGTAGGAGCATGTGTATATGCAGGTGCATATAGCCTTGTGTGTGTGTGTGTGTGTGCATGTATGTAGAGAAGACTGAAGTTGGGAGTCTTTCGGGATTTCTCTGCATCATACTCGTTTAACCCAGAGCTCACCAGTACTAGCTAGTTTTGCTAACCAACTTGCTCTGTGGATACTCCACCTTTGCCTTCTGAGCTCTGGAATTACAGGCGGGTTGCCATGGCTACCCTTCATTTACTTGGCTTCTGGGACTCTGAACTCCTGCCCTCATGCTTGCTGCTTGTTCAGAGAGTGCTTTAGCTGTTGAGCCGTGTTCCCCAAGCCAACAGTGAGAATTCAGGTGGGAGGAGTGCTGAGAAGTATATAATGGTGGCTGGTTCTTGGATGAGCGTGTGTGGTGAGTATGTGTATGTGTGTGTGCATGTGTGTGCTTACTCCCTCAGAGAGTGCTGAGATGTTTAGTGCAGCATGACGCTATTTCTGAGGGACACAGGGAGGAATAGTCTGTTTCTAAAGCTGCCCCCCCCCCCACCATTTTGAAATGTAATTTTTAAAACTTAGCTTAGGAACTGGCAGGCTTTCTTATGGCATTTTCCTAAGTACTTAGTTTTTGTTTTGATTGACCCTACTCTCTGCTCCCTTTCAGCACCCACCCCTGTCTCTATTCCACTGAAATGCTTCCCTCTCCCACTTTTGATTATGTATGTTCTATGCATGTGTATTCATTCATATACATGCCTATGAGGAGGTGGATACATGTATGCATAAGCACATTCATGTGGGGGCCAGCGGGTGACACTAGGTGTTTTCCTCAGTTGCTGTCCACCTTGCCTTTTGAGGCAGGGTTTGTTTCTCACTGACCTAGAGCTCACCAAGTAGGCTGGCGGGCTGGTCAAGCAAGCCCAAGGGATTCACCTGTCTTTACTTCCTCAGCACAGGCATGGCAAGCACACTATCTGGCCTGGCTTGTATGGCCTCTTGAGTTTGAAATCGGGTCCTCATGCTTGTCTTTCCAAGTGAATTGTCCCTCAATCCCTTATCTGTTTTGACATGGAGGTCTGAGATGGGCACCGCCTTTCCTCCTGCCCTGAGTGGGGCCGCTGTTGGGGCTGGGTTTGTACTCTCATTATTCTCTGCCTCAATTCCCCTGTGCCAAAGGACCCCTTAGAGCTGTGGATGGCTCAAGACTCTAATGGGGGCAGATGGAAAGGAATGCTTCTTCTTGGCTTTTCAGACATGTTCAGGTCTTAGTTTGAGATGTAAGAAGTTCAAGAATATAGGGAGGATGAAAGGATGATGGATGAGAAGAGGGTTTTGTGTGTGTGTGTGTGCATGCATGTGTGTGTGTGCACACATGTGTGTGCATGTGTACACATGTACACACTTGACATATACCCCTCTTTGTAGGGTAGGTAAGAGGTGAGGGCTGGAATGGAAGTGACCAGGGAGATCTGACATTGCTGCTCTCTGGCTGGCTGAGGTTGGCATCTGCCTGAGTGAGGAACCTGCCTTGAGCGCTTCAGCAGAGCTGCTAGGTGAAGGCTCATCTGTACAGTGTGTGGTGAGGACCGCAGAGAGCAGTCGACAGGATCTTCATTCTATCCACAGGCCTCCTCTGAACTGCCCACAGGTTTCTTCAGGAGGCTGTGGAAGATGTCAAACACAGCTCTCCAGAGGGACAGTGAGACACTGAACAGTAACAGGCTTGCTAGTCATCTCCCTCCCTCCCCTTCCCTCCTTCTGTCTCCTCCCCTCATTCTGCCCATCTCAGCCTTCTTCTGTCTGCCTGTCTCTAATCTTTCTTTGTGTGTCTCTTTTACTCTCTCCTCTGTTTGTCATCCCCTCTCTCATTATTCTTCCTCTCTCTCAGTTCTTCACCTCTTTCTCCTTCCTTCTCATCTCCATTTCTCATTGTCTCTTGCTTTCTTCTTTC
The DNA here is from genome assembly GCF_900095145.1 of Mus pahari. Classification (NCBI taxonomy): domain Eukaryota; kingdom Metazoa; phylum Chordata; class Mammalia; order Rodentia; family Muridae; genus Mus; species Mus pahari. Next base: position 95,596,823 of record NC_034594.1, read on the forward strand.
TCTGACTCCATCTAATTCTCTCCTTTCTTATTTCTCTGCATCTCTGTCAGGTCCTCCAATTCCTCTCCTCTAGCATGCTTTGTTTTTGTTGCTCTCATCTCTCTTTCAGATTGTTTCCTCTTCCCCCTCTCTCCCTCTCTCTCATCCTCATCTCTATCTCAAGTTTTCTCTACGTAATTCTTTCCTCTCCTCACCCCCTTTCCCTCACTCACCCTCATCTGTCTCTGTCTCTGTCTGTCTCTCTGTCTCTCTCTGTCTCTGTCTCTGTCTCTCTCTCTCTCTCTCTCTCTCTCTCTCTCTCTCTCACACACACACACACACACACACACACACGCCCCTCAAACCTCTGTATTAAATTACTGTTGAATGTCTCCGGCGCGCAGCACCAGGATCACGTGACACAGCACACGGGGATTTGCTTTTAAATCTCGCCCAAGAGAGAGAAACGAAAATGACTTGCAGGATTTTGACACAATGATCAGACACAATTTTTTTATCCCCCCACCCCTGAATAAATAGGAGCTTGTCAGACGCCATTACCGTATCACACAGATCAGAATTCGTCTCAGTTTTTTTCTTCTACTTTTTTTTTTTTTTTGGTGGTCCTAAAAGTAATAAAGAGTTATAACTGCATTCCAAGTTATCTTTGGATCGTTGACGGTTCCATGACCAAAGATTTGTCTGTCCTGAAGGCAGATGGAGTTTGAGCTGATTTATCCCCTGGAGCTTGAGGCCTGTCGGCTGCTTCATTGAGTCATAAACTACCACAGTGGGCTCTGGCTCTGATCACCATGCTCCAGCCATTGGGCCCGAGTTTTCTTTCCTTTAAACAATTATTTTAAAGTATTTGTGTATCGTGATGTGTGTTTAATGTATGTAATTGATGTACATGTGTATAATGCATGCATGCTATGTTTGTATATGTAATGTGATTGTAATGCGTGATGTGTGTATGTATAATGCAAATGTTTGATAGGTGTCTGTGTATTTGATATGTGATATGTGGTGTGTGTGTGTGTGTGTGTGTGTGTGTGTGTGTGTGTACTCATGCCTGTTTCTGTGTATGAATGTGGGTGTTTATGTATGATTGTTTGCATATGGTGGTCAGAGAACAAAGGTGGGCTGCCTTCCATCTTTTTCGAGCTGGGGTTACTTGCTGCTCACTGACTGAGTTAGCATCCTTCTGCCTCTGCCTCTGATCTTGTTGTAGGACTGCTGGGGCAACAGATATGTGTTATTCCATCATGCCCCATGTGTGCTCTGGGATTTCGAACTCAGGCCCCCATGCTCATCTGGCCATCTTCCACACCATTTTGAGACAAGGTCTCAAGTAGTTCAGGCTGGCCTCAAACTTACTCTGTAGCTGAATCTGACCTTGGCTTTCTGATCTTTCTGGCTCCACATTCTGCGTGATGGGACTTCGGATGTGTACAACCATGTCCAGCTTACTGGACCTCAGTTTTCTGATATGAGATCTCTATAGCTGAGCCCTTGAGGTTCAGAGGGCTGGTGGCAGCAGCGGTATGCTTGGACTCATTTTCCATTTCTCACTTCTATTTGTTTGGAGAGAAGAAATACCTATTCTAATAGAGACCTCTGTATGAGTCAAGTGATGTTCAGAAATTATTTCTTACCGTTGTTGCTGCAGTCAATAAAGAAATTGCTGCTGTCTCTGATTCTTCCTCAGGGAACACTGACAGATTTCTGATGGGTAACTTTGGGCTTAAAGTCATACTTAGGCTTTCTTGCTTGGACAGCCTTGATGATCAAGTCAAGCAAAAGGTGGAATACCCTTAACATCAGATGAGGATACAGGCTTGCTGTCCTGCATCCAAGTCTCCACGGCCACCCCATTGGCTTCTTTCTAATGAAGACAGATGCCAGGTAGCTCTGGTTTATCCAGCCACTCAAAGGTGTAACTGACTTCCCAATTTATTAACAATGGTGATTCATTACCATGACAATTGGGAAGAAACTGATTACCTTTGAATATCTGATGAGGTAATCCTGCCTCTGAGCCCAGGTAATGAATCACCATTTTCCCTCCCTCCTTTGACCTAATTTTCCAAACCATGTACCTGTATAAAATATGGTGCAGAGGGAGGGGGGGGGACATCTATTTATCTTACTGGGAGTCTCTCCTTCTGAATTCAAGAGAGAAGGCCACCCGGCACCCAGGAGAGAAGATTCATGAATTTTCTGGGTCTGGAACTCACCGAAGCTCAGTCTCCCACACAGTCAGTTTGTGGAGTGACAAAACATTCTCCTTCTGCAGACTGGGGCTCAGAAGTGTGCTCCTGAGACGCTTCGGAAGTCTAGTGGGACAGTGTGCTTCCACTTTGCTCCATGGACCCAAAGGGAATCCAAGCCTCAATCTTTGTTACATTTTATTTATTTGTGTGTGTGTGTGTGTGTGTGTGTGTGTGTGTGTGTAAGGTGAGGCATGTGGTGATCAAGGACATGTGCTGAAGTCTATTCTCTCTTTCCATCACATGGGGTCTGTCCTTCAACTGTAGGCAGTTGGGATTGGCTGCAAGCACACTTGCTCACTGAGCCATCTCACCAATTGCCTCTCTCCCAAGCTTTAATCTTATAAGGCTTGGGTGTCTTGTGATAATTTGTGAATTTGTGTGCATGTGGTGTGTGAGTATGTATGGGTGTGTGCATGCATGCACTTGTATATGTGCCTATGTATAGAGGCCAGAAGACAACCTTGACTGTCATTATTCCTCAGTTCCCATCCATCTTGGGTTTTGTTTGCTTTTTTGCTTTTTGAGACAAGGTTTCTCATTGGCCTGGAAATCCCTAAGGAGGTTAGGCTGGCTGGTCAGTGATCATCAGGGATTCATTTGTCTCTCCAGTTATGGAACTACATAAAAAATCACTTTCTTCTCCCACTGCCTTTTTTTTTTTGTTTGTTTTTGTTTTTTTTTGTTTTTGTTTTTCGAGACAGGGTTTCTCTGTATAGCCCTAGCTGTCCTGGAACTCACTCTGTAGACCAGGCTGGCCTCAAACTCAGAAATCTGCCTGTCTCTGCCTCCTAAGTGCTGGGATTAAAGGCGTGCGCCACCACTGCCTGGTCCCCCTTTTTAAATACGGTCTCCAGAGATTGAATTCAGGCCCTCATGTTGTCACAGCACCCACTTTACTTTCTTTACCTCCCTGGGCCAATACTTTCTTCTTCCTTTTAAAAAACCTTTATAATGTCTTAACCGGGAAGATGTGGGAGTCTCACAATTGCTAGCTTAAACAAATGGTTCCATGGCTTAAACAAACACAATTGCTAGCTTAAACAAATGGTTACACATGGGTCTGACTGCTGTGGTCAGCTTTAAAGGTTGGTACTTGCAAGCTCCCACTCAGGTAAGCATAGAGGATCTTAGACATGGATGTCTCCCTTGCTAGAAAGGTACTTTTGACCAAACATGGTTCTTTTGTCATGGCACTGTGGGAAAGAGTCACTTTCTCTTGGTGGTGTGCGTGAGTGCAGGCATACACACACACACATACACACAGAGCTTTGGTGAGGGCCATGTTGATACATTTTTCACTGTGTTTTTATTTGTCCTGGTTCTTAATCTCAAAAATGGAGAGTCTGGATTATAAGTGTCCACAAGACTGTTTACCTCAGATAGAGAATCCACAGCAGTCCAAGGTAACAATTCTACCAACGTTCACCTTGGTGAGCCCATGAGTCTATTGGGGTTGCTTATAGGCCTGTGGCTGAGGGGTCACTTAAAGCATCATTGATTACTCAAAGGGAGCTACATCACTGAAAAGGATACCTTAATGGGCGTGGTGACTCAGGGAAGCTGTGTCCCTGGAGTTCTCTGAATAACTTGGAGGCAGCTCCACAGGTCACATGATTTCACAGCAACCTTGCTGCTCAGTCTCCTACTGTGGTCTCATGGGAGTGGGCCTCATGAACCTTCTAAACTCAGCCTTTTCAGACATGTGACATTTATTTGCTTCTAGAGACTTAAGCCTCCCTTTCAATGGACCCTCTCAACTTGTTGAAATTTGCTACATGGCACTCCATAGCCAGGAGCAAAAGGGGAGGAGGAAGGGACCAGGATGCCACCATTCTCTTAAAGAGCACGCCTCTTATAGGTCAGACCCAGGACAAAGCCTTGGTCGTAGAGAAGAAAGGAAGAGTGGTGGGACTTATAGTATCATGTATGGAGAGACCGTTCAGTGGTTAAGAGCACTTGCTGCTCTCGCAAAGTCCTTGAATTTGGTTCCCAGCACTGACATGTGATGGTTCACAACTGTATCTTCATCTCCAGGAGATCTGATGCTGCTCTTTGGCCTCTGAGTGCTCTTGCACTCATGTGCACATTCCCGCACACATACCCATGATTAAAATGCAAACAGTCACAATCATTCCTGTCTCTTTTGCTTCTGCCTAAGTGGAAAGAAATGTGATGTTGCTTTCCTCAGTGGCCCAAGCCCTGCTGGTCTTTCTTGTAGCGGAGTTACAACCCACTACAGCCTGCTGCTTGGGTGTTCACATATATTCACTGAATGGACGAGGGCCGTATGTCCATTGTCTTGGTTTCCCTGTGGTTTGCCTTGGAAAACTCATGTATTTAGAACTAGTTCAAGATCTGAGGATTCCATGGTCCATGTTAGGACCCTTCTCTGTGGTTATTTCCCATTCCTATGAACCTTAGAGCTGTGCTTTGGCTCTGGGATCTCTGAGTTGGGTCCCCATGATAGACTTTTCGGAGCAGCTCTTCTCGTTTTCATTTAGTTGAGTCCTAGTTCATGGAAAGATGCTATCCATATTTAAGGTGGGCTTCTTATTGGTTAAACCAATCTAGAAACTCTCTTATAGACATCACTAGAAGTAAGTTTCCTGGGATCCAATAATAAAATGGTATCACTCACCTCCCTCAACCCCCCCAAAAAGAATATTTGTCACTCATTATATTTGGGAGAGGGCTGGTTCAGGATAGAGGCTGATCTTGATAATGGAAGACATTTGCAGAGTTGGAGTTAACTTTGGCCACGAGCTGGGGGTAGGTATTTTTGCAACTGGTGGGTAGAGGGAGAAGAGAGATGTAGCTAAATGTGTCACTATGAATAAGGCAGACTTCCCTCTTCCACGAAGTAGCAAAGCGTTTAGTCATATGTCTCCCTGGCTTAGCTGCAGAGACCTGAATCTTGGAGACAAAGGGAGAAAGCTAAGACACTGGATCCAGGGAAGGGGTGTGAGTGGAAAGGCTGATAAAGACACAGGAAATGCAAATCACATGTTTCTGGATCAACCGGATTTCCATTTGTAGCCTGCAAGGCCAGAATTTTCATTCTGTCAGATAGGCAATAGGGTCTGGATACCAGTGAGTCTGAGGAAGAGAAATTCAAGGCCCACCTCAAGACAAACTTCTAAACTTCCACTGTGAAATGTTAGTTATGATGAACAGACAGATGAGACGCTGACTTGTGAAGACCAGCCAGCCTGGGTGATGACTTGTGAAGACCCGCCAGCCTGAGTCACAGAGAATGCAGCTCCCAGGATCAAAATTGTGGGCATTTGAATCTGGAGCCCTTGCTAAAGAGGAGGATGGAAAAATGGCTATGTTGATAGGATTACTATCAGGTAAGGGAGTAAGCAAGAAGAACCCTGGCCAAATGGAAGTACCTCCCCCTCCAACTACCCTGTTGTTAACTCAAAACTTTTTCTGGAGCTTTTTTTCTGTCAGCCTTTTGGAGTTAGAGGCTCATCTAGGGCTGGAGTCACAGATGGAAATGCCTTCAGGTACTGGCAGATGCTATGAAAGAGTGAAGGACATGCTCTACCAGCTATGGCCAATGTAAGGCCAGCTGGCAGCGTGTGCCCAGAGCTTTTCCTTTCCCTTCCCCTCTGCTCCTTGTCCCTCTCTTCCCCATGAAACCTCTTCTCCCAACATCAACATTCTGCAGAAAACAAGAACAAAACAAAACAAAACAAAAAACCCAACAAAACGACAGCTTCCTATGCCTGCTAAATGCGTGAGCTTAATATTCATGTTCCTACACAGGCAATTCATCCATCTGAATATCACAGAAGATGAACATTCAGTGACCATTCAGAGCTTCAGAGCAGTGGGTGCCAGGGAGAAACCTTATTTCACTTTTATTTTTATCCAGAAAGCTGATGCTCGCCCTGGCATTGTGGAGAGCCAGAGCCCTTGTTCTCACAGCACTTTCAGTTTTGTGGAAAAGATAAGCATCACACAAGTAATTACCTAACAGAAGCTAAAAGTTGAGTGTTGACGGGAGAGGCCTACAGACCTACTGGAGCTTGAAACAATAAGCTCGACAGGTGAATAGGGTGCAGAGAAGGGGCCACAGAACTCCCTTTTCGTAGGAATGAGGCTTCTGCCAAGATGAAGGAGAACAGAGATGAGCTTACACTGAAGCTGGATGATGCTGTCAGGATAAGGGGCAGATGGAGACCTCTCTTTATGAGCAGAGGCCCAGAGGATGCATTCCAGAGCTGGTGGGGGATGATCATGGATGCTGAAGCTGGAGCGGTAGGCAAGGGACAGAGGGGTGAGTACTCAAGGATCCACAGGGGCTTTGGGGCTCTATCTTGAGCTCATTGTGTGCTTGTAAGCAGCTCTATGTTTACAAAGGCCCTAACTGTTGTAATGTGAGCTTATTAGAAGGGATAAGTGCTAGTATAGGGAGATCTCTCAGGAAGGCTTTCATGGGTCCAGAGGGAGGGAGGTTAAGGACAACTTGCGTGAGGCTGGTGGTGATGGGCGTGGCAGTAGGGATGGATTAGAGGGCCATTATTAGGGTATGCTCTTTTCCCTCCAGGTATAACATGCTCATTAAATTGTCATCTTCAATCAGAGATTACTATGGCCTGGTAGCCATGGCAACTGAACAGAACAGCACAGTGTTAGTCGGGCCTATGGCAGTGGTAGTGGAACCCTTAGTACTCTCTAGTAGAAGAGGGGAGGGCTATAGGACTCTGGCTGAGATTGCAGCCTTTAGTCCTTTTACCGCATTCCCCAGCTCCAAATGATCTTGGGAGATGCTATATAGGAGCTGGAAGGTTAACTGAACGGAGAACTCCACGAAGCAGCTCCACTGAGCTCATCACTCATGATGGGTAAGAACTTTGTGGTGATGTAGCTGGGTTTGGTTTGCACATGCTCCTGTATGTAACCTTTCACTTATACTCCCTTAAATAACCTCCCTTAAATAACTCCCTTAAAGAAACTAACTGGACCACCAAGTTGTACTTCAATAGAATTGTTACTTTGGTCTGTTGTTATCAGTGCCTGCTCTACAGTGAATAGTCCTTTGTTCTTATCTCCCCAGGAAAAGTTCATACAATTGACATGTAGGAGGAACCAGTGACTGGTGACTGATGGCTCGGGGAAAGAAGACTGAGATACTGATGGTGACACTGCCCACTTCAAGTTTCTGGTCTGGGCATCATTGGGTGCAACAGGTGGTTGGTGAGAAGGAAGGCAGCTGCAGGGCTACCTGCTGGGGAGGAGGAAGAGGCCTAGCTCTGTCATGTTGGGTCTATCTGCCTTTTCTCTCCATCTTCGTTGTCTACCCTTCTCTACTGTTTTTGAAACACAGTTGCATGGGGTCAGATTTGATACGTGTTTCTGAGTTGGAGGGTTTGGTTTGAGTTGAGGTAGCTGCATTCCCACCCTTCCTATCCCCCAACTCCCCCTGCCCAAGTTAAGTGAAACCAGATGTCTAACAAGGTCTTGGCACCAGAAGGCTCATTTAAACCAGGATCAAGGGCTGGAGTGATTGAGGGAGGGTTGGGGGGGGGGGTTGGTTTGAAGTGTTGGCCACATGAGATGATGTTTAGAAACTGCTTAACAGCAAGGCTCCTCCTCTGGCCTTATCTTTGTTATGACTGTAGCAGCCACAGCAGTAGCAGAGGCCTGGGGAGGCAAGGACCAAAGGGCTGATTCATTGCTGGTGGTCACAGGCCTCCTGGGAACAGGGGTGGACACGAGGCAGGGATGGAGAGCTATTGGTGCTTTACTTGGGGAGGTGAAGAAGGAAATGTATGTCTGCTCCTGAGGACTGTGATAGAGTGTTCATTTTAAATGAGCAACAGATACCAGGCCAGGGCCCATCTCCACTGTTATGCAGAGCTACATCTCAATGATGTCACGGGACCTGAAAGAGGAGCCAGGAAGATGGTTCAGTGGTTAATCATCTCTCTACTGCCTGTAGTAACTAATGAAAGAAGACTACTACACAAGTGGTTATATATTTAGGGTATAGAGAGAATAAAAATATGAACACATATATTACAGCTGCATTATATTCAAATAAGTTTTATTCAAAGTTGGTTCAACTCACAAGTGAACCAGGGAGGAGTGAGCTCCAGGGACGTTTGGAGATGCCGTTAAGCTTGTTGCCCAATCCCTATCATGTATAGTCATGAGGGCATGCCAATATAGATAGATAAAAGATGGATGATAGAAAGTCAGATGACAGATTGATGCTTGAAGGTAGATAGATAAGCAAAGAAAGAGATGATAGATAGATGATAGGCAGATCTTTAGAATTCATGGAGAACCTTCCCAGTAGTGCAAGCTCCTGGAGTCCCCCATGCTCCTATGGTGAGACAGGAGGCAAAAACAGAGAATGGATGTGAGATGAGAATGGATGTAGGTTTTGGTATCTGTGGAGTTCTTGAAATTATCCCTGCCTTTCCTGATTGAGATAAGACTGTGAAAGAGGAAAAGCACCAAGGTGCCAGGGGAGAGGCCACCAGTGTGGAATCTACCACAGTGATGGGTTCTCTCTGGCTCATGTGTATGGAATTACAGACCGGGGATATGCCCAGCATATCTTGGTGCCACATGATGCAGAAAATCTACTCGAGCGTAGGGATTAATCTGCAGAGAAACTAGAAACAGATATGCTTCCGGAGGAAAAGCCAGACTAAGAGTCGGGGGACCAGGATCCCAGGCTGACTGTGCTGCTAAGTTGCCGTGCATCCTCCTGCCGATGCCTCTGCCTCTACTGACTTCCTTTCTGCAATGGCATATGCCACTTCTGCTGTGCACCACTAGAGTTCCCCTGTGGGCTCCAGACCTGCTCTTCTCCCTGCATTTATATCCACTGCAGTCTCCCTTCGTTTGGAGCAGGCAAAGGAGAAGCAGGTTGCAGAGAGTGATGCTAGCTTCTCCTCCTGGTGCTCTGGGCCTCACTCCTCCTGTCCTTCTGCTCTGCCACCACTGATAGCAGCTTGATACTGAGGGGTTCCTTTGTCAAGCAGAATTCAACACAGGCGGTCCTCATTCTTGGCACTCAATGGCCTGGGACTCCCCGGATGCAGCTGCCTCATCCTGTATCAGAAGCCTCTGTGCTCTTCTTTCTTTGTTCTTCTGACTCCTGCTCAAAGGCTCCGAGTTATCCCACCTAAGCACATGTGTCCCTCTGGGATCCATTTCCCCACTGGACCTTCTGCTTTGTTGGGAGCAACCTGTTGGCTTTTTCTAGGAAGGCAGTGCATTGTCCTGGTGGCCCCACTACCTCCCTCACTCTGTGGGTCCCCTGCTTTTGCATTCTGTGTGCGGTGATGATTCCCCAGTGGGCTCTTTCATTTTCCTGCCGCTGGTCCCGGTCCCTGGTGGGCATGTGCCCAAAGACTCCTGTTCTTGGCACTCTTCCCCTACTATCGACTTCTCCTTTGTTATAGACTCACACAATCAGCAGGCCTTCTTAAGTCGTTGTTCAGACTTCTGCACTGTAGAGGAGGCTCTGAGCAAGAATGTTGTGCTGCTCTGTCTTTGTCTCCCCTTCTGCCCCTTCTCTCTCTCTCTCTCTCTCTCTCTCTCTCTCTCTCTGAAACATGGTGTGTTAGTTACTTTTCTATTGCTATAATAAAACATGACCCAGTCAACTTACAGAAGGAAGCTGTTGTTTGGGCTTCCAAACAACATGGTTCCAGAGCCATGAGAGTTCATCACCATCATCTCGGAGAAGCATGGTGGCAGGCAGGCATGGTAACTGGAGCAGCAGCTGGAAGCTCACATCTTAAACACGGAAGATGAGGCAGAGAATACACTGGCAATAGCACGAAGCCTTTTATACCCCCAAAGCCTGCCTCCTGTGATATACCAGCAAGGTCATTCCTTCTAATGCCTCCCAAGTATCTCTAAGAACTGGGAATTATGTATTAAAAAAACTGAGTCTGGTGGGGGTGGGGGGGCAATTATCATTCAAACCACCACTGATAAATAGGTGATTGATAATAGATGATAAATAGAGATGATGGATAGATAGAGGTTAGTAATAGATGACAGAAGATGAAGATAATAGATACATGGTAGAGAGATGTCACATAGAATATAGATGGTAGAGAAATGATGGAGAGACAGATGATAGATACAAGGTAGACAGATACTGGAGAGATAGATGATAGATAGACTCTGGAAGATGGCTGGAAGATAGGTAGAACTTAGTGCTTCGCTGTGTGAACACATGGAAAGCTACACCTCACATAGTATATGCTGAAAGCAGAGCTTTCTCATGTGTGAGCTCACCCAAGGCCAGACTACAAGGCTTCAGGCTGTCGTGAGGGGCCGATGTAGAGGAGGACACTGTGCTCCTCGATACAGGCCTCCCTGGCACAGGTGGATGGGTTTACTCTGTCATGGATCTAGGGTGTCAGCTGGCCTCTAAGGAAGCAGCTCTTCCTGTAGCAGAAGCTGAGAGCCTGGGGCCTTGGAAGGTCATGGTTAGGAGCTGGACCATGAAGACAGTCTAAAGAGAGACTCAATGTCTCCTCCCCATTCTGGTAGTCTTCAGACTGTCCCAGTGCAAGGGAAGTCTGCCCTGGAAGGGGTGATGGGTGGGGAGGGAAGGAAGAACCCAGACTTCATAATCTAAGAGCTACAAGTCAGTAGATCTCCTAAGAACAGACAATGAACCCGGGAGCCTTGGGCAGGAGGGCTGGGACATTTTAGAGACCTGACATCTTGTTCTGGCTAGTTTTATGCCAACTTGACACAAGCTAGAGTCATCAGGGAGGAGGGAGCGTCAGTTGAGAAAGTGCCTCCGTGAGATCTGGCTATAGGACATTTTTTTAGTTCCTGATTGATGGGGAGGGTCCAGACCTTGGTGGATGGTATCATTCCTAGACGGATGGTCCTGGGTTCTATGAGAAAGCAGGCTGAGCAAGCCATGGGGAGCAAGGCAGTAAGCAGCACCCCTTCATGGCCTCTATGTCAGTTCATGCCTCCAGGTTTCTGCTGTGTGAGTGCCATTCCTCACGGCTTTTGATGATGAACTGTTATGTGTGTGTGTGAAATAAACCTTTTCCCCCAAGTTGCTTTTGGTCATGGTGTTTCAGCACAGCAGTAGAAACCCTGACTAAGATAAGACTCCTGTGGATTCAGGGAGCCTCAAAGTTTGGGGACTTCATTGTTTGGGCACCTTTTCGTACCCCATGTTTCCTTCCTCTCTTCCTTCTTTCCCCTCCCTTCTTTCCTTGCATTGATACTTTTCCCTTCTTTCTTCTCCTTTTGTCTCTGGCCTCTCACTGGCTATGTAGCTGAATATAACCTCGAACTTCTGGTCCACCTCAGGAGTGCTGGGGTTCTCAGGCAATCAACCATCATGCCTTTTATATAGTACTAGATGGTACTCTTGGGGAGCGCTCTATCTGCTAGATGTATCCCTAGGCTCTCTGCTTGATGTGTTAACATACACAGGGCTGAATCCCCTGTAGCGGTTTTTACAAATTTGATTTTGTTTAGTTTTGGACAGGGCTGGTCTTGAACTTACAAAAATCACCTTGCCCCAGCATTGAAGTGCTGGGTTTATAGACATGAGTTCCCATACCCTGGCCCCTTGCTGTAGGTACACCTGATATCTCTCCTGAGGAAGAGTCTAGAGCACTGAGGGGAGGACTTACTGTCCTCCTGTGGGATTCAGACTCAACCATAAGCAGAAAGTGAGAGAGAGGAATGGTCCCCTGAGTAGTAGAGGGATACCTGTCATTCAGGGGCCTCTCTTTCTTGCTCTGTCAGTGTCCAGTTGAAAGGCCTTCCTGTTGAGTTCCTGTAAAACTTTATTATTCCTTGTTGATGTTTCTGTGTGAGTGTGGTATTTAGGAGTATTGTATGTGTATGTGAGTGTAGTGTGTGCATGAGCAGAGGCCACAGAGGGACACCAGGTGTCCTTCTCTATCACTCTCCAGCTTAGTCCCCCAAGTCAAGGTTGCTTATTGACCCTAGAGCTAGGCTGGCATCCAGTACTTCCAGGATTCCTCCTGCTTGTGTGTCATACTGTACTGAGATTGACAGGCTCACATGTGACCACTCCTACTTTACATTAGGTCCTAGGACATCCTCATGCTTGTGGACCAGGTGCCTTACCACTGTTCTATCGCCACAATTCCTCTCTTGAGTTCCTAATCGTTCTGCATGAGTTTGGGCACTGTGTTCTGTGGATGGTGACCTTTGATTCTTCCCCTACCATCTGTGAAACAAGCTTTGAATGAATGAAGGCGTCTGTCCTGACATGAGGACCTTTGGAGCCTCGGTATGAGAAGTAGTTGTCACCTGCTGTGCACACGCTTGCTCTTCACTGTGTCGGGGAAAGCCCTCTGAAGTTCACACCCCTTCTCTTTCAGACCTCCTTCCCCTCAGCTACAAAAAGCAGGGCCCAAGAGAGCCATGCCAGGCACAGGGTGACTTGCTACATCAGTAACTACAAGGGACAGAAACATCTGTCAGCACTCGATGTCACTGATCACACACATGGTTTTCATCCTGGCTGCTGACATTTGCAGCTGAGCCCAGAAATCTGGGATCTGAGGTGTTGGTTCAGTGGGAGGTCGGTGTCAGCCCAGCTTGGTAAAATGCCACTTAGCCTGCTCGCAAGAGAGCCCTGTCTGCCATGTAGCCAGGCCCAGGGCAGGGAAGCGCAGGCCACTGACACAGGTGACCATGATTGAAGCAAAAAGGAAGTGGGCACCACCTACTTTCTGGGCTAAAAGTGATATATGAGGGCATTTCCTAATACTGCATTCTTGCTGGCGACTTGTACTCTGACAAGTTATGTAAGGTGACAAGGGTTTAAAGATGTCACGGGAAGTTTAGTCATAGCTGATCTGTAGAGAGCCAGAGGAGAGGTCAGATAGAAAATGAAGAGATTCTGTGAGTCAATAACAAATTTTAGTGAAATGAAAGTGACAAGGAATTAACCTTCATATATAAAAAGTACTTACAAATCAATACAAGCTATGCTACAATAGCTGTTCAAGCTGAAGGAAGAAAGCATCATGAAAATAAAGCTGTAAACGAGCAGAGCGCTAAACAGAGAAATGTGTTTTGCTCTATTAATAATAAATTTACATATAGATATTAAAAATCTTAATCTTAACTATTAAGCTAGCAAAAACATTAAAGAAAGAAAAAAGAAAAAAAAAAATCAAGGCCATGGTGATGGCTCAGTTGGTAATGTGCTTGCTGCATAAACATGCAGACCTGAGCTCAGATTCCCAGCACTCATATAAAAATCCTGGGGTGGTGACACACTTCAGTAACCCTAGTTCTGGGAAGGTAGAGATGGATAGATCTCTGAGGCTTATTGTCTAGGCAACCAGGAAGCTCCGAAAAAAAAAAAAAGCAAACAAGCAAAAAAAAAAAAAAAGCAAACAAGCAAACAAACGGGTAGGTCACAAGAGGGAGACACCCAAGACAACCTCTGGCCCTCACACAAGCACAGGTGAGCACAGGAGGAGATGTCCTGGCACTCCTGCAGAGGAACAAGTGTGCAAGTGGACACACACACACACACACACACACACACACACACACAGCAGACAACCTTGGCAAACCCAGCATTTTATCTGGCCTGATTGCTCAGGGAGCTAGGAGGCACACTGTAAAAAGTAATGAATTCCTTCATTTTCAGAATAGAATTCTAGTGCGTGCTGGTGGTTACCAGACCCCTGCCTCATCAGGACCAAGGCCCATTTCCCCCGCGTGGGAAGTCCTGGCTCCCCGCTGGACAGGAGTGAATAGTGATTTATTCTTAGTCCACCAAGGTGTTAGGGGGACATCTGGGGGTAGTCTGGAGGGCAAGCTGGTTTGTTTTCCTAGTGTTATGGTGAACCCAGGCAGATTCCCCAGCTGGGCCAGGCTCCCAGCAGGTGGCCAGGGGCTCCTACTCTCAGCAAATCTTTATCTGGCCCACCGAGGACCATGAAATCCAGCCAGACCCTGCAAAGATGACCCTGCAGCCCCCGTGCCCTCTGAAGCACTCAGCCAGGCTGGCTTCCATTTTGGGTCCAGCGTGGCCACTGAGGAATGCCAAACATCTGGGCGCCTGGCAGTCACGAGGTCACCAGGTGTTCCAGATCTCTTCCCCCCCCNCCCCCCCCCNCCCCCCNCCCCCCGGTCCTGAAGGAAACTTCCCAAGCCTCTTCTCCAATTCGAGTTTTGCCGTCCTAAATCTGGACAGAACCTTAGCTCTTTGTGAGCAGAGGGAGAGCAGCAGAGTCCCACTGCTTGGAGACTACCATTTCATAGGGAAATGGTCGGGCTAATTGGACCCAGGTGTCCCCAGGTGCTAACACGCATGCTCCCACTGGAAAAGTGGGTGAGAAGTGAAACCACATGGGCTACTTACAAATAAGTGAGGTGTGAGCTTCGGCCCACGCTTTCTCCCTCCCTCCCCCGCCACCTGCCTTTGCCCCGTAGGCTGGGGAGGAAGGCCCCCACACTCACACATTTCACAGTATGGTCGTGGTTTCCTGGCCAGTGCTTTGTCCCAGCGGGCGAGGAAGGCGCAGGACAAAGTCTGCTCTGAACCTGATGGCCTGGTGTGGGTCTGGAAATAAGGGGACTCAGCGTGGCGAGGGGTTCTGAGCATTCTGCACCGGGACAGGAATTGCACTTCACAGGGAAGTTGAGGACAGTCAGAAAGTAGGTCCTCGGAGATGAGCACGGATGAACGTGGGCTTTTGCTTCTGGACACTCGAGGACCCTGTGAACACTTTTTATTACTCTCTTTGTTTTTGAGACAAGGTCTCAGTTATCCTAGGCTTGTCCTAAACTCAATATACCCTCAAGGAAGACCTTGAACATCTGATGCTCTGACCTTCTGGCTTTATTCCTTGAGTGCTGGGATTACAGGTGTGCACTGTCATGCCTGGTTTAAGCAATGCTGGGGATAGAATTCAGGGCTTTGTTCAGGCTAGGGAGGTGCTGTATTGACTGAGCCACACCCCTGGCCTTATATGCATTGCTTAACGAATACTCATTACAGCAACCTTTTCTCTGTCCGTTTTACAGATCAGCAAACTGAGTACTGGTCAGAGATGCCCAGTAAACACTTATCCAGGGTTCTCTGACTAGTAAGCAACAACACGGTGGTGGCTGACACATTAGGGCTTGCTATCTCTTATTCTAGGCTGACAGTATCCAGCTTCCGACCTTGAAGGAGCTGACCTGCTCTAGAAACAGGAATCCCAAAGTCATAGAATGTCCTCCTGAGACCAAGGCTCTGACTTGCCAATCCTTCTAAATCAGATGATTTTCACTCAAACTTCATATATTCCTATGTAGTTCTCTTTTTTTTTTAAAAAAAGAAATTTTAATTAAATTTAAAGATTCAGACATTTTTGTGTGTGTGTA